>NW_024070211.1:44116628-44491795 GCF_014754425.2 Oryx dammah | reverse complement strand
CAGTAGTATTTCTTCTACCATGAGTAACCTTCCAGGACCAGATCAAAATCTGGTTGCGGTGGATCAGCTGGTAGAAGTTGAAGATGTTGAAGATACAGAGACTCTGGAAGGAAATGTTCATCAGATTCTATTGGGAAATGTGCAGACCATACCGATACAGATTATAGACAGCCCGCCAGTTCTTAGTAAGTTAAAATCATCTTTTTTTTTTTTTAAACCTTTTTGGACTATCATCGGTATTACACTACAGAAAAAAACTATTGTTTTTTATTCAGTGAGTATATAATATATAAATAAATAAAATAAAACCAGAAGAAAAAGAAAAGTTTTGTGAGCATGAGTTTAATAGCTTGTAAACTTAATTTTTTTTCTTTATCGAGATTATTCATTCCCTAACTACCTAGTGTTACATGGAAAATCTGTGGTGATGTGAAATCAGGAAGGTCATTTTTGTATACATGATCAAAAATTAGAAAAATGAAAAGCTATTCAGTATAAAGATTATCATAGAAAGATTGCAACACAAAAAAATGGGGTGAAGTTTGCAGATTAAAGGTTAAAAAGGATTTTGAGTTGTAAAGTTACATGTTGAGTTCTATGGAAATTGAAAGGGAATTAGGAAGACTTGAGGACTTAGGTTTAATCAAGACTTTGTTACCTTCACTTTGGAATGAAACCAGTCAACATAGTAATAAATAAACTCTGAATTCCTACTTGATGTATGCCACAAATTGTTCTGGATTGGGCATTTTTGTGAAGAGAGATTTGCAGTTTGCCTTGAAGAAAAAAAAGTCTTCTTAGAAATTATCCTTAGAACATATATTTTCCCTCCATGTATGAGATAGTTCCTTCCAGAAAAGAGTCATTGTCTTTTAAATTTATTACTTTTAAGAAAATTTATCCAGAGAGCTATGGCAGTTGGCTCTAGGAAATTTAGTGGAAGAGAGGAACAAGGAATATACATGAAGTGATCCTTACAGCTGCTCCATGAAATAGCCAGCGATGTTCCCATTCTGCAGACGGGGAGGCCAAGCTCTGGGAGGTTTACGTAATTGCATTAAAATCACATGTAGTAAGTGACAGGACATTTGAAGCCAGATCTGTCTGCCTCCAAAGCATCTTCCCGTTCTAAGATGCTTCCTCCCTCTCTTGTGCCAGGGTATTTCTGGGAGCTCTAATTTAAATTGCCTTAAAAGAGACCCTTTTTGGATCTGAACTTGCATGATGTATCAAGTTAGATCATGATCTGAGAGACTATGTCACCTAAATATGAATTTGCAGGTTTACTCAAATCTATCCTGTATTGGTTTTCTTGATATGGCATAAGCTAAAGTCTAATCCATATGTGACAATCATTAGGTGTGTTCAGTGCACTTCTGACCAAGTAGAATCCCCTTAAGTTTGGTTGCCTGTAGCAACTGAAAAACTGATATTTTCCTGAGAATTGGTAGAGAAAAAAACTGATAGTTTTCTGAGAAAGAGAAAGATTTTATAGTTGGTATCCTGGGTGCCAGATGTCAGTAGTATTGCTGGTTTGCTGCATTTACATTAATTTGCTCATAAGTACTTTTGAAATCAGAATGATTGTACATTCTGAAATATTTCAGATAAGCAACACCTAGCTGTATAGCTAAGTCAGAGCTATCATTTGAGATGTGGCGTATTTTCTTCTGAAGTACTTATGTAGGACAGTTTCTTTATGGAGGGAACATTTTTTAAAAATATATGAACATGCATGAAAACCATATGAATGGTAACACAGCAGTGATTTGTAGTACATGCTTGATGTTTGTAAAAAAGAAAAATTTTTCAAATAATGAGAGGCTTCCTCACTTTTGGGCACATAAGTATTTAAAGACATTTAAGTTTAACTATGAGATATTCCTCATAATTTCATCAAATTATGGACTGCTTTTTGGTCAGAGTATCTTTTGAAGAGAATAACTTGGCAGTTTTATTGGTTTCTTCTCTTTTTTTTCATCCTGAAGGAATTTACCGTGAATGACCATTAAGATGTCAGAAGCACTGAGTTCTTAAATACACCAATTGATTTTCTAAATTACTTGGTTCTAGCAAAATACTGTTTTTGTGCTTTGTTTCTAAATTCATATAATTTTTAAGATTCCAGTATTATAAATTATATTAACCATTAGGGTTTTTCTTTTATGTTTGGTTTTAAAGTTGAAGAAAATTCAGAAGGTACCATTTCTGTGAACCAAGTTAAGCAAGAACCCAAAGAACCAGCATTGTCTCTGGAAGCAAAACCAAATTTGGACTGTAAGAAATTATCTGCTACATAAATTATTGAAGCTTTTCAGAATTTACAACTCTGGTGACTTCTGATGTCATAGAAAAAGAAGGTGAATGTAATCAAAGCACAACGTTGTGATAAGTGGACTGAAGACTGGGTCAATGAGCAGCTTTAATTCAAAACTGACATTTGTTGCTATTTTTACCTTAAGAGATATTTTACTCTTATTTTATATAATTCTTATACTTTTTGATTATCTGATAAGGCCAGTATTTCAAAAGATCATCTGAACTTATCCACAGTGATATAGTCTGAACACAAATAGTTATCTAATTCATCCTTTGAAAATATCTAATTTTGGTTCTTAAAAAAGAACATCAAAAACAGTATGTGAGTATATATGTGTGTGTGTGATGATTTTTTTAAGTTTTAAAAGAACTTACTCCCTCTTTAAAGTTATGAAGAAAAATTTTAAATTAAGACGAGAATATCTGAAGTCTGTCTCATTTGGAAAGAAAAAACAGATTTTGCATCATAATATTAAGCCCAACATTGACATCTGTGAAAACTATGTAGTTGCATTTTAACTTCTTCCATAACTAGAAATAAGTAGTATACCAATGGTCATCTCATAGAAATTTACTGTGTCATGATTAAGTACTGAGAATTTTAACTTGAGTCAAATAAGGAAGAGAAATAAATGCCTTTTGCATGGATTTATATGGTGTTATAGTTAAAAATACTATTTATGGGTTGAAAAATGTAGAAATGGAGAGAATTCAGAAAGAATAATAGAATTCCCTGGTGTTTATAAATAGTCAGGGGAACTTTTTGATATTAGCAGAAGATGTTTGTTCCTATTTTGTATTAAAGCAGCAGCTCTGGTTAGAAAAGAATTTGAGTTGTACTTATTTTTCTGTGCCAGAGTTCTTAATAAATTGATGGTATTTGAAAGATGGTAATCTTTCAAGGTAAAAATTTATAGTTTAAAATTTAGCTCGTATTTAAAACTTTAAAACAACTAGTGTATTATATTTGCTTGTTGAATAAGCATATTTACTTCAAATACTGAATACGTACTAATCAGTATATTCATTATAAGCTTCTCTTTTCTGGAAGGTTGGTAAATTAGAAATGTCAATTATAGCTATCAAGAAATCAACCTAAAGCCTTCCCCCCACCCCCACCCAGAGACCTTTTGTGTGTATATTTAAATTTTCATTTCAAAATAATAATGATTTCCAATGGATATTAGTGTTTAATATTCAAAGCATAGAGCATATGAAATTTAACTTTAGTACTTTATATGAATATGAGTCCTTTTGGCTTTTCTAAGTCCAGTCTCACATTCTTAATTCACTTTGTTTCAGGTACACAACATGTATCTTAAGTATAAAGCACTGTTACTTTAGAAGTAGATAGAATTCTAAAATTCCTTGCTCTTTATATTTAAACCCTATTTAACATAAAATTTATTATTTATACCTCTATTTAATGCAAAGTTAATATTCAGTTACATACATGATTTTTTTCATAATTTTTTAAAATAAGAATTGCTTTTCCTTTTCCTAAGAATCGAAAATACTTGATGTCAGCATTTGTAGAGGCAGGCTGCCAAATCTGTGTTGTATGTGCATGTGTGTGAAGTCAGTGCAAAGCTGAACACAACTCTTAGTTACCTCAAACCCAGAATTTTCTTAGTTTGTGTGTACTTAACGGGTATAAGTCCAAATTAATTTATAGTTTAATATTGCATTGTGGTTAATATTCTTTTCATTTGTTATTTCTAGTTTTTATGGAAACTTTTTACAGTATTTCAAGTAATAGATCTTTACTTTTCATTAATGACAATAGATAATTATAGTTTCTTGAGCTATATTCCTTTGGAGACATTCCTTGCTTTTTGATGTTGAGTTGTTAAGGAGAAATGCTTGTTAAGATACAGACTCTAGTCAGTTACCTAGGAGGATGAGAGATGGTAGAGGATCCAGACTTTGGCACCTAAAAAAGAACAAAACATAGTTTAGAAACATTTCTCACTCCATGCTATGTGACTGTCTCTTCCGACATTTTTTTCATGAGAACAGAAAGTTGCAGTACATCCTCCCCATAAGCAAAAAGAGAAAGAAAAAAAGAGCATGAAGGTTTAAATCCCTAATTGTATACTCTTTTGGTTTTTAGGTAGGAACTGGAACTATCAGTATTTTCATGTAAGTATTTTAATGAGTAGCTCTTTAAAAATGCTTTCTAAATTAGTTTATAAAAATTCATTTGTCCTCTAAATGCATGTTCAGTTACAGTATATCAGTATTGTATTTTAAAGGTGCTTAGCATTGCTTTTTCAAAAGATGTTTACATATTTTCAATATTCAGTTAATTTTTAAATGCCCAGGGTATTAAATAGCACATAGAGTTTTCAGTATCTGTATTTGGCATTCTCCTAACAGCTCTACAGCAAAGTTTGACATATGCTCTTTTGTGTCATGTATTACAAGGTGTAATATCTGTAGTAGAAAGTTGGGTGTTCAAAATAAGCACTCAGAATTCATTATTACAGCTGAGCTTGTTTCTTCATTGTGGTTATCATGTTCCAAGCCTCTGAGTGAACATT
This sequence comes from Oryx dammah, assembly GCF_014754425.2. NCBI lineage: Eukaryota > Metazoa > Chordata > Mammalia > Artiodactyla > Bovidae > Oryx > Oryx dammah. The sequence continues at coordinate 44,486,933 of NW_024070211.1, read as the reverse complement.
ATATATACTACAGTGAATTATAGGTAAACACAGCCATGGTGAGTCTTTCCTTCAATTTTCTATGTAAGTGGTTAACATAATTAAAAAGCTTTTATGTCTTATACAAGGTAAATGTTTCCTAAAAGTCACAAAAGTAATTGAAAATAGACTTGATGATATGGTCCTGCATTAGAGTTTCTAATCTTGAGGCCTAGCCGTGTGTGTTCCATCTTTATATCCTGTCAAAATACATACTTAATCATGTGAATATAAGAAAGATGCAGTTTAATTTTGTACCAGGTTTTTTAAAAAGTTTAAAATGTGTGTATATATATGTGTGTGTGTGTGTGTGATATATATATATATAGTAACTTAATGTTTAGTGTCCTTGTTATAATTTTTTTCATTAAAAAATCTTGTGTTATTTTTTTCTTACACTTGTTAGTTTTCTTTTTATACATTTCCTGGGCATAGTGGTAATTTTGTTCATCTTGAAGATGCTAAATAAACACATTAATACCTGAAAATATTGGCTAGAGATTTATGTTCAATTTGGAACCTGGACATTCTAAAGGATAACTACCAGTAATTCGTGTTATCATTATGTTAGGGAATATATATGTATTTAGTGCTCTCAGCTTAGCCAACTATCAGCATTTTAAAACAATGCATGTAATAAGGTATAAATAATTCTTCCTCCCTCCCCCCCGCCATATTTTTTGCATTATAACATCTTCAATACAGTTTTATGTTTTTGGAGTAATAATAAGAATATATGATTTAAAAGGAAGGGATCATTAATTTTTTTCCCTCTTGGCTTTTTTTCTTTCTTTCTTTTTACCCCTTTATTCCACTCTGCCTGTTTTTCAGGATCATAGAGTATCTTACTCTCTCCAGAAAGGGACTGTATTGACTCTTTCCCATTAACTGATTAGGCTTTAGACATTTTAAATAATGTACTAGTTTTATCTAAATATCTGTTCAGTTCAGTTCAGTTGCTCAGTTGTGTCCGACTCTTTGCGACCCTATGAATTGCAGCATGTCAGGCCTCCCTGTCCATCACCAACTCCCGGAGTTTACTCAAACTCATGTCCATTGAGTCAGTGATGCCATCCAGCCATCTCATCCTCTGTCGGCCCCTTCTGCCCCCAATCCCTCCTGGCATCAGGGTCTTTTCCAGTGAGTCAACTGTTTGCGTGAGGTGGCCAAAGTATTGGAGTTTTCAGCTTCAGCATCAGTCCTTCCAGTGAACACCCAGGACTGATCTCCTTTAGGATGGACTGGTTGGATCTCCTTGCAATCCAAGGGACTCTCAAGAGTCTTCTCCCAACACCACAGTTCAAAAGCATCAATTCTTCGGCGCTCAGCTTTCTTCACAGTCCAACTCTCGCATCCATACATGACCACTGGAAAACCCATAGCCTTGACTAGACAGACCTTTGTTGGCAAAGTAATATCTCTGCTTTTCAATATGCTGTCTAGGTTGGTCATTACTTTCCTTCCAAGGAGTAAGCATCTTTTAATTTCATGGCTACAGTCACCATCTGCAGTGATTTTGGAGCCCAGAAAAATAAAGTCAGCCACTGTTTCCACTGTTTCTCCATCTGTTTGCCATGAAGTGATGGGACCAGATACCATGATCTTTGTTTTCTGAATGTTGAGCTTTAAGCCAACTTTTTCACTCTACTCTTTCACTTTCATCAAGAAGCTCTTTAGTTCCTCTTCACTTTCTGCCATAAGGGTGGTATCATCGGCATATCTGAGGTTATTGATATCTGTAATTCTACTCAATTAACTTAGTGGTGATGACAAAGCCTAGTATACTTCGGCCACAGACGGGTTAGCTATATTCTGTAATATAAATATAAATGTTCATTGCTGACTGAATTTTTAAAACTTAAGGAATAAAATTAGAATTTTAAAAAAAATCACACTTGTTAATGGAAAATTAATTTCTGAGAAAAATGAACTATGATTAGTATGGAAAATGTTTGAGAATGCAATATGGGTATAAGTGCAGGGGAGATGTTGCTTAATAGTGCAAACTTACAACTAGTAGTTATGTAAGTCCTGGAGATCTGATGTACTTACTGCATGGTGACTATAGTCAACAATACTGTATTATATATATCAGAGTTGCTCAGAGTCGATCTTAATTATTCTCACTACAAAAAGAATAATAATTAGTAGACATAGTAGAGGTATTAGCTAAAGATATAGTGGTAATCATATTGCAATGTATAAATTATCAGATTAACACATTATATACCTTAAATGTTATATGTCAGTTATATCTCAATTTAAAAAAGAATTTTAAAACCAAAGGACAGACTGGGAGTCAGATACCAGCAAGAGTTTTTATTTTTTAACTATCTCTGTTGAAGTGGGTAATTGACATATAATAAACTGCACACATTTAAAGTGTACAGTTAGGTAAGTTTTGATGTATATATATACATCTATGAAACCATCACCACAGTCAAGATAAGGAACATGTCTATCACCCCAAAAAGATTTTTAGTGTCCCTTAGTAATCCATTTCCATTTCTTCCTGCCTCTACTCCTACCTGCCCTACCCTGTCCCCAACAATTGCTATACTGGTTTCTGTCACTACAGATCAATTTATTACATACACTAGTTTATAAAAATAAAATCATGTAGTATGAACCTTTTAAAAATCTGACTTTTGTCACTCAGAATGGTTATTCTAAGGATCATCTGTGTCACAAGATGTATGAATAGTTCATTCCTTTTTAATGCTGAGTAGTATCCCATTGTGTAAATATGCCGTAAATTGTTTATCCATCTAGCTGTTGATGGACATTTAGATTGTTTACAGTTCTTGACTATTACAAATAATGCTGCAATGGACATTTGTGTAAGTCTTTGTATGGACTATGCTTTCATTTCTTTGGGTTAAATATCTATAGGAGTACAATTGCTGGGTCATATGGTAAGTATAAATTTAACTTTTTAAGAAACTCTCAAGTGATTTTCCTAAGTGACTGTACCATTTTTACATTCCAATTTGAAGTGTATGAGAGTTCTAGGTGCTGTATATTGTAGGTAACACTTGGTAGGAACAGGCTTTTACATTTTAGGCACTATTAATAGGTGTGTAGTAGTAGCTCATTATCATTTTAATTTTCATTTCTCTAGTGACTAATACTGTTGAGCATCATTTCATGTTTCATTTTCCATCTGTATTTCTTCTTTCAGTGTCTGAATCATTTACCTGTTTTTAAATTGAATTGTTGTTTTCTTATAGAGGTTTAAAAAGTATACCCTAGATATAAGTCCATTACTTGTACGAAACATGATTTAACATGTATTTTCACCTGATGTTTTTACTCTCAGAATCTTTTGAAGGGCAGAAGTTCTTAATTTTGATATCTAATTTATCATTTTTTTTTCTTTAAAGATTATATTTTTGTGTTGTATCTAAGAGATCTTTGCCTAACCCAAGTTTAGATTTTCTTCTATGTTTTCTTCTGAAAATTTTATAACTTTGGGTTTAAATTTAGATCGGTGATTCATTCTGAGTTAATTTCTGTATACAAGTACAGGACATAGAGTGACTCCTTTGAGCATTTGAGTATTGATTTGTTCCAGCATCATTTTTTGAAAGAATTATACTTTCCCCATTGAATTGAATTTATCCCTTTGATAAAAATCCATTTTTTCTCTCTCTCTCTATGTATGTGTGTATATATATATATATACACACACACACACACACATACATACATGTCAGTTTCTAGACTCTGTTCCCTTCCATTGATCTATTGTCTATCTCCTATCTCAGTGGTCTCAACTGAGGCAATTTTGTCTCTAGGGAACATTTGGCAAAGTTTGGAGACCACTTTAGTTATCAAAACAAGGGCGATATCACTGGTTTCTGGTAGATAGATGTAAGCCAGAGATGCTGCTCAGCTTCATACAGTACATAGGACAGATTCCACAACAAAAATTGTCGGGCCTAAAATGTGAATAGTACTGAAACTGAAAATCTCTAGTCTATTTTGACACCCAGTACCACACTGTCTTGATTACTATACCTTTATAATAAGTCTTGAAGTCAGATAGTGTAAATCCTTGAGCCTTATTCTTCTTTATTTTTTAAAAATATAAATTTATTTATTTTAATTGGAGGTTAATTACTTTACAATATTGTATTGGTTTTGCCATACATCAACATGAATCCACCACAGGTATACACGTGTTCCCCATCCTGAACTCCCCTCACTCTTCCCTCCCCGTACCATCCCTCTGGGTCGACTCAGTGCACCAGCCTCAAGCATCCAGTATCATGCATCGAACCTGGACTGGCAATTCGTTTCACATATGATATATTATACACGTTTCAATACCAGTCTCCTAAGTCATCCCCCCCTCGCCCTCTCCCACAGAGTCCAAAAGACTGTTCTTTACATCTGTGTATCTTTTGCTGTCTCGCATACAGGGTTATTATTACCATCTTTCTAAATTCCATATATATGCATTATTATACTGTATTGGTGTTTTGCTTTCTGGTTTACTTCACTCTGTATAATAGGCTCCAGTTTCATCCGCCTCATTAGAACGGATTCAAATGTATTCTTTTTAATGGCTGAGTAACACTCCATTGTGTATATGTACCACAGCTTTCTTATCCATTCATCTGCTGATGGACATCTAGGTTGCTTCCATGTCCTGGCTATTATAAACAGTGCTGCGATGAACACTGGGGTACACGTGTCTCTTTCAATTCTGGTTTCCTCGGTGTGTATGCCCAGCAGTGGGATTGCTGGGTCATAAGGCAGTTCTATTTCCAGTTTTTTAAGGAATCTCCACACTGTTCTCCATAGTGGCTGTACTAGTTTGCGTTCCCACCAACAGTGTATGAAGGTTCCCTTTTCTCCACACCCTCTCCAGCATTTATTGCTTGTAGACTTTTGGATTGCAGCCATTCTGACTGGTGTGAAATGGTACCTCATTGTGATTTTGATTTGCATTTCTCTGATAATGAGTGATGTTGAGCATCTTTTCATGTGTTTGTTAGCCATCCGTATGTCTTCTTTGGAGAAATGTCTGTTTAGTTCTTTGGCCCATTTTTTGATTGGATCATTTATTTTTCTGGAATTGAGCTGCAGGAGTTGCTTGTATATTTTTGAGATTAGTTGTTTGTCAGTTGCTTCATTTGCTGTTATTTTCTCCCATTCCGAAGGCTGTCTTTTCACCTTGCTTATCGTTTCCTTTGTTGTGCAGAAGCTTTTAAGTTTAATTAGGTCCCATTTGTTTATTGAACCTTACTATTCTTTTTCAATTTTGTTTTGGCTGTTTGTTTTTTCATGTGTTTTAGAGTCACCTTGTCAATTTCTTAAAAAACAAGCAAACAAACAAAAAACCTGATAGAATTTTGATTGGAATTATATAGAATATACAGCTGAATTTGGGAGTAATTGAAATCTTAATATTGACTTATTTTTTCTCTCCAATGTATTAGATTTTTCAGTGTAGAAATTTGACATATCTTTTATCAGATTTATCACTAAGACTTTATAAATGGTATTGTTCTTAATTTCAGTGTCTGATTTTTGCATTAGTATGCAGATAAACAGTTGATTTTATTTTTATGAACTTTATATCTTGCAACCTTATTAAACTCATGTGTTAGTTCTAATAATTTTTTGGTAGCATCTATCAGATTTTCTAGATAGACAGTCATGTTGTTTTATATCTTCCTTTCCAATCTGGATGACTTTTATTTCTTTTTCTCAGCTATTACACTGGCTAGAACCTGAAGTACAATTGTGATTGTAAGTGACTGGAGTGGACGTACATACTTTGTTTCTTATCCTTCACTATTAACTCTAATACCATAAGTTTTGCATAAGTCTTCTATCAAATTGAGTGAGATTCTTTCTGTTCTGGGCTTCCTGAAAGTTTTTATTAAGAATGGATATTTGATTATATCAAGTGCTTTTTCTGGAATTATTGAGATGATTATTTGGTTTTCTTACCTTTGTTGTTGGAGAAGGCAATGGCACCCCACTCCAGTACTCTTGCCTGGAAAATCCCATGGGTGGAGGAGCCTGGTAGGCTGCAGTCCATGAGGTCGTCAAGAGTCAGACATGACTGAGCAACTTCACTTTCACTTTTCACTTTTCATGCATTGGAGAAGGAAATGGCAACCCACTCCAGTGTTCTTGCCTGGAGAATCCCAGGGACAGAGGAGCCTGGTAGGAGGCAGTCTATGGGGTCGCACAGAGTCGGACACGACTGAAGCGACTTAGCAGCAGCAGCAGCAGCAACCTTTGTTGTATGTTTGCTTTTATTGGAGAGCTTTCTCATTCATAGTTTTCTTATTTCTAGTTGTGGCCTTTTCTACCTAGAGAAGTTTCTTTAGCATTTGTTATAAAGCTGGTTTCGTGGTGCTGAATTCTCTTAGCTTGTATGTAAAGCATTTGATTTTTCTGTCAAATCTGAGTGAGAGTCTTGCTGGTCAGAGTATTCTTGATTGTGGGTTTTAATGTTTCATGACTTTAAATATATTGTGCCACTTCCTTCTGGCCAACAGTTTCTGCTGAAAAATCAGCTGATAACCTTATAGCAATTCCCTTGTATTGTATTTGTTACTTTCCCCTTGTTGCTCTTATTCTCTCTTTGTCTTTGAAAGTGAAAGTGAAGTCGCTCAGTTGTGTCCGACTCTTTGCGACCCCATGGACTGTAGCTTACCAGGCTCCTCCGTCCATGGAATTTTCCAGGCAAGAGGCCTGGAGTGGGTTGCCATTTCCTTCTCCAGGGGATCTTCCCAGGGTTTGAACCCGGGTCTCCCGCACTGGAGGTAGACGCTTTACTGTCTGAGCGACCAGGGAAACCTTAATTAATTTTTCATCAATTTGATGTGTTCCTCCTTAACTTTATCCTGTATGGGAATCTCTGTGCTTCCTGGACTTGCGCTACTCTTTCCTTTCCCATGTTAGGGAACTTTTCAGCTATTAAATCTTCAAATATTTTATCAGGCCCTTTCTGTTTTCTCCTGTTGGGAACTCTATAATGTGAATGTTGATGTGCTAAACACTATCCTCAGTTCAGTTCCGTTCAGTCACTCAGTCGTGTCTGACTCTTTGCGACCCCATGAATTGCAGCACGCCAGGCGTCCCCGTCCATCACCAACTCCTGGAGTTCACTCAAACTCATGTCCATCGAGTCGGCGATGCCATCCAGCCATCTCATTCTCTGTCGTCCCCTTTTCCTCCTGCCCCCAACCCCTCCCAGCATCAGAGTCTTTTCCAATGAGTCAACTCTTCGAATCAGGTGGCCAAAGTATTGGAGTTTCAGCTTCAGCATCAATCCTTCCAAAGAACACCCAGGACCGATCTTTAGAATAGACTGGTTGGATCTCCTTGCAGCCCAAGGGACTCTCAGGAGTCTTCTCCAACACCACAGTTCAAAAGCATCAATTCTTCGGCGCTCAGCTTTCTTCACAGTCCAACTCTCACATCCATACATGACCACTGGAAAACCCATAGCCTTGACTAGACAGACCTTTGTTGGCAAAGTAGTGTCTCTGCTTTTGAATATGCTATCTAGGTTGGCCATAACTTTCCTTCTAAGGAGTAAGCATCTTTTAATTTCATGGCTGCAGTCAGCATCTGCAGTGATTTTGGAGCCCCCAAAAATAAAGTCTGACACTTTTTCTACTGCTTCCCCATCTGTTTCCATGAAGTGATGGGACCAGATGCCATGATCTTCATTTTCTGAATGTTGAGCTTTAAGCCAACTTTTTCACTTTCATCAAGAGGCTTTTTAGTTCCTCTTCACTTTCTGCCATAAGGGTGGTGTCATCTGCATATCTGAGGTTACTGATATTTCTCCCGGCAATGTTGATTCCAGCTTGTGCTTCTTCCAGCCCAGCATTTCTCTTGATGTACTCTGCATAGAAGTTAAATAAGCAGGGTGACAATATACAGCCTTGACATCCTCTTTTTCCTATTTGGAACCAATCTGTTGTTCCATGTCCAGTTCTAACTGTTGCTTCCTGACCTGCATATAGGTTTCTCAAGAGGCAGGTCAGGTGGTCTGGTATTCTCATCTCTCTCAGAATTTTCCACAGTTTCTTGTGATCCACACAGTCAGAGGCTTTGGCATAGTCAATAAAGCAGAAATATATGTTTTTCTGGAACTCTCTTACTTTTCCGATGATCTAGTGGATCTTGGCAGTTTGATCTCTGTTTCCTCTGCCTTTTCTAAAACCAGCTTGAACATCTGGAAGTCCATGGTTCACGTATTGCTGAAGCCTGGCTTGAAGAATTTTGAGCATTACTTTACTAGCATGTGAGATGAGTGCAGTCTTGCAGTAGTTTGAGCATTCTTTGGCATTGCCTTTCTGTGGGATTGGAATGAAAACTGACCTTTTCCAGTCCTGTGGCAACTGTCCTCATTTCTTTTTATTCTTTGTTCTGTTCTCTGTTGGTGATTTCCACCATTCTGTCTTCCAGCTCACTTATCTGTCCTTCTGTCTCATTTATTCTGCTATTGAGTCCTAGTGTGCTTTTCATTTCAGTTATTGTACTTGTTCAGCGGTTTATTTATTTTTTAAAATCTTTTGTATTGTATTTCTTATATCTTCTTAGTGTGCCTCTGTTTTTCTGATATCTTTAATCTCTTTACTCTCATTACTCTGAATTCTTTTTCAAGTAGATTTTCTATCTCCACTTTACTTAGTTATTCTTGTGGTGTTTTATATTGTTCCTTCTTCTGAAACATAGTCCTCTGCCTCATTTTGTCTGACTTCCTATGTTTGTGGTCCACAGGCTGCAGGACTGTAGTTCTTCTTCTGATGTCTGCCCCTGATGGGTGAGGCTAGTCCAAGAGACTTGAGCAGGCTTTCTGGTGGGAGGGACTGATCCCTGCCCCCAATGGGTGGAGCTGGGCCATGTCAAGGGATATGTTTAGAAGAAGCTGTGGATCTAAAGTAATTTTGATTGATCTAAAGTAATTTCCAAGAACTGCATGTTTGGAAAGCAACCACCTTTGAGGGTATAATTTCCAATCCTCACTGTGGTCACTGTTTCAATCCTAATGATTCAACTTTGTGTGTACCATCATGAGAGGTAGGTGCCATGTAGGATACCAAAAGGAATAATTCAAACGTTTCCCTCCAGGAAAATAAGTGTCTATTACATGAGATTTTTAACTATATACAATATAGAAAATGGTAAATTTGATAATAGGAATTGTTGTTGTTCAGGAGCTAAATTTGGTCCAATACTTTGCAACCCCATGGACTGAAGCGTGCTAGGCTTCCCTGTCCTTCACCATCTCCCAGAACTTGCTAAAATTCATGTCCATTGATTCGTTGATGCCATCCAGCCATCTCATCCTCTTCGTTTCCTTCTCCTGCCTTCAGTCTTTCCCAGCATCAGGGTCTTTTCCAGTGAGTTGACTCTTTGCATCAGGTGGCCAAAGTATTGGAGCTTTAGCTTCAGCATCAGTCCTTCCAGTGAATATTCAGGGTTGATTTCCTTTAGAATTTACTGATTTGATCTCCTTGCTGTCCAAAGGACTTTCCAGAGTCTTCTTCAACACCACAGTTCAAAAGCATCAATTCTTCAACACTCAGCCTTCTTTGTGCTCCAACTCTCACATCTGTACATGACTACTGGAAAAACCATAGCTTTGACTATATGGACCGTGTTGGGAAAGTGATGTCTCTGCTTTTTAAGACTTTATCCAGATTTGTCATAGCTTTTCTTCCAAGAAGCAAGTGCCTTTTAATTTCATGGTTGCAGTCACCCTCTGCAGTGAAGAAAATAAAGTCTGTCACTGCTTCCATATTTTTCCCTGTCTTTGCTGTGAAGGGATGGGACTGAATGCCGTGATCTTAGTTTTCTGAATGTTGAGTTTTAAACCAGATTTTTCATTCTCTTCTTTCACCTTCATCAAGAGGCTCTTTAGTTCCTCCTTGCTTTCTGCCATTAGGGTGGAATCATCTGCATATCTGAGATTGTTGATCGTCCTCCTGGCAATCTTAATTCCAGCTTGTGATTCATCTAGCCTGGAATTTTGCATGTTGTACTCCACATACAAGTTAAATAAGTAGGGTGACAAAATACAGCCTTGATGTACTCCTTTCCCAAATTTGAGCCAGTCCGTTGTTCCATGTCCAGTTCTGTTGCTTCTTGATCTGCATATGTTTCTCAGAAGGCAGGTAAGATGGTATGGTATTTATTCCCATCTCTTCAAGAATTTTCCACAGTTTATTGTGATTCACACAGTTAAAGGCTTTAGTGTAGTCAGTGAAGCAGATGTAAATGTTTTTCTGGATAATAGGATGACAGATAAAATTATATATAATAATTCAGAGGAAGAAGGCATTACCTCCAAGGAACAGAACTGAGATTTTAATGAGTACTAGACATTGTGAAAGTGAAAGTCACTCCGTTGTGTCTGACTCTGCGACCCCATAGAGTAAACAGTCCATGGAATTCTCCAGGCCAGAATACTGGAGTGGGTAGAGTTTCCCTTCTCCAGGGGATCTTCCCAACCCAGGGATCGAACCCAGGTCTCCCACCTCGCAGGCGGATTCTTTAGCAGCTGAGCCACGAGGGAAGTCCAAGAATCCTGGAGTGGGTAGCCTATCTCTTCTCCAGGGGATCTTCCCAACCCAGGAATCGAACCAGGGTCTCCTACATTGCAGGGGAATTCTTTACCAACTGAGCTATGCACTTATGCTTTATTTATTTATTTATGTATTTTTTTGGTTAAAGCACTTGGCATTTTGCCTGGGATAAAGTAAGTGGCTTCTTATTACTAGAGCTTCGACTTGTGGTTAATAGCATATGCTAGGATTTGAATCCTACTTCCTCTTTACTAGCTGGACAAATTACTGTGACTTTTAAGTTTTTCATTTTTTTAATCTGAGGGAGTAGTAGTCATAGCTACCTAACTGAATTGTTTGAGAATTTAGTGAGTTAACCCATGTTAAGCTTTTAAACAGAATCTGATACATGCTGCTCAATATGTTAATTTTTATAATTAATCTTATTAATATTGAGCTTTAAAATCTGGAAATGTAAACATTATCCTTACTTTCAAGATAGTGTATCTGTTAGGGAACACCTTTGGCTACTCACAACAGAGACATCATTATGGGGGCTTAATCAAAGAGTTTGGTTTTATTTTTCCTGTGAAACCAAGTCCAAAGGCAGTCTAATCAGACTGACCAGAGGTGGTTACTCTACCTCCAGCAATGATCAACATTAAGACAGGAAGAACTGTCTTAAGACCTGATGTGAAGGAAAAGACCCAGATGCTGGGAAAGATTGAAGGCAGGAGGAGAAGGGTCCTGACAGAGGATGAAATGATTGGATGGCATCACTGACTCGATGTACATGAGTTGAGCAGGCTTCAGGAGTTGATTGACAGGGAAGCCTGGTGTGCTGCAGTCCATGGGGTCACAAAGAGTCAGACATGACTGAATGACTGAACTGAACTAAAGACAGGAAGACTGGAATAGGAAAAGGTCTGAGTGAGTGAGCCAAAGATAATTATCAGAAGGAAAAGCAACTTCCACTTTCAACTTGTTGGTTACAACCATTGTATGATTACCTTCGTTACAAAGGATTCTCGAAAATATAGCTCTTTTTAAAGGGCACTTTACCACCCTAAGAAAAATTGTGGTTTTGTAAGAGAGAAAGAATTCATTGAATATCGTTTAAGCCACTAACAGTGTCTCCCACAAATTGGATAACTGAATTTCAGAATTAAATAATTTGCTTAAAGTTGTTACATAACTATTAAGTGATAAAGCTCTTTTTGGTACCAAAGTCTGACCAATACCATTCCACATTAGTTTTGCTACACAGTCCAGAAAAGCAAGTGATATTTTCAGAGTAGAATTTTTACACTGGATCTTTCATGACAGGCTATGACATGAGATTAAATTGCAGATGTATCGAATTCAAGGAGCAAGTAGAAGGAATTATATAGCTCATTTTGGGGGTGGTTGTAGGTTCATTGTGGTGAGAACTTTATTCAGGGAATTTAGGGAATTTAAGAAGGAGGGGAAATAATAGGTTTGAAAGATAAAAGACAGGTTAAATAATAGCAAGTCTACAGGGCTAGGCTAAGATTTTACATTTTGCTTAGTATGTGTTTAGAAGTCTCATTTAAATGATCTATTAAAATATCCTGTTGAATCAAAATGCTTTCCTAAAATCGGAGTGAAAAATTAAGCATCAGATTTTTGAAAGTAGATATGGTGATCCAATGGAAGTGATAGGGTAATTTATTGGGTACTGTAATATTAATAAAACTGTATAACATTTTTCTGGCCATGACTATTACATCTGTAATTGCTTTTAGAAACTTTTGTGTTTTTTATACTTATGTTCTATAAAAACATTCTAAAATCTTATAGATGGACATTCATTCATTTAAGAAACAGACTGCCTGCCTTTGGGGAGTTTATATTCCAGTAGAGGGTGATACACAATAAATAATAATATATGTCTATTATATGTACTTATATGTAATATATATGTTAGGTTGATAAGTAATATGAAATGAAAATGGAGCAGAGAAAGGGTTCAGTGTGGAGAGAATTTCAGTTTTAAATAGGGTAAGCAGAGTGGGCTTCATTAAGGAAGATGTAAGCAAATTTTTAAAGAGTAGGATTCTTAGGCAGATAGCATGAAGAATAATGCAGTTAAGAGGGAACTGCAAGATTGAGAAGTACTTGCTCTGCTTAAAGAAGCATGGGTACCTCATCTATGGATGGATGATGACCAGACAGACTACATGGGTAAAGATGCTAGTGGGTGGGTACAAGCGAAAATTTGTGGAAATACTATTCTTATTACTTCAGTTTTCTCAGTTAAATAAGAACCAAGACCCTTAGGGGAGCTTGGAGATTGGTGCAGGGGTGAAGGGGGGTCATGTGTTAGGGAGTTGAGGAGAAAAGCTAATAATAGAGTAAACTAGGAAAGAATATTAATAGTCCTACTTGATTCATTTGAGGTCATGTCCATAAATTGAGAATCGGATTAGTCAGAATGTTTGTGTGTTTTTCTCCACTCATGGGCAACAGTGACTTGAGTATTTATTGAGAACCAGACAATGTGTTACCTGCTGACTGTAAGAAAAATGAACTGAATCTAATCCTAACCCTACAGGGATTCAGTATAGTGGCAAGCAAACATTCAATCAACCAATTGTAAAATTATGTGGTTCAGTTCAGTTCAGTTCAGTCGCTCAGTCGTGTCCGACTCTTTGCGACCCCAGGAACCCCAGCACGCCAGCCCTCCCTTTCCATCACCATCTCCCGGAGTTCACTCAGACTCACATCCATCGAGTCCGTGATGCCATCCAGCCATCTCTTCCTCGGTCGTCCCCTTCTCCTCCTGCCCCCAATCCCTCCCAGCATCAGAGTCTTTTCCAATGAGTCAACTCTTCTCATGAGGTAACCAAAGTACTGGAGTTTCAGCTTTAGCATCATTCCTTCCAAATAAATCCCAGGGTTGATCTCCTTCAGAATGGACTGGTTGGATCTCCTTGCAGTCCAAGGGACTCTCAAGAGTCTTCTCCAACACCACAGTTCAAAAGCATCAGTTCTTCAGCACTCAGCTTTCTTCACAGTCCAACTCTCGCATCCATACATGACCACTGGAAAAACCATAGCCTTGACTAGATGGACCTTTGTTGGCAAAGTAATGTCTCTGCTTTTGAATATACTATCTAGGTTGGTCATAACTTTTCTTCCAAGGAGTAAGCGTCTTTTAATTTCATGGCTGCAGTCACCATCTGCAGTGATTTTGGAGCCCCCAAAAGTAAAGTCTGTTACTGATTCCACTGTTTCCCCATCTGTTTGCCATGAAGTGATGGGACCAGATGCCATGATCTTCGTTTTCTGAATGTTGAGCTTTAAGCCAACTTTTTCACTCTCCACTTTCAGTTTCATCAAGAGGGTTTTGAGTTCGTCTTCACTTTCTGCCATAAGGGTGGTGTCATCTGCATTTCTGAGGTTATTGATATTTTGTGGTAAGTGCTATCAATTCTAACAAAGGAAAAACCATTTTAAATCAAAGAAGTTCCAGGCTGTTGAACAATTCAGGTTGTGTAGGGAATAGCAGACCATTAGGCCAAAAATGCAGAAGATTGTGAAAGACTCACTTCTAAACTCTCACCTCCCTTTGTCCAATCAAAAAATATGTAATAAAAATTTTCCCTATTTCCATTCAGATCCCCTGTTTTGAAACTCATCTTAAACCAGATCCCCGAAGCTCATAAAGATTGTACCTCTGACTTCCCTGTGAAGACTGCTAAGACTATCAAAATAGTATTCTCCCTACTGCAGTAAGCAAAAAACTCAGTTTTGCTTTATCAACAGGTAATTTTGGAAGTATTTTAAAGGAGCCAATATTTGACTGTTTTGGAGGTCCCATCAAAATCTGACCAACTTGGAAACAGCATGTTTTCTGAGGCCCTTTGAGCCTGTGCAGGGTCTTTCAATGACAATGGTGAGATGGTGAGGTAAGTTCATATCGGGTTTGAACTCTGATTTCTTTTTTTTCTTAATCAAACACTACAAATGCAAATGCTAAGTTTTGTTTGTTAAATCTGAGAGTAACATCTAACAAGAAACTCTTTAAAAATCCATTGACTAGTCAGACTGAAAACCTTATTTGGGGTAGAAATCTGTATTATTACTGACAACACTACTGTGTGGCCTTGTCATTTCTTCATTGTGCATCTGTAAGTGGAAATTCATAAGGATGAAGGTGAGCAGAAGTTTTGTATATTCAGAAGGTTTCCCTTCAGACTAGCATCCCTTGGAAAAACTGTCTCAGGTCACTTATGAAAATCTTATCAGAACTTTACTTACTGTTGTTTTATTTTGTCCATTGGAAGTCTAGTTCTTGTTGTAGGGAGGGGCCCCAAGATACAAAGTAAATAAAATTTGACTTACTGGTGCCAGTTTATCTTTAGTCTACCTCTGCACTCACTCTCTGCTGACTATCTGTATTTGTACTAAAATCAAAATGTGTAATCTTAATTTTCTAAATGATAGAAGGATTATTTAGAATTTTAATGGTTGCTTTGGGGGAACTTTTGATATGAACAAAATTGTTCCTTTTGGGAGGCACTTTGAAGCAAAAAAGCAGCAACATATGAAACATACAGCCATCTATATTTTAAGGCAAGAGGAAACTTCCAGAATATATTCCAGGGATTATGAAATTGCCTCCTTAAAAGATTCCTTGGCAAAGACAAGGGGAAAATTTTAAAAAAAAGGAAAACCATATTTTTTTGATCCTTTCAAATCATAATTTGTATATAATGTCCTTTCTTCTTCTTTCCTCGTCCTGTGTTCCTCCATTTCCCTCTGTTCTGTCTCACCTTCTTTTTCTTCTTCCCTTCAGAATACCTCAGAAGGAGGTCTTATTTATCTAAAAGAGAAAGATTACTTTGTTTAATACGAGGTTCCCTCCCTATCATTACTACACAAGTATTAACAAGTACTGGCTCTTTAATCATGTAAATCAAATTGTCAGGGGACCTGAATTAATGTTTAAATCAATTATAATGATTCTCTCTCTCTGTCCCTCCCTTCCTCCCTCTCCCCCGTGCATGTATGTCAAAATAACTTTTGATGAATCTAAGTTTTCCCATCTCTTTAATTAAATAAAGATAATTAGTCTTTTAATGTTAATTTTGTATTTGACTAAAGCTCCCTCTCGTTTTTCCATTTTGTTCCTCTTCTCCTTTTCTCTCCCTAGGGAAACATTAAAGATTAATTGGTGAAAACAGTTATTCTGTCATCGTGTGCTCAGTCTGGCAATATCTAATGAATTTCTAAAATGGAAAGAAAAATAATGAAACTTTTTGTTTCTTTTCTTTAAAATTGCTTTTAAGAGACACTTCTGATTAAAACTATAAGAGAAAGAAGTCTTGTTTCCAAGATGAAGGGCTCTGAAACAGGATTTTTGAAGTTTTTGTACTTTTATTTATGATTATGAACATTATATAAAAGTGAAAGTGTTAGTTGCTCAGTTGTATCTGACTCTTTGCGACCCCAAGGACTATGAACCACCAGGGCTATAGCCCTACTCTGCCCATGGAATTCTCCAGGCAAGAATACTGGAGTGAGTAGCCATTCCCTTCTCTAGCTGATTTTCCCAACTCAGGGATGAACCCCAGTTTCCTCTATTGTAGGCGGATTCTTTACCATTTGAGCCACCAGGGAAGGCCTGAAATTTATATACTTACATAAAAATTTTTCATACAATATTTCTGATAAATAGATGAATCATTAGATAAATTAGAGTGAATTAATCATACTGGTTTAAAGGACTGAAAAACAATTATCTTTTCCTGACTTTAATATGTGAAATTACTGCCAATACAATATACTAGATTATATAAGAAGATTGAACATCTCATGATTTAAACTTTCTATATTTTTGCATTGGTTTTATGGGCCAAGTGAGGTAGCATTATAGTTTATATTTCTATGGATTGTTTAACATTACAAAAATTTAGAACCATTATTATTCAGTTCAGTCGCTCAGTCATGTCCGACTCTTTGCGACACCATGAATTGCAGCACGCCAGGCCTCCCTGTCCATCACCAACTCCCGGGGCTCACTCAAACACACGTCCATTGAGTCGGTGATGCCATCCAGCCATCTCATTCTCTGTCGTCCCCTTCTCCTGCCCCCAAACCCTCCCAGCGTCAGAGTCTTTTCCAGTGAGTCAACTCTTCGCATGAGGTGGCCAAAGTATTGGAGTTTCAGCTTTAGCATCATTCCTTCCAAAGAACACCCAAGACTGATCTCCTTGAGAATGGACTGGTTGGATCTCCTTGCAATCCAAGGGACTCTCAAGAATCTTCTCCAACACCACAGTTCAAAAGCATCAATTCTTCAGCACTCAGCTTTCTTCACAGTCCAACTCTCGCATCTATACATGACCACTGGAAAAACCATAGCCTTGACTAGATGGACCTTTGTTGGCAAAGTAATGTCTCTGCTTTTGAATATGCTGTCTAGGTTGGTCATAATTTTCCTTCCAAGGAGTAAAGCATCTTTTAATTTCATGGCTGCAGTCACCATCTGCAGTGATTTTGGAGCCCCCAAAAATAAAATCTGACACTGTTTCCACTGTTTCTCCATCTCTTTGCCATGAAATGATGGGACCAGATGCCATGATCTTCGTTTTCTGAATGTTGAGCTTTAAGCCAACTTTTTCACTCTCCTCTTTCACTTTCATCAAGAGGCTTTTTAGTTCCTCTTCACTTTCTGCCATAAGAGTGGTGTCATCTGCATATCTGAGGTTATTGATATTTCTCCCGGCAGTCTTGATTCGAGCTTGTGCTTCTTCCAGCCCAGCGTTTCTCATGATGTACTCTGCATATAAGTTAAATAAGCAGGGTGACAATATACAGCCTTGACATCCTCCTTTTCCTATTTGGAACCGGTCTGTTGTTCCATGTCCAGTTCTAACTGTTGCTTCCTGACCTGCATACAGATTTCTGAAGAGGCAGGTCAAGTGGTCTGGTATTCTCATTTCTTTCAGAATTTTCCACAGTTTATTGTGAACCACACAGTCAAAGGCTTTGGCATAGTCCATAAAGCGGAAATAGATGTTTTTCTGGAATTCTCTTGCTTTTTTGATGATCCAGCAGATGTTGGCAATTTGATCTCTTGTTCCTCTGCATCTTCTAAAACCAGCTTTTACATCTGGAATTTCATGGTTCACATATTACTGAAGCCTGGCTTGGAGAATTTTGAGCATTACTTTACTAGCATGTGAGATGAGTGCAATTGTGCAGTAAGTTGAGAATTCTTTGGCATTGCCTTTCTTTGGGATTGGAATGAAAACTGACCTTTTCCAGTCCTGTGGCCACGGCTGAGTTTTCCAAATTTGCTAGAGTATTGAGTGCAGCACTTTCACAGCATCATTTTTTAGGATTCGAAACAGCTCAACTGGAATTCCATTACCTCCACTAGCTTTGTTCGTAGTGATGCTTTCTAAGCCCCACTTGACTTCACATTCCAGGATGTGTGGCTCTATGTCAGTGATCACACCATCATGATTATCTTGGTCGTGAAGCTCTTTTATCCACAGTTCTTCTGTGTATTCTTGCCACCTCTTCTTAATGTCTTCTGCTCCTGCTAGGTCCATACCATTTCTGTTCTTTATTGAGCCCATCTTTGCATGAAATGTTCCCTTGGTGTCTCTAATTTTCTTGAAGAGATCTCTAGTCTTTCCCATTCTGTTGTTTTCCTGTTTCTTTGCACTGATCGCTGAGGAAGGCTTTTTTATCTCTTCTTGCTATTCTTTGGAACTCTGCATTCAGATGGGTATATTTTTCCTTTTCTCCCTTGCTTTTCACCTCTCTTCACAGCTATTTGTAAGGCCTCCTCAGACAGCCATTTTGCTTTTTTGCATTTCTTTTCCATGGGGATGGTCTTGATCCCTTTCTCCTGTACAATGTCACGAACCTCTGTCCATAGTTCATTAGGCACTCTATCAGATCTAGTCCCTTAAATCTATTTCTCACTTCCACTGTATAATCATAAGGGATTTGATTTAGGTCATAGCTGAATGGTCTAGTGGTTTTCCCTACTTTCTTCAACTTAAGTCTGAATTTGGCAATAAGGAGTTCATAATCTGAGCCACAGTCAGCTCCCGGTTTTGTTTTTGCTGACTGTATAGAGCTTCTCCATCTTTGGCTGCAAAGAATATAATCAATCTGATTTCGGTGTTGACCGACTGGTGATGATCATGTGTAGAGTCTTCTCTTGTGTTGTTGGAAGAGGGTGTTTGCTATGACCAGTGCATTTTCTTGGCAAAACTCTATTAGTCTTTGCCCTGCTTCATTCTGTATTCCAAGGCCAAATTTGCCTGTTACTCCAGGTGTTTCTTGCCTCCCTACTTTTGCATTCCAGTCCCCTTTAATGAAAAACACATGTTTTTTGGGTGTTCTAAAAGGTGTTGTAAGTCTTCATAGAATCGTTCAACTTCAGCTTCTTCAGCATTACTGGTTGGGGCATAGACTTGGATTACTGTGATATTGAATGGTTTGCCTTGGAAACGAACAGAGGTCATTCTGTCATTTTTGAGATTGCATCCAAGTACTGCATTTCGGACTCTTTTTGACCATGATGACTACTCCATTCCTTCTAAGGGATTCCTGCCCATTGTAGTAGATATAATGGTCATCTGAGTTAAATTCACTGATTCTATTCACCCATTCCATTATTACTAGAACCATTATTTTAACTAGGTAAAATTATAATGGTTCAGTTCAGTTCAGTTCAGTCACTCAGTCATGTCCGAGTCTTTGCGACCCCATGAATCGCAGCACGCCAGGCCTCCCTGTCCATCACCAACTCCCGGTCACTCAGACTCACGTCCATCAAATCAGTGATGCCATCCAGCCACCTCATCCTTTGTCATCCCCTTCTCCTCCTGCCCTCAATCCCTCCCAGCATCAGAGTCTTTTCCAGTGAGTCAACTCTTCGCATGAGGTGGGCAAAGTACTGAAGTTTCAGCTTCAGCATCATTCCCTCCAAAGAAATCCCAGGGCTGATCTTGGTATCTTTAAAAGGTTTATTATGATATTTCGATAATATGAAAATTCTTAAGAACTTTATATTTAACTAAAATTGTAATTTCTAGGTCCTTGAAGTGAAAATTGCTCAGTCATGTCTGACTCTTCGCAATCCCATGGACTGTAGCCTGCTAGGCTCCTCTGTCCATGGAATTCTCCAGGCCAAAATCCTGGAGTGGGTAGCCATTCGCTTTTCCAGGGTATCTTCCCAACCCAAGGACTGAACCCAGATCTCCCTCATTGCAGGTGGATTCTTTACCATCTGAGCCACCAGAGAAGCCCCAGGAATACTGGTGTGGGTAGCTTATTCCTTCTCCAGAGGATCTTCCTGGCCTAGCAATCAAACCGAGATCTCCTGCATTGCAGGTGGATTCTTTTACCAGCTGAGGTACTGGGAAGATCGTTAGGTAACTTAAAATAGGTTAGACAGATATTAAACTGAGTTATTTGATACATAATTTTTGAATACTTAGACAAAATCTAAAAAACAGAACATTGGCCACTAAATAGTTTTATCTTACTGTTGCTACTGTACATTTAAAAATAGATATAGATCAATAGGATGTGAAAATGCCTTTGGATTTTATTATATACATAGCATCCTTAAAATTTATAAATATAAAATCGTAAGCATGCTCACTAGAAAAATACAGTTCCTGGTGTTCTGTCTTTTAGTTGTCTGAGGAGGGGAAAAAGTTGAATGTCTAGTTTAATGCAGAAATTAAGACTGTATTCATATTAATACAAAAGGTTATGAATATGTATGCAAAATAATTTATGTAGAGGCAGTCCAAGCACAGGTTGGAAAACAATTTCCAGACTCAGAGTATTGCAGAAAGGAGTGAGTTTATTAAGAACAAAGAGCAGAGATAAAATCAGCAATGTGAGCACAGAGGGCTGACAACTCCTGACAGGCCAGGGAGAGTCGACAGTTTTCATGAGTTAATAGTCAATTTTTATAACCTCAAGACAAAATTTCTGCTGGAAGGTTGGTGTTAGGTGATTAGTTGGGGCAGTATAGGGTGTTTACTGGAGTGGGCATCTTTGTCTAATTGCCAGTCGGGTAGCTTGTTAGTAATGCTCATGAGCTTTTGGCAACAGCAACAAAGGGGCTCAGTCAACTTCCAAGGTTGCCTTGAATCTCGGCTCTGCTTCTGTGGCCTTCGTGCAAGGCCTTGCACCTTTGACCTTGGAGGCAGGATTCAACAATTTATATGATTTGTTTCTTCAAGAAATTGCTGCAGTTAAGTTGGTAAGTTCATAGAATGCTGAAATGGCCTTTTGAAAGCAGAGCTATGCATTAACTGAGAGGCAACATTCTGAAAGTTTGAGTGCCATCCTTGGTGATACAGTGTATGCATTACATCAAAGACCTCTGGATGGTGCTGTGTTCCAAACAGGAAGAATGCATGAGCCTAATAACAAAGGGGCAGAGGCAGGAGTGGCCGCATTTACCATCATTCCCAATGACACACTGGGAGATTTTGTGTTTTCCACCTCTTCAACTGTGGGCCCCGCAGGATTGTAGGCCCTGGTCCCCAAAGGGAGCATACTCTTGCCAGGGGGAACACAAAGTTTTAATGGAACTTACAAGATATAGCTGAAGTCAGGACATTGGAGTCCTTGTATCCAGGAACCAGCCGGTAAGAAGAGGCATCCACATTCTGTCTGGGATGGTGGATTCTGATCAGCAGGAGTTAGGGCAGGGAGACTATATGTGAAACCCAGATGATACATTTGGGCACCTTTTGGTGCCCCATGCCCTACTGAGAAGGCACTGGCAACCCACTCCAGTACTCTTGCCTGGAAACTCCCATGGATGGAGGAGCCTGGTAGGATGCAGTCTGTGGGGTCGCTAAGAGTCGGACACGACTGAGCGACTTCACTTTCACTTTTCCACTTTCATGCACTGGAGAAGGAAATGGCAACCCACTCCAGTACTCTTGCTTGGAGAATCCCAGGGATGGAGGAGCCTGATGGGCCGCTGTCTATGGAGTCGCAGAGTTGGACACTTCGCAGCAGCAGCAGCAGCCCTACTGTAAGGGTGAACAGACTTACGCAGCAGTGTCAGCATGAGGACAGTATGACTGCTAAGACCTTTCAGGAGTTAAGATTTTGAGTCATACCCCTTGCAAGCCACCAAGACGTGATGAGGTGATAGCTGAGGGTGAGGGAGAGTGTATGACCCCAAAGATCTACTGTGGTGTCAGAGGTCCTGTCAGAGTTTACCCTCAGGAAGACAGGCCCGCAAGAACCACAGAAGACCTGTACCCTGAACCTATTTGCTGAACCTCTTTAGCACAAGAGGCGAGCCTTGACAGCTATGAAAAGGAGCCACTCGGAGCTCTTGCTTTGGGGTGGAGTAATTGGCCAACTGCCCCAACTGCTATGCTCTGGATCTAGCATGGTGGTGTGTAGAAACTGTGCTGCTCACAGGCTACTCCCAGCCGATGACTGGACATGGCAAAGGTAATGAGGCAGGCCCATTTCTGTGAGAAGGGCTCTTTGATGGGTAACTTTGGCTTAGGTCTGCAGACTTCACCCAATACCTCTCAAGTTCTTGCATTGAAAAACAGCTTAAACTAGACTCCCCTGCCAAACTAAATATCTCACCGTTGTCTTTCCCCCAAGAGACACTATTCAGATTGTCAAGGTAGTATTTCTTACATCAGTAAGCAGGACTCTTAGTTTTCCTTTATCAGCTTATTATTTTGGTGATATTTTCAGAGAGAGAGCATTCAACAGATGAAAAGAACCTATTACTCAAAAAGCAGAGGGAAGACCTTCACAGGTAGAAGAAACAGTAAAATGCAAAGGCCTTGAGGTAGGAAAAAAAAAATGTGTTAAAGGGTTGAAACAAATGCCAGCAGGCATAAACTTAGAGAACAATACAGAAAATGGTTTGAGAGGAGGTCAGTCAGGTACAGAAAGCCTTGGAATCTATGCCAATCAGAGGGTCAATTTCATCCTGAGTATCTTTTGGGGCCAGTGTGAGGAAAGCAGGAGAGACTCCATCTTGAAGCCTGTTCATCTTAAAGACAGGGTGTGAACTGGGCCTGAACCCTGCCCAAGAGTGAGGAAACTGTTGCTAGTGAAAACCAGGTCTCTTGGAGACTTCCCTCCCTACAGATTACAGAGATTATAGTTGAGTTCGGTTGCCTCTGTTAGATGAACCATGGAGACATCCCCCCTTGATGTATAATCATTATTACCTGGCTTTAACCTTAATTGTTTGTTCTCCTAGCACCTACTTGTAAAACTCAATTATATACAACAAAGAGGTTGCTAACATGTAACCAATCACCTAGTCAGGGGCTATAAAACTGGCCTCTGAAACATTAGGGTCTTTGTTGGGAACTGATTCCCTTTAGAAGATTTTTAGTGGAGAGTGATACACCTTGCTTTGTATGTTGTAGGAGAGTGTATTATATAGGGACACAAATGGAAGTGGGGAGAGCAATTATAAGTTATGGGAATTGCACACTTGAGAGCTTAGGTGAACTAGAGCGATAGTGATACAGCAAGCAAAGAGAAATGGACAGATTCAGGATATATTTTGGAGAGAAGAGCAACAAGACTTGCTGACTGAAGGGCTGTTGGGAAGTGGGTGGGGGGATGGTAAGTGATGGAAGGGGGGAAATGAATGATTCCAGGATTTTAGCCTTGAGCAACTATAGGGATGGTAGTGAATTTTACTGAGTTGAGGGAGACCAATTTGGGTTCAATAGATTTGGAAGAGAAAAGCAAGAGCTGTCTTTGGACTGGTTAGTTTGATTTCCAAATGGAAATGTTTAGTAGGCACTTAGGAATATAAATCTAGAGGTCAGAATTGGAGATAAACATTTTTGTGATTTATCAACATACAGATGGTATTTAAAAACAGAAAACAGAGAAGAAAGGTAGATAAAGAAGAGAAGAATGCTCAGGATCTAGCCCTGGAGCCCTCCAAAACTTAGATCAGGTAGAACAGGAAAAACAGCTAAGAAATACAAAGGAACGCCAATAATGCTTCACACTGGTCAGCTTAGTGAGTGCACTCTGGAACCTGTGAGCGAACTTAGGGGCAGAAAGTACTTCAGATCAGTTGCTAATTGAAGCAATCTCTTCAGTCTCTTAATCAACAAATACTTATCCGGTGAAACAGTGGTGGTCTCCAAGAGATACTGCAACAGGAAGGAACTCCAATCTAAATGCCTTTTGTGTGTGTGTGTGCGCTCAGTCATGCAGTCATGTCTGACTGTTTGCGACCCCATGGTGTGTGGGCCACCAGACTCTTGTGTTTATGGAATTTTCCAGGCAGATTACTGGAGTGGGTTGCCATTTCCTACTCCAGGGGGGTGTTCCCCACCCAGGGATCAAGCCCTCGTTCCCTGCCCCTCCTGCTTTGGCAATTGTTGTTCAGTCACCCAGTTGTGACAGCTCTTCTGTGAGTCCGTAGATTGAGGTTTGCCAGGGAAGAATACTGGAGTGGACTGCCATTTCTTTTCTCCAGGGGATCTTCCCGACCCAGGGATCAAACCCGAGTCTCCTGCATTGCAGATGGATTCTTTACCACTGAGCCACTGGGAAAGACACTGAGCGTCGTGGCTTATTTTTAACTACTCTATAATAGACTATATTTACATATACCACTCCCCTGTATCTGAGGGGATTCAGATTTCTAGGCTTGATTATAAAAATATTTCAGAAATTTTTTTCTTTCTAGTCTTTCTGCTTTCTTTTCTTTTTAAAAAACTGCTTTAAACTATCATTTTTTTGTTCTCTTTTTATACTTTATTCAATTGTACATTTAATAAATTACTAAACTTGCTTTTATCTAAATTTCAATTAAGTGGCAGTATAAATTCTGGCTTTAAATAGGCAGCTAAAATTATGTAAATATATTAACTGTCCTCTAAGAAGACCTTTCCTCTCTTTTCAGGATTAACATTTCAAAATATATTGAAATTCTTTGGTATGAAAATTATATTAATAAAAAAATATGGGTATATTTAGACCTTCAAGAAGAATTTAGCCACAGAGTATACTGCTGCTGCTGCTAAGTTACTTCAGTCGTCTCTGACTCTTTGTGACCCCGTAGACGGCAGCCCACCAGGCTCCCCCGTCCCTGGGATTCACCAGGCAAGAACACTGGAGTGGGTAACCAAAGAGTATAGGCAAGAACAAAACAACTAAAAAACATCTAGCTTGTAGTAGCTAAGACACAAGGTGTGACTTTCAGAGTAACAGACTTCTCTATCAGTTGCATAATAGTTTTTTATTCATGAGGTTTTTTTATTTCCATGGAAACACTGAAGTCATTTTAATTTTTAATTAACACTTAAGTTTATAGTTCTAGCGATTTTAACTCAGTAGTAACTACAGAAGCTAAAGCTTTACCTATTTCTATTTTTAAAAATGTAAAGGAGGAATGCATTTCATTTAGTTACATCTTGTAGCTGTATATTGATTCTTTATTAGTGGCCTGTGGGATTTTAAATTCCCCAATCTGGACCCTCCACAGTGAGAGGCAGTCCTAACCACTGGGACCATCAAGAAATTCCGCTTGTTTCTAATTTCACCCAAACCTACCCCACAGTTATATCCAATTAATTGTTTTTGTCTATGTGTGCCTGCTCAGTCGTGTCTGACTCTTGTGACCCATGGACTGCAGCCAGCCAGGCTTCTCTGTCCATGGAATTTTCCAGGCAGGAATTCTGGAGTGGGTTGCCATTTCCTTCTCCAGGTGATCTTCCCGACCCAAGGATAGAACCCACATCTCCGGCGTCTCCTGCATTGGCAGGAGGATTATTTACCACTAAGCCACTTGGGAATCCACATGGAATAGTAGTTGTAGTAGTCATTTTTCATAATGGTAGTAATAATGCTACTAAATGTGCTGATGCAGGAGACATGGGTTCATACCTGGGTGGGGAAGATCCCCTGGAGAAAGGAAATGGAAACCCACTCCAGTATTCTTGCCCAGAAAATTCCATGGACAGAGGAGCCTGGCAGGCTAAACTCCACGGGGTGGCAGAGAGTCAGACAGGACTGAGCACACACGCACTACTAGTACATGCAGTACAAAAACTTGCTCTAGACTCTGATTTTCTAAATTAATCCTACCTTTATACTGTTATATTTGATTAATACCTTACAGTACTACTAGTAATAGTAGCAGTTAAAGTGTTAGTCACTCAGAGTTGGACAGGGCTGAAGCAACTTAGCATGAAGGAATGTATGCATGAGATATGTGGGATTTATTATTTACCTTATTTCTAAATATTTTCACAAGTTGTATAACTTCACAAAATTTCTGTGGTAGAATTAAGTCTGAGTATATTTTTCTATTTTGTAGCTAAGGACACAAAATTGTAGGGAATAATTTATTACTTTTTTTTTGTACTACTTGTGAAATCATTTGGAACTGAAATTATATATGATCATTTGAAAATAGTTTTAAAATTTGAGATTAAATAAGCCACAACCATTATATCTTGGAATTCTTAAATTTCCTTACTTTTCCTCAGTTCAGTTCAGTTCAGTTGCTCAGTCGTGTCCGACTCTGTGCGACCCCATGAGTCGCAGCATTCCAGGCCTCCCTGTCCATCACCATCTCCCGGAGTTCACTCAGACTCGCATCCATCGAGCCCATGATGCCATCCAGCCATCTAATCCTCTGTCGTCTCCTTCTCCTCCTGCCCCCAATCCCTCCCAGCATCAGAGTCTTTTCCAATGAGTCAACTCTTTGCATGAGGTGGCCAAAGTACTGGAGTTTCAGCTTTAGCATCATTCCTTCCAAGGAAATCCCAGGGCTGACCTCCTTCAGAATGGACTGGTTGGATCTCCTTGCAGTCCAAGGGACTCTCAAGAGTCTTCTCCAACACCACAGTTCAAACGCATCAGTTCTTTGGCGCTCAGCCTTCTTCACAGTCCAGCTCTCACATCCATACATGACCACTTGAAAAACTATAGCCTTGACTAGACGGGCCTTAGTTGGCAAAGTAATGTCTCTGCTTTTCAACATGCTATGTAGGTTGGTCATAACTTTTCTTCCAAGGAGTAAGCGTCTTTTAATTTCATGGCTGCAGTCACCATCTGCAGTGATTTTGGAGCCCCCCAAAATACAGTCTGACACTGTTTCTACTGTTTCCCCATCTATTTCTCATGAAGTGATGGGACCAGATGCCATGATCTTCGTTTTCTGAATGTTGAGCTTTAAGCCAACTTTTTCGCTCTCCTCTTTCACTTTCATCAAGAGGCTTTTTAGCTCCTCTTCACTTTCTGCCATAAGGGTAGTGTGATCTGCATATCTGAGGTTATTGATATTTTTCCTGATAATCTTGATTCCAGCTTGTGTTTCTTCCAGTCCAGCGTTTCTCATGATGTACTCTGCATATAAGTTAAATAAGCAGGGTGACAATATACAGCCTTGACATCCTCCTTTTCCTGTTTGGAACCAGCCTGTTGTTCCATGTCCAGTTCTAACTGTTGCTTCCTGACCTGCATACAGATTTCTCAAGAGGCAGGTCAGGTGGTCTGGTATTCCCATCTCTTTCAGAATTTTCCACAGTTTATTGTGATCCACACAGTCAAAGGCTTTGGCATAGTCAGTAAAGCAGAAACAGATGTTTTTCTGGAACTCTCTTGCTTTTTCGATGATCCAGCAGATGTTGGCAATTTGATCTCTGGTTCCTCTGCCTTTTCTAAAACCAGCTTGAACATCAGGGAGTTCACAATTCACGTATTGCTGAAGCCTGGCTTGGAGAATTTTGAGCATTACTTTACTAGTGTTTGAGATGAGTACAATTGGGCGGTAGTTTGAGCATTCTTTGGCATTGCCTTTCTTTGAGATTGGAATGAAAACTGACCTTTTCCAGTCCTGTGGCCACTGCTGAGTTTTCAAAATTTGCTGGCATATTGAGTGCAGCACTTTCACAGCATCATCTTTCAGGATTTGAAACAGCTCAATTGGAATTCCATCACCTCCACTAGCTTTGTTCGTAGTGATGCTTTAGAGGCCCACTTTACGTCACATTCCAAGATGTCTGGCTCTAGATTAGTGATCACATGATCATGATTATTTGGGTCATGAAGATCTTTTTTGTACAGTTCTTCCATGTATTCTTGCCACCTCTTCTTAATATCTTCTGCTTCTGTTAGGTCCGTACCATTTCTGTCCTTTATCGAGCCCATCTTTGCATGAAATGTTCCCTTGGTATCTCTAATTTTCTTGAAGAGATCTCTAGTCTTTCCCATTCTGTTGTTTTCCTCTATTTCTTTGCACTGATCGCTGAAGAAGGCTTTCTTATCTCTTCTTGCTATTCTTTGGAACTCTGCATTCAGATGCTTATATCTTTACTTTTCCTAGCTTTGCAAGAATTCTGCTCACAATTCAGGACTTAAAGCATTGATTTTAAAGCAAAAACGAGCAGAAATGAACTGAATCACTTTTTATGAAAAAGGAATTATGTTTACTTATAAAGAATTGTCTGAACTTTGTACATAGATAAAATTAAATGCATAGTGAATGACAATATTAATCATTTGCTTTTCAATAATGTACATGGAACTTGTAGTACAGGCCTTAGGGTTTTGAAAAGTCATTTAAAAGGAAGAATTGCATAATGCCTTGCTACCTAGCAGCATGTATTTCCTATTTAACTTGTCTGCCCTACCATTCCCCAAGCTATGCAGCATTTGGACTGTCAACAATGGTGGAAAATAAAGGTGGTGTTAATTTAACATGTATTTACTTTAGTTTCAAGATATGATAATTAACATTTATTGAATGCCAGATGCTTTTTATTTATCAGTTAATCCTCTCAACTAGCCTGGGTATTATTATCCCAATTTTTATGGAAGAAAAATAAACTCAGAGAGATTAAATGCCTTATAGCTAGGAAGTAAAGAACTGAAGCTCTAAAACTAAAAAAAAAATAATAAATTTTTTTCTTCCTTTAATTTCTTTAATTTTCTATTCTCCCTCTTAATTTATACTTAAAGTTTTGTTTCATTCACACTTGTTTCTTTAAGGCACTATTTTCATATGCTTATTCACAGCTGGAAACCATAATCTTCTTGACCTACTAATATATTTCACTATGATGAATCATGTCATAAGCAAATGCTAATGATCCTTTTGGCAGGAAATATATGTGAGAATGGAATGTTCAGTAAACAAAGATCTTTTTCCTTATATTAAATCCATTATAATAAAATGGGGAAAATGAAATAAGTAATTTTTTTAGAAATGTCCTCAAAAAACTGAAGCATTTCCTGTTTTAACCATTGTTGACTGCCTTTAATATGTGTCAGACTATTAAAGAACTATTTGATCTCAGATCCTTTTTGTTATTTGATTACCATTAAAATTTTAGTATAAGAAAGTTAAGCCTAATGAGTCACAGTTACAGTCATTTACCCCTGAAACTCTAGATCTTATAACCTTAATTCCAAATAAGCTGATAATTATTAAACCACTTTACTACTCAAACAGAAAAAGTAAAAGAAGCCAGTCATTCAAATGAATATACAAGTCAAAAGAACTATCCAAAACAAACACTTAAAAACAGTGCTAGATATAGTTCCTAGGAACACTAATTAATTGTTAGAAATATCATACATTCTTTAAATTTTTTTTTGATGTGGACCATTTTTTTTTTTTAAGTCTTTATTGGCTTTGTTACAATATTGCTTCTGTTTTGTTTTGGTTTTTTGGCCATGAGGCCTGTGGGATCTTAGTTCCTGGACTCAGGATTGAACCTGAGTTCCCTGCTTTGGAAGGTGAAGTCTTAACCGCTGGACCTCCAGGGAAGTTCTTTTCATTTTTTTCCATGAAAAATGTAGGGAAGGAAACTAACTGAGATATGTGGTGGTACAACAGATACAGGAACAGAGATTACACAGAGTTTTTTTTTGTAATTCTTAAAGTGGGCTTCCCCAGTGGCTCTGACGATGGTAAAGAACCCCTTCTACGATGCAGGAGACCTGGGTTCGATCACTCGCTTGGGAAGATTCCCTTACCTAGAGAAATCCATGGCCAGAGGAGCCTGGCTAAAGTATTGCATTGTTCTGAGAAAGAGATACTCCTTGATACATGGTAAGTAAAGAGACTTCATGGAGAAGACCCCGATGTTGGGAGAGATTGAAGGCAAAAGAAGAAGGGGACAGCAGAGGATGAGATGGTTAGATAACATCACCAACTCAATGGACGTGCATCTGAGCAAACTCAGAGAGATGATGGAGGACAGAGGAGCCTGGCGTGCTGTAGTCTTTGGAGTTGCAAAGAGCTGGACATGACCTTAGTGGCTGACCTGACAACAGAAGAGACTTCAGGTAGTGATTCACTTGAATTTGAATTACAGCAATTGAATTTCAAGAAAGCTGCTTTCTTAGAACAAGAAATCTCTTCCAGTCTAAAAATTTTCTTTCCTTCACATTTAAGAAGGAAATAAGAATTTTAAAGAGAAAATATTGCCTTTTAAATTAAAATTTCCTGTAATTTCCTTTTTCTTCTTGATTAAAGAATTTTTCTTTATTGTAAACTAGGTAAGTCTTAACTTTCAATTAACTTGCCAGCCACCATAGAAAGTTCGTTATACATGAAAGTGAAGTGGTTTTCTTTCATGTTTCAACTGAATTTAAATTATTGTATTTAATTACTGTGTGTG
The DNA here is from genome assembly GCF_014754425.2 of Oryx dammah. NCBI lineage: Eukaryota > Metazoa > Chordata > Mammalia > Artiodactyla > Bovidae > Oryx > Oryx dammah. The sequence continues at coordinate 44,456,698 of NW_024070211.1, read as the reverse complement.
TGTGTGTGTGTTGAGTGTCGGGAGTGTATGATTACATCTTGCCTTCAGAAAGATATCACAAGGTCTGAACAACAAATATAGTTTTAATCTTGTCATCTTCCTACTTAAATTCACACAGAATGGAGTAAAAAATCAGTGATCCAGCATTCAGGACACTCTGGTGAGCTAGTTACAACCTATATCTTCTCAACCTCATCTCCTTCCTTTTCCCACCTGAGCTTGACTGCTCATGGTTTTCTAAAAATTTGGGAAAGAATTTCCTCAGGAATCAAGCCTTTACCTAAGGCCTTCTTTTTTCAGAATTGTCTTTCTTTTCTTTTTCGACACCCAAATTCTAACATTCCATCACAGCCTTGCTCAGGTACCACTCTCTGCTAAAAGCCTGCCTTAATCATACTAGTTATTTGGTGCTATCTCCCTGCAACTCTCCCCATTAAATATACCTTTACCTCAGTAAGAGTCCCCTTTACTCTTGTTTCCCCCCTTTCTTTATCTTATGCTTCAGGTCTGCAGTCTTGAGTACAAAAAAACTGTTAGAGAGATGGTTATCCAAGTAGAAAGTACATGTGTGTTAAATTCAGAGATTGCTAATCGGTATGAATTTTACCTCTCTTTTTTGCTAGCTAGCTGTGACTTTGTGAAAGTGCAAGTGTTAGCCACTCAGTCGTGTCTGACTCTTTGTGACCCCATGGACTGTAGCCCACTAGGCTCCTCTTATCCTCTGTCCATGGAAGTTTCCAGGCAAGAATTACTGGAGTGGGTTGCCATACCCTTCTCCAGGGGGTCTTTTTGACCAGGATTGAACCCAGGTCTCCTGCATTGCAGGCAGATTCTTTACCATCTGAGCCACAGTCCCTTAAACTTTCTGAACTGCAGTTATCTAATCTATAAAATGAGAATTCCATTTCCCTTGCAATGTTATTTTGAGAATTAAGAGATAAAAGATGTAAAGCACATGGTACTGTGTGTGTAAAATACATAGTGCTGTGCACATAGTAGGTGCTCAGCAAACAACTATTAAGCATACTTGATTTTTAGTCTTAGTTCTGGTGATAGCCACCAATAGCAGCCTAATCTTGAGTTAATTTACTTTTTTTTTGGGGGGGGGGCCGGGCCCGCCGCCAAGCCAAACAACTTGTGAGATCTTAGTTCCCTGACCAAGGATTGAACCTGGACCCTGACAGTGAAAGTCTGAGTCTTAACCACTGGGTCACCAGGGGATCCTCTTAATTTGCAGTTTTAAAACTAGATTACATTCTTGACGAAGTTTTAAGTACACTATTAAGTAAGCTGGATCTACCTTGCCTCTCTTGGGGGTCCTAAAGGACATCTTATGTACCTAGGAAATCCTGGGATTCAGAGCTTCTCAACTGAACATAGTTTTGCCCCCTAGTTTTTGTCCCCAGGATATCTGGCCTTGTCTGGAGACATTTTTGGTTGTTGTAACTGGAAGACATATTGGCATTTACTGGCTGGATGTCAGATGCTGCTAAGCATGCTTCAATGCACAGGAAAGCACCCTAGGACAAAAAAGTACCGAGTACAAAATGTCAATAGTGCTGAGGCTGAGAAAATTTGCTCCAAACACATCAACCTATGGACTCTGAAAAGGCAGCACACTATAGTCAAAAACAGCCTAGAATTAAGGAGTTCTGGGTTCTAGTTCTGTCAGCCATATGCAGTATGCTGCAGGGCTAGTCACCTCCTCCAGACCTCAATTTATTTTTAATATCATTTAACTTATTTCTTTATCCTCTGTGTTTTCTACAATGCAAATTCACTCTAGAGCTGCACTGTCTAACAGTAGCTACTAGGTACTTGTGACTAAGTTAAAAATAAACAAAAAATTCATTTCTCAGTTGCACAAGTCCCATTTCAATTGGTCAGTGGCTGCATATGGCTAGTGGCAACTGTACTAAATAGCACAGATGTAGAACATTTCCATCATGGTGAAAATTTCTGTTGGACTATGCTTGCCTACAGGCTTGGTTTGATCAGATTCAGGCCTTAATTTTTTAACATTTAAAATGAAGATATTGAATTACATGATCTCTAATGGTAACTTCCAGTTTTCTAGTTCTGTGATTCTAAAGGACAATACAATAATTCTCTTATTTTGAGTGAATAAAGTAATCAACTTTAATAAAAGAATCTGTAAATGGGTGGAAAATTCTAGAAAAACCCATGTTTCATGTATTTATGTACACTCATGTTCCAGTCAATGTAATCAGAATTAGAGTGTTTACATTAGCATGTCTGATCATAGTTTAGACAACTGTGTGGTACCTACTGAAAAAGTATGGGATAGGACTTCTAGTTTTTGGTTCAGCATATAAGGATCTTGAAAATTGTCACCCCATCCTAACAAGTAAACAATTAAACAAACTGAAAAACCAAGAATTCTTCCTAGCTCCATGAGAGATGAGAGGTCACAGGGCAAACCATTACCTGCAAAACTGCAGTGACAGGTGAGTACAGAGAATCCCAACTTACCAGAACAGAAACCCTCAGCAGAATCCTCCATAGCAGTCCATACTGGGTTGGAGAAACTTGCCTGTAATTAACAAACCTCTGGGGGCTGAGTGGACAAGTCTGAGCATTAAAGGAGGTTCCAGCCTCCACTTTTATGAATTTTATTGCTAGGAGCTCAATGAGGTTGTCACAGTAAATACTGGAGAAAACCTTCATGTTGCTGGCAGAGGGAGGGGGAGAATAACCATTCTCAAATAACCAGAGGTCTGCCATTAAGAGAAACGGTTTTACCAGAGCTGAAACTGTTGAGGTTTTATCAGAGCTAACTGATCTAGGGGATGTGAAATACCCAACTTTAGTACACTCTAGCCATCATGTCCCTCTTAAGGGGCAGAGGAGTGACAAAGCACTTGTGAGGTACACCAGTCAGAGATCTAAAAGACTGAGACCTAATCACAGGACTATAGAAAGCTTGCCCTCCTCTAACACAACACCATCATATTACTAAAGGTTTATTTATTGCAGTTCCTTTGCTCAGATTATCATGTCTGGCTATCATAAAATTACAGAGCATGTTGTTCAGTTGCTCAGTCATGTCTTACTCTGCAACCCCATGGACTGCAGCATGCCAGGTTTCCCTGTCCTTTACCATCTCCCAGAGTCTGCTCACACTCATGTCCACTGAGTCGGTGATCCCATCCAACCATGTCATTACAGAGCATACTAAAAGGGAAAAATAATCACAATTTGAAGAGACCAAGCAAGCAACAGAACCAGACTTATATGGCAAGAATGTTGAGAATTATCATATAGAAAAATTTAAATGGTTATGAGGAATATGCTAACAGCTGTAGGAAATAGCATGCAAGAAGAGAAGGTCAATGTAAACAGAGATGGAAATTCTAAGAACAAAGAAATGCTGCAAATCAAAAATATTGTAATAGAAAAGAAGCCTTTGATGAACTCATTATTAGATTGGACACAGCTGAAAAAAGCATCTTTGAGCTTGAGATATGTCAGGAGAAACTTCCAAGATGGAAAAACAAAAAGGAAAAAAGACTGAAATACTTAAGAACTGTGGGACAACTACAAAAGATATGTGTATAATGGGAATACTAGAAATAAATGAAAGAAAGGAATAGAAGTAATACTTGAAGCAATAAATATTGAGAAATTTCCCAAAGTAGTGACAGACAAGATTTGGGAATCTCAAAGGACACCAAGCAAGATAAATGCCAAAGGCTACACCTAGGCATATCATATTCACAATTAGAAAATCAAAGAAAAATCTTGAAAGAAGTTAGAGGGGAAAAAAATCACTTTTCCTATAGAGGAACAGAGACAGAAACTTAAATCTGACTTACCTTCAGAAGTCATTCAAGCAAGCAGAGAGTGGAGTGAAATATTTAAAATGCTGAGAGAGCAAACATGCACCTAGAATTCTGTACCCCATGAAATTACTCTCCAAAAGTGAAGGTGAAATAATTGGAGGTGGGGCACACAGTATGGCATGCAGGATTCTTAGTTCTCTGACCAGGGATAGAACAAGTGCCCCCAGCATTGGAAGCGTGGAGTCCTAACCACCAGACTGCTAGGGGATTTCCTGTAAAGACTTTCTTTGACAAAAAAATATTGAGGGAAATGGTTGCTAGTAGATCTGTCTTGCAAGAAATAGTAAAGTTCTTCAGAGAGAAGGGAAACAATGCACCAATAATCATACACTTGGAAAAGAAAGGAGCATCAGAGAAAAAATAAGTGAAAGTGCTTATTTTTTATTTTTTTAGGCCACACTGGCTTGTGGGATCTTAGTTCCCCGACTAAGGATGTAACCTGTGCCCCCTGCATTGGATGCACAGTCTTAACCACTAGACCCAGGGGAATCCCAAATAAGTGAAAGTAAAATTAAAATTTGTATTTTTCTTGATAGGTAGTTGTTCAAAATAATATGTTCAACTGTGTATGCTTATGTATACTAAAGAGCCTCTTGATTAGGGTGAAAGAGGAGAGTGAAAAACTGGCTTAAAACTCAACATTGAAAAAACTAAGATCATGGCATCTGGTCCTGTCCCTAGTGTTATTTGCTCAGTCGTGTCTGACTCTTTGTGACTTCAAAGACTGTGACCCTCCAGCTCCTCTGTCCATGGAATTCTCCAGGCAAGAATACTGGAGTGGGTTGCCATTTTCTTCTCCAGGGGATCTTCCCAACCCAGGGATTGAACCTGGATCTCCCGCATTGCAGGCAGATTTTTTACCATCTGAGCCACCAGGGAAGCCCCCACTTGGGTGAAAAAGTAGAAGCAGTGACAGATTTGATTTTATTTACTGCAGATGGTGACTGCAGCTGTCGGTTGTTATTCGGAAGGAAAGCTATGACATACCTAGACAGTATATTAAAAAGCAAAGTCATCACTTTGCCAGCAAAGATCCGTATAGTCAAATGTATGGGTTTTCCAACAGTCATGTACAGACGTGAGAGCTGAACCATATAGAAGGCTGAGCATCAGAAGAATTGATGCTTTCAAATTGTGGTGTTGGAGAAGATTCTTGAGAGCCCCTTGGATAGCAAGGTCAACCCAGTCAATCCTAAAGGAAACCGGCCCTAAATACTCCTTGGAAGGGCTGATGCTGAAGCTGAAGGAAGCTCCAATACTTTCGTCAGCTGATGCGAAGAGCGGACCCATTAGAAAAGACCCTGATGCTGGGAAAGATCCAGGGCAGGAGGAGAAGGGGGCGACAGAGGGTGAGATGGATGAATGGTGTCACTGACTCAATGGACATGAGTTTGAGCAAACTCCAGGAGATGGTAAAGGACAGAAAACCTGGCAAAGCTGCAGTGCCTGGGGTCGCAAAGTCAGACACGACTCAACGACTACCAATCTCATGCGTCTTCCCCTCTCCTTAAACCCCTCCAACCCCATCCCGCGCAGTTATCTACCTCTCTATCTCTAGTGAACGTTGCCGTTTTCCTTTTGTTTCTTGTAAAAGCAAAACCCTTTTGAAGCCTTTAGTCGTTTTGCACTTGACACTCAGCGACAGCGAAAGTTTGACACGGGGTGGCACGGGGCTTTGGCACAAACACGGTTAATGGAAAGGATTCTGGAGGGGGGGGGTGTGGGAGCAGTTGTATGTTCTCACAACACACCGCCCCGACCAATCCCCTTTTTACAAATATAAATCAAAATGAAATCCCCTTCAGTTATCACCATAGGGTTCCCTGCCCTCAGATGACTCCCGGAAATGACGCCGACAGCCCTAAGCTCCGTCTGCCAGTCGGCAGCAGCGGCGGGCGGTAGACGTAAGCACGTCTGTCCTCCAACTTGTCCAGCTCGGGGAAGTCGAGAGAGGTCCGCCGGGGACCGCCGCCGGGTCTTCAGGAGCCGGGTCGACTGAGACTGCGCAGGTATGCAGGGGCGAGGCATCAGATAATCCCGCCCCTTCCAGCCTTTGCGGCCAATGAACAGCTAGTGACCCGGGACGGGTAAAGCCTTAAAGGCCGGAATGATTAGCCGAAAAGGCAGTCCCGCCCCTGGCTCCGCCCAGCCCTCGCGCCCCGCCTCGACCCGTCACCGCCCCGCCTCCCTCTCCCGGCCCGCCTGCCTAGCTGCGGGGTGACACGGGGCTTTGGCTTGGGAAGGGGGCGAGGGAAGCGAGTTAGACGTCGGCGCGGCGGCGGCGGCGGCGGCGGCACAACCCCCCAATGTGAGCGCGGTGATGGGTAGCGGGTCATAGGGGAGCGAGGGCCGCGTGGCAGAAATGAGAGGGCCCCCGGTGCTTGGTGGCGAACGCGGGCTAGAGTGAGGGGCGGCCGTGAGGGGGCGAGGTTGACCGGGGCGTGTCCCGGTGCGGTCGGGAGGGCGTGGATAGCGGGTCGGGGGACGCCCTGCTCTTCTTGTCTCCTTTCCAAAGCTTCTCTTGGCAGCTTGGCACAAATTAAGTTTGCCTCCCTTTCGGTTGTCTGGGCTTCGAGGTGGAAATTTAAAAATCCCCCAAACACTTGGAGGCTTTCCCAGGGTGTTTTCCTTGCTGGTGCGTTTGTGCTCCTTTTCTTCTTACTGGATGGAGAGGTAGAGAGGCTAGGTGGGCTGGTCGACCTTTACTGTTTGAGGATTGTTCAAACAAACAAACCAGGAATTCTTCACCCTCCTCCCCACGCCCTGCCCTGCAAAACAACAGCAAACATTCCCAACAAGTTTTAAGAAGCCGACTGTAAAATTCTGAGGTTTTCTATGTCTGCAATGTGTCAGTAGTAAGTTGGGCTCTTTCTTAAGTTTATAGAAAGTCTATGAGTGGCATTTTGGCTGTTTATTATCATTGGACAAACTTTTTTGTTATAAGTACTCATCTTTGAGTTCTGTCCAAGGGGATTCTGACTTTATGTTGATATGAAATACTGCATTAGTTGTGATGTTTTCCTGAACCAAGTTTCTGTGAAATTCAGTCAGCTGTAAAAGTGTAGCCGGTTGTTCGTGGACGTGAGGTAGATAAATTTCTAGTTCTGATAAACCTGCAGTTACTATTATAGCCTCTTTTTAAAGCAAATCCTTGCATGTTTTTCTCTTTCACAGATTTTTATAATTGTCCAACGACCACTGATGAAGATAGGTTGGAGTAACTGCTGAAACTGAATTTTATTGACCAGAAAGCAGTCCATTTGTTCCACTTCTTTTTGTTTTCCTTACTGCTTTGAGCTTTACTGTAACGGCTGAAAAACTTGGAAAATAAAATGAACACTCTATGGTCTTGAACTTTTTTTTTTTTGAGGAAAAATTAAAGTGCCAGAGTGAAAGCCAGAATGGCATCTAGAGAGAGACTCTTTGAACTTTGGATGCTTTATTGTGCAAAGGTAATTGCTTTCCTTTTTTATTTCTAATTTTAAAATACTTTGTTATAAAATTTTGTGATTTGCCTTATCAGCAATTTATTTACTGGATAATGGCATATTTATTCCCAGTATTGACTTTAAGAACACTGAATTTTCTTTTTTTCCACTTTATCAGATTTGAACACAAACACAGTATTGGCATGCTATTAAAAACTGTAGGGTGTGGTTTTAATTTGTCTTCAGTGATCCTAAAATTATATAAGTAAAATTATGACCTTTGAGAAAAGTAAAATATTTGTACTTTTGTTTGCGCTAGTTTTTCCTCCCACACTTCGGAGTAAAAATAGAGATATTTTTATGAGAAGAGAACTAAGCATTTTTCTCATAATTAACCTCTTAAAAGATTATTATATAAAAAGGCTATTGATTTGAAGTGGTTACTGTAAGCTTGCCCTGATGTTAGCACCATTGTCTCCCTTGATCCTCACAACAATCTTGGGAAATGTGTATTGTAATTACCCACTGCCCCCCCCCACTTTTTTTTTTTTTAATTAATGAGAAGAACTGATGCAGAATTTAAAGGGGTTAGTGAGAAGCAGCCCCTTCTGTTTCTGAATATAGCTGGGAAGTCAGCACTGCTGATTCAAGTCTGTGCTGTTATCTATTATGACTCCTCACTATTTTTACTTTAGTCGCTCAAAAATTATTTTTTCTCTGTTCATCTTTATGTGAATTTTTACATGTTAGTTTTGATTGCATGTTATTAGAGGAGAAGGGTGCTACTCAAAAACATGTTTTTCAAGTGAGAAGCCCCATTACTACTTTGAAGATACTGGCATGTGTTAGAGTAACATCTCTAATTCATTACTTAAATTACTTTAGGTCTCTGTGAAGGTCTCAGCTTCTGTTTCTGCATTATCCCTTAGGGCTCCCTTTCAATACTTTGAGCTCTTTAAAGAACAAGTTATTCTTTAACAGATGATCTCAGTTATCTTAATATTAAATATTAGAGCTCACACTGGAATTTTCTGTGACTTCCTGGTTTGGTATTTCTTACTGAAGGACATATACTTTGAAATATTTAATATGGATTTTTGAAATAGTTTTTAGTCTTGTGTAATTAAATGCCAGAAATGAATTTTTAAAAATAGGCCACTCTTCCAATAAAAAAGGAATCTAGTTCATTACTTTTGAAAATAGTCACTAACACATGTCAGCCAAAAGTTAAAATGCGTTTTACGTTTTAGTATGTGTGCCCAGTAGTTTGAAAATGACTCCTTTAAAAATCCATCATACTTACTAGGTTTTTACACTTTAAGAATGACAAAAAAGTAAATGGAGTTACACTCTCTTACTAATTAGTCATGTTGTTTCTAGGTCGAGTTCATGTTTTATTCAAGGGACACGGTGCTTATTGAAAAGATAGTGCAGTTTTGTTGACATACGCAGAATTTTGTTTTTAATGACTTAACATAAATGTGAATCCTTACTATTTTATGAGAATGTTTGAGTAAATATTGAAGCCCCTTTGTGGTCAAATTTTGAAACTTATGCTTGAGCTGGAAGATCAATCCCATTTTTATATTTAAGATTTAAATCACTTGTGCTCTCAATAAGATTATAATTTTTTCAGCTGTTTTCATAAATCATTATTTAAAGTAATGATTTTATGTTTCAGCAATTCATGAATAAGCTCTTGTAAGCCAGACAACAACTTTCTTTTCTTTCAACACCTTGAATTCAAGCTTCCAAATATGCATCACAGATTTAACTCTTTTGATTGCTAGTGAGGATGATTCTCTAATACCCAGTTCTTTGTGGTACTGTCTTCTAGCCTTACCGCTCTCACTCTAGCACACAGTCCTTCAAACCACCTGGCTTTCTCTTTTTCTCTTGACTAACATTTAAGACTTTCTTTTTATACCTTTGATGGGCTTTCTGACTACTTCAGCACTGCTCAGATCTTCTTTGAACTTGGCTCGGACTTAGACCTCTTTTTGGGCTTGCACTTGTGGTGTCTAGTTTTGGCTCTGCTGCTTTGTTTTGCAACCTTGCTCAGGACTTATCTCTTTGGGTCTCAGTTCTCTTATTTGTTGAGTAGTACTGTGTATACAAGGAGAATTCTTGTCTAACTCACCATATGATTCTCATATGATTTTCATTTGTTTTGACCTCTGTGGGACAAGGATCTTTTTTTAATCCCTATTCTGTGGATTATCATGTGATACTTTTTAGTTCATCTTTCTTTTTTAAACTTTCATTATGGGAAATTTCAAACCAGTACAAATAGGATACTGTAGTGAACACTTTCGTATCTGTTACTATGCTTCAATAACTATCAGTTCATATTCAATGATGTTTCAGCTATAAGCCTTCCCTACCCTTCTCCTCACCCCTGAATTATTTTAAAGGAAATCCCAGACAACATATCTGATCCATAAATTTTTTCTTAAATTTTTTAATTGAAGGACAATTGCTTTACAGAATTTTGTGGTTTTCTGTCATACATCAACAAGAATCAGCCATGGGTACACCTATGTCCCTCCCTCCCCCAACCTCCTTCTCTTCTCCCTCCCCATCCCACCCACCCTTCAGCCTGTCACAAAGCCCCTGTTTGAGGTCCCTGAGTCATAGAGCAAATTCCTATTGGCTATCTATTTTACATATGGTATTGTAAATTTCCATATTACTTTTTCCATACATCTCCCTTTGATCCATAAATATTTAAAAATATATCTGTAAAGTAAGAACTCCTCTTAAAAACATAATCTCAGTATAGTTCTTTAAATTATCAAATTTCTGGTCAGTTTTCAAACTTTCCTAAGCTTCTTAAGTGTTCTTATTTCCCTCCTGTTTGTTTGACATAGTATTTCAACAAAACATGCTTAAATTTTCAACAAAATACATCTGTGAAGTCTTAATCTGTGGGTTCCCCCTCACCACACTTTTATCCCTTCTATTTATTTGTTGAAGAAACCAGGTTTTGCATGTTGAATTCCCTTGATTTTAATTGTTGGGCTTCCCTTGTGGCTCAGCTGGTAAAGAATCCACCTGCAATGTGGGAGACTTAGGTTTGATCCCTGGTTTGGGAAGATCCCCTGGAGAAGGGAACGGCTACCCACTCCAGTATTCTGGCCTGGAGAATTCCATGGATTGTACAGTCCATGGGGTTGCAAAGAGTCAGACAGAACTGAAAACTTTCACTTAGTTGTTCCTTCTGCTGGTGTTTGCACACTGGCAGATCAGGAGGCTTCATTGATTCACATTCTGTTCGGTGTGGGGAGGCTAGTATAATTCATGAGTGTCTTGGCCATCAGTGACTTTTGCCTATACACATTAATTATTTCAGTAGGAGTTTGAAAAACTATGATATCCCAATTTTATCTTTTATTTATTAGTAGAACATATATAGAAAAATGTCTCATCAATTATTTGATGACAGTTCCTTAAAGAGAAGTCAGGCAGAATAAATGATTGATTGTTTCTCTTTGTTTTCAGAATAATGCCTTGATTACTAGCATCCTCCCAAGGTGACCAGTTAATTTTCTTGACTATCATGTTCATCTTAATGAGTAAAATTTAAACACTGTCTTCTGTTTTGCTGCCTTAGTTGGTATTCCATTCATATCAAACACTTTACACATACCTGACTAAAGAAGACTTTGAAGATTTATGAAGATCTGCTTAAGGGCAATATGTATGCTTAAGACATCTTCCCTGTTTGCCACACTCCAAACCTTGGCCCAGATATTCCATGGTGTATTTGCAGTAAATGAATATTAAGATGCTGTCATAATGTTCTGTCTAAAGTGATGTATTAAAGGTTGCCATTGAGCATTATCTCCAGGCCAGAATACTTGAGTGGGTAGCCTTTTCCTTCTCCAGAGGATCTTCCCAACCCAAGGATCAAACCCAGGTCTCCCGCATTGTAGGTGGATTCTTTAACAGCTGAGCCACAAAGGAAACCCAAGAATACCTGAGTGGGTAGCCTATCCCTTCTCCAGGGATCGTTCCAACGCAGGAATCGAACCAGGGTCTCCTGCATTGGCAGATGGATTTTTTATCAGTTGAGCTATCAGGGAAGCCCCAAAAGAACCTCTTGAGAGGTTTATAAATGTTTAAATAGGACTTTTATCAGAAAGAACCTTTGGGTAAATACTGCTTGGTCAAAGGAATACTAAAGAGATGTATAAAGATGTCTTCTTCCCATTAGTCTAGGTTTAGTTGCAAGCCTAAATCCTAGAATTAAAGTTTTTGAAGTAGAATTAAGATAAATCCAGTTTGCCAGGTGGGTCTCACATATTAAACTCAGTATTTCAGAAAAATTTGGCTATAAAACTTTGTAATTTGTTTTTTTTAACCAAAGTTTTCAGGTCTAACTTTTCACTTTCTCTTTCTAGGAATAGGATTTGATTGTTAAAAAAATGCATCTTCCTTGTAGGTTATTTATTAACCTCATGTAGTTGTTTTATTGGAGAAGGTAATGGCACCCCACTCCAGTACTCTTGCCTGGAAAATCCCATGGACGGAGGAGCCTGGTAGGCTGCAGTCCATGGGGTCACAAAGAGTCGGACATGACTAAGAGACTCACCTTTCACTTTTCACTTTTCATGCATTGGAGAAGGAAATGGCAACCCACTCCAGTGTTCTTGCCTGGAGAATCCCAGGGATGGGGGAGCTTGGTAGGCTGCCATCTATGGGGTCACACACAGTTGGACACGACTGAAGTGACTTAGCAGCAGCAGCAGTTGTTTTTATATAATCGAGGCAGGATGATTTCTGATTACCCAACATGCCTGTTCTGTATAGAATCTTGCCCCAGTGTATAAGACTAGTGATTTGGTTATGTAGTCTGAACTTTTCTCGTCTCCAAACAGGCATCCCCACCCAGGGTCAAGGATTTCATCAACAATGCATTTCATATAGCTCTTGTAAGTTAAACATTAACTTGGAAACAGGTTTACTCTTGTTCCTGGATTTTAGTTGAGTGGTTAAGTATTTCTTGTCTGAGCATATTTTTCTGAAGTGTAGAAAGCAGCTTTATTTTTTAATATCTAAAGATTTTAGTTTATTTTATCTGTGTTAGGCACCCTCTTATTCCCTGTATCTTTTGACATTATTTCTTTCCTTAATGTGCTTATGGTAAGAGAGATGGTGCTGAGAACAGTTTTGGTGTGTACATTATCATACAACTTTTTGGAATTCATACACTGGGGAGCAGGAATGTATGTATTCCTGTCACAACTGTTCCCCTTAGAGGGCCTAAGGATATATTTCTGTTCAACATTTATTCTTTTGGAAGTCCTTCAGTTGGTCACTAAAGTATGCAGAAGAGAAACTGAGTTCTCAGATTCTTTGCTAAAGTTGGTTTTGGTCTATGTAGTAGAAAGTATCAACTGTATTAACTCAGTAAAAAGATACAAAGTGAGTAAAAAACATACGTTGAAACTTGGCAATGTGAGTTGAAATTCATGGTTCATTTTTGACAATGGCTTCCCCCCCCCCACCCCCAAGATTCAGTTTACACTGAAAAATTCTGTGAAACTTCAGAATTAGAGCCAAGATTTAGTGCCAGTTCTCTTTCTGATTTTAAAGACCCAGATCAGGTTATGTAATTTCTTTATGTTTCAGTTTTTTCATCTGTCAAATGGAAAATAAAGCTATTTTGTATATCTTCCAAAGTTGTTGAGAACAAAACAAATTGACTGTATTTAAATGCATTTTAAGGGTTAGAAATATACAATATCATCTTTAATAGTATTTAAAGAACACATATATGATCATGTGAGTATGTGTATCAAGATTACTTCCATTTTGTTTTTATATTGTATAATGATGGTAGGAAATATTCTCTTGTTTTAACCAGTAGTGATGAAACTGTGCTCATGAATGTTTAATTTTTAATTTGTATTTATATTTGCTTTCAAGCTTAGTGTTTAATTATCCTAGTAATGCTTTGGGATTTTTTTTTTTTCCTTTCTTTTTTTTACTCTAAACCAAGTTTGTTTTGGATCTTGGTGATCCTCCATTTCCTGCTGTTGCCCTTTGTCCTGCTAAATCTGGAATATGACTGAAATAGACAGTTTTGCAATGAGCTCAGAGTAAACTTCCTTTTCAGAATAAAAGTTTTGCTTCATAAGGAAGGTAGAATTTAGAGGTATTTTATTTAGATAAAAAGGCAAATAGCTCTTTTGATACATAGGTTTGGAAAAAATGGGTGAATGAATACTCTTCTAAATCAGAAAATTATAATTTATTTTTACAAGTTTAGTTATAATCATAAGTAAAGCTTTTGGCAGGGTGTACCAATATACATCAACCTGTATAATTTAACTCATTTTTAGTAAGTCTCTGGTATGTGCAAAAGGTAGATAGAAATAGCTCTTAATTTTCTCTGGCTTAATAATGACTTTGTATATAAGGAAAGTAGTGGTGTTTGACTCTGAGGCAAAACAAAATCATCAGCTTAATAGTATTGGTTATCAATTACATATTTATTTTAGGAAGTTAGATGTGAAAGAAAGCAAGAAATGAGTACTTTTTGTTAATAGAGTTGCCCTTAGGAAAGGAATATTACTAGCTTTGTAGTTTGACTTGTGAACTTATGCACTATACTAAAAAGTTGTTAAGATGCATGAAAATTTATTCTTTTCTTTTGAATACCATAATTTAAGTTTCCCTGGTAGAAGGTTGAATTGATAGCCTGTCAATGTGTAGATGTGGAGGAAGAGGGAAAAGGAAGAGCCTAAAATAATTTTCAGATTTTTGGATTTTACAAGCTTGGTCATCCCATTCAGCAAGTTGACTAGGTTTTCAGGTGAATGTGTGAATTTGCAGTGCCTGAGGGATGTCTGAATAGAGAAACACCCCCACAAGATCGAGTTTAGAAGGTGATCTATGCTGGAAATAAAGATCTGAGAGTTGTCACAGTGGCAGTTATTGAAGAATTACTTGAGAGTAAGAAGAAAAGAGGACCAAAGTCAGGGAGTCCTGAAGAACATTATCATTTAAGAGGAGGATAGAGGAAGAAGAGTTAGGAGTTGGAATGGGAGGAGAACCAGGAATGAGTGGTTGCCTCTGAAAGTAGACAGGTATTATAAAGAAGGGAGTAGTCAGTGGTATCCAATTCCACATAGCTTTGAAGTAAAGCATTATGGAGCATGTATTGGATTCCACAGTTAAGAGATTATTGATGGCTTTAGCAAAGTAGTTCTAAAAAGAATGGAGAAAAAAGATGTTAAAAATACAAGTCCCTATTTTAAGTTGAATTCAACAGAATTAAAATTATGACAGACTGCCATTAAAGTTGTAAATGTTTACTCTTGATTTTTGTACTCATCTACCTTTCAAACTTATTCTTAACTACATCCAAGGAATATCAGCATTTTCTTTGAATTTATGTATTGTGACTTAGATTTAGACTGGTAAAATTACTCTTTGGTTGAACCAAAGCATTAACTGGTCCATGCATTTCACAGAGAAGTCATTCAAGCATTTCAAAACAGTTTGCCTCTTTAAAAAAAATCAGTGGTTTTGTTTGATGCATTTAATTTAACTACTACATAATCTTTCCTGATAATAAACATTAGAATAGTAGGAAAGATATGTACTATTTCAGCTTATGCTGTCACTGTGAGGTGAGTTTATACTTTTTTATTGAATAATTTTGACTTAGAATTTTTCTCAAAATATAAATTTAATTTTAAAATATAAAATTTCATTTTTCTAATGAATGAACTTCATTTGAGGCATGAAAATATATAGACTTTCTAGTTTTGGTTTATGCTCTAAGAAAAGTAGTAAAGATGTTTTACTGAGTTTTAAAATTTTTTTAAGAAAAAATTTAGTAAAATACAGATATGCAAAAAGTAAAAATTTCAATATTCAGAAATTTTTAGAGTACTTTTATGCATGTGATTGAAATCTGTGTAAATTAGTTAGATTTGCTACTACAAAACATTAAGATACTAAATTTAAAAAACTTCCATCTGACGTGAAACTTGAACATTGTTTTAAGCTTCTAAGCCCCATTTAAAAAGTGTCAAAGTTATATTTATTTAATGTCTATGTAGGGATATCCTTTTCCTTTCTAAAGAATTTATTTTAGTCCAATTTAGCTAGTTTTATTGGATGCCTGGGACTTCCCTGTAGCTCACACAGTAAAAAACCTGCCTGCAGGGCAGGGGACCTGGTTTGATCCCTGGGTCAGGAAGATCCTCTGGAGAAGGGAATGCCAGTCCTCTTCAGTACTTTTGCCTGGAGAATGCTGTGGACAGGGAAGCCGAACAGGCAATAGTCTGTGGGGTCACAAAGAGTCAGACATGACTAAGTGGCTAACACACACACACACATTGGATGCCTGCTGTATATACATGTTATTTACTGTCATTTTATCTCTTGAATTTTATATTTTTCCTGTTTTTAGAAATTTGGTCATTTAAAAAAAGTAAATTATTTTTTTAGAGCAGTTTCAGGTTCACAGCAGATTGAACAGGAAGTTCCTTGTATCCCTTGTCTCTATATATGTACAACCTTCCTTGTTATTGACATCCCACACCATAGTGGTAAATGACCACTTGAGTGACTCCTGAAAACACTTGAACCAGGAATGTTTTTACCTGTTCACTCTGTGTGAAACTCCAAGATAAACACAAAAAGTTAACAGGACATACCTAATATTCCAACATTTAAGAGGTTGGTCTTTACAAGCTTTGCTAATATTAAATGATAATTTTCTATACTCTGTTGATCAAATGTAGCACTTCATTAACCCTGCATGTGGGTAGCTCAGTGGTAAAGCATCTGCCTGCCAATGCAAGAGATACTGGTTTGATCCTGGATTGGAAAGATCCCCTGGAGGAGGAAATGGAAACCTACTTCAATATTCTTGCCTGGAAAATTCCACAACAGAGAAACCTGGTGGGCAATAGTTCATGGGGTTGCAAAGAGTTGGACATGACTGAGCATGCACACACAAATGAATAGTTAGTTAAAATCTAAGAAATATCTTAAGTAAAAATTAAAATCTTTCTCACTAAGGGGTGGCTCAGACAGTAAAGCATCTGTCTACAATGTGGGAGACCCGGGTTTGATCCCTGGGTTGGGAAGATCCCCTGGAGAAGGAAATGGCAATCCACTCCAGTACTACTGCCTGGAAAATCCCATGGACAGAGGAGCCTGGTAGGCAACAGTCCATGGGGTTGCAAAGAGTGAGACACGATTGAGCGACTTGATTTCATGTCACTTCTTCACTGGGGTTAAAGAGATGGGAATACTAGACCACCTGACCTGCCTCTTGAGAAACCTGTATGCAGGTCAGGATGCAACAGTTAGAACTGGACATGGAACAATAGACTGGTTCCAAATTGGTAAAGGAGTACATCAAAGCTGTGTATTATCACCCCACTTATTTAATTTATATGCAGAGTACATCATGAGAAATGCTGGGCTGGATGAAGCACAAGCTGGAATCAAGATTGCCGGGAGAGATGTCAATAACCTCAGATATGCAGATGACACCACCCTTATGGCAGAAAGTGAAGAAGAACTAAAGAGCCTCTTGATGAACGTGAAAGAAGAAAGTGAAAAAGTTGGCTTAAAGCTCAACATTCAGAAAACAAAGATCATGGCGTCTGGTCCCATCATTTCATGGCAGATAGTTGGGGAAACACTGGAAACAGTGACAAACTTTATTTTATGGGGCTCCAAAATCACTTAAAGCTCAACATTCAGAAAACTAAGATCATGGCGTCTGGTCCCATCACTTCATGGCGGATAGATGGGGAAACAGTGTCAGACTTTATTTTTTTGGGCTCCGAAATCACTGCAGATGGTGATTGCAGCCATGAAATTAAAAGATGCTTACTCCTTGGAAGGAAAGTTATGACCAACCTAAATAGCATATTCAAAAGCAGAGACATTACTTTGCCAACAAAGGTCCATCTAGTCAAGGCTATGTGTTATCCAGTGGTCATGTATGGATGTGAGAGTTGGACTGTGAAGAAAGCTGAGTGCCGAAGAATTGATGCTTTTGAACTGTGGTGTTGGGAGAAGACTCTTGAGAGTCCCTTGGATTTCAACGAGATCCAACCAGTCCATCCTAAAGGAGATGAGTCCTCGGTGTTCATTAGAGGGACTGATGCTGAAGCTGAAACTCGAATACTTTGGCCACCTGATGCGAAGAGTTGACTCATTGGAAAAGACGCTGGTGCTGGGAGGGATTGAGGGAGGAGGAGAAGGGGAAGACGGAGGAGGAGAAGGGGAAGACAGAGGATGAGATGGCTGGATGACGTCACCGACTCGATGGACGTGAGTCTGAGTGAACTCTGGGAGTTGATGATAGACAGGGAGGCCTGGCATGCTGTGATTCATGGGGTCACAAAAAGTCGGACACGACTGAGTGACTGAACTGAAAATCACTGCAAATGGTGACTGCAGCCATGAAATAAAAAGACACTTACTCCTTGGAAAAAAAGTTATAACCAACCTAGACAGAATATTAAAAAACAGAGACGTTACTTTGCCAACAAAGTTCTGTCTAGTCAAAGCTATGATTTTTCCAGTAGTCATGTATGGATGTGAGAGTTGGAGTATAAAAAAAGCTGAGCACCGAAGAATTGATGCTTTTGAACTGTGGTGTTGCAGAAGACTGTTGAGAGTCCCTTGGACAGCAAGGAAATCCAACCAGTCCATCCTAAAAGAAATCAGTCCTGAATATTCATTGGAAGGACTGATGCTGAACTGAAGCTCCAGTACTTTGGCCACCTGATGCCAAGAACTGACTCATTTGAAAAGACTTTGATGTTGGGAAAGATTGAGGGCAGGAGGAGAAAGGGATGACAGAGCATGAGATGGTTGGATCACCAACTCAATGAACATGAGTTTGAGTAAACTCTGGGAGTTGATGATGGACAGGGATGCCTGGCATGCTGCAGGCCATGGGGTTGCAAAGAGTCGGATACATCTGAGCAACTGAACTGAGGGGTTGGTATATTCTAGCTTATTTTTATGCACAGGCCTCTTTTAGAATATAGTGTCTTTTTGTTTGTGCTGAAATGGCTTCCAAGTATTTCCTGGATGTAACTGGCTTTTTATCAGAATTTCCATCAAAATTTTATATCTTTCTTCTGTTTGATTGACTGTGACTCTATCTGAAGTTATGCTTTTCCAATTGGAGTCAGTTTTCCTCTTAGATTGTACGATGTGAGACCTAAGGGAAGATGAATGAAGTCATCGGTGATCACTTAGTTGAAGAGGTAGCATTTGATCAAGGTTTTAAATTGAAACTGCTAGTGAAGTTTGCTCAGTTGTGTCCAACTCTGTATGACCCCATGGACTATACAGTCCCTGGAATTCTCCAGGCCAGAATACTAGAGTGGGTAGCCTTTCCCTTCTCCAGGGGATCTTCCCAACCCAGGGATTGAACTCAGGTCTCCCACATTGCAGGCAGCTGATTCTTTACCAACTGAGCCCCAAGGGAAGCCCACGAATACTAGAGTGGGTAGCTTATCCCTTCTCTGGCAGATCTTCTTGACCCAGGAATTAAACCAGGGTCTCCTGCTTTGGGGGCAGATTCTTTACCAACTGACCAAGAGGGAAGCCCTAGTATTTTGAATAGTCACAGAGGATGTTCCAGACACACAGACATGACCAAAAGTACAAAGGAAAAGTGATCTTAATATAGATTTACATCATTAATGTCACATTGTACCCTGCTGCTCTGCTTTCATGCATATCTCTGTACTGAATAGCTCCATTTTGCTGTCTAATTTAGTATAATTTTTTGAAGATATTTTGAACAGCAGTTGATGTTGGAATATCAACCGTGCACACACATCTAGTAAAAGAACATCAGCATGAACACCTGCGACTAGGGTTGCACAGGCTATGACAAATATGTCATAACAGCAGCCTTCCTGAGAGCAACTGTAAGATGCATTTTGATTTCAAAGATGCCAATTGTAAAAAAATTACGTTTGAGAATCAGAGAAATATAATATACAAGTGACCTAGCAGTTTTAAAAATGAATGTCTAGAAATAGATAAGAAGATCCCAATAATGATAATTAAAGACCAATAAAAAGGATATGAGTTTAGATAGCTGAAGAGAATTAGAGAGTTGGAAGGAAGATCACAAGAATTCTTTTAGAATATATCCTAGAAAGTCAAGGAGTTGGAAAATATGGAAGACTGAATAATAATATGAGACGATTTAACACATATTTAATTGGTCTCAAAAGAAGAGTAAAGAAAGCATGAAATGAATGTTAGTATTTGAAGAGATTGCAGATGAGAACTTTCCAGGATTGATGAAAGTCTAGTGAAACCCACAGAGAATGATTAAAACAAATTCCATACCAGTATACATCATAGTGAAACCATAGTGATTCTGCAGAAAACCAAAGCAAAAGAAAGAAATCTTAAAAGCTACCAGAGGAAAAAAGAACTGTCTTCAAAGGGATTACAAGTTAACACCTGATTTTTCAATAATGATTGTAAGAAAGGATAATGGATTGATGTCTTTAAAGGAGAGACTAATGTAGAATTTCCAACCAAGTGACATTTCTTCAAAGAGAAAATTGAAATAAAGCCGTTTTCAGCAAAACAAAAGCAGTTCAATTCATCAGGAAAATATAACAATTTTCAGTACTATTGTTGTTTAGTTGCTAAGTCGTATTGGACTGTTTGGGGACCCCATGGACTGTAGCCTGGCTCATCTGTCCATAGGGTTTCCCAGGCAAGAATACTGAAAAGTAAAAAAGTGAAAGTGTTAAGTCCCTTAGTTGTGTCCGACTCTTTGCGACCCCATGGACTATAACCTGCCAGGATCCTCTGTCCACAGGATTCTCTGGGCAAGAATACTGGAGTGGGTTGCCATTTCCTCCTCCAGGGGATTTTCCTACCCAAGGATTGAACCTGGCTCTGCCACACTGCAGGCAAATTCTGTTTTTAAAAATTTATTGATTTTTTAAATTGAAGGATAATTGCTTTACAGAGTTTTGTTGTTTTCTGTCAAACCTCAACATGAATCAGCCTTAGGTATACATACATATATCCCCTCCCTTTTGAACCTCCCTCCCATCTCCCTACCATCCCACCCCTCTAGGTTGGTACAGAGCCCCTATTTGAGTTTCCTGAGCCATACAGCAAGTTCTTGGTGGCTATCTATTTTACATATGGTAATGTAAGTTTCCATGTTACTCTTTCCATACATCTCACCCTCTCCTCCCCTCTCCCCGTGTCCATAAGTCTATGTCTGTTTCTCCATTGCTGCCCTGTAAATAAATTCGTCAGTACCATTTTTCTAGAAAACATATGTATGCATTAGGCGGGCTGAATCTTTACTGTCTAAGCCACCAGGGAAGCAAGAATACTAGAGTGGGTTGCCATTTCCTTCTCCAGGACATCTTCTTGACCCAGGGATTGAACCTGCATGTCTTGCATCTCCTGCATTGCAGGTGGATTCTCTTCCGCTGAGCCACCAGGGAAGCCCAGGAAACTACAACAATTTTAAATCATGTGCACCTCATAACATAGTCTCTAAAACAAGCATTGACAGAATTAGAGAGGAATAAACATATGACAGTCACGATAGGTTTTTTTAAGTTAACATAGGTTTTAGTTTTTAAAAACACATTTTTCTCAGTAATTGATAGAATGAACAGACCCCCCCCCCCCAAAAAAAAATCAGTGAAGATACTGAAGATTTAAACAGTGTATGTTTTATGTTAGTTGCTCAGTCTTGTCCAACTTTTTGGGATCCCATGGACTGTAGCCCACCTGGCTCCTCTGTCTGTGGAATTCTGGCAAGAATACTGAAGTGGGTTGCCATTTCCTTCTCCAGGCGATCTTCCTGACCCAGGGATTGAACCTGGGTCTCCTGCATTACAGGCAGATTCTTTACTGTCTGAGCTACCAGGGATTGAAATAGCAGGGTTGACAAATTAAAAGGGACTTATGTAGAACATTATACCCATACATTCCTTTCAAGCACACATATTTACAAAAATGATGATATGACAAAACTTAAAGCAAGTTTCAGCAAATTTCAGATTATTAAAATAATAGAGTATGTTTTCTAATGAGAATGTAGTTAAGGGAGAAGTGCAGCTAAGGGACAAATTGCAAGAAGATTTTTTAAAAAGTCATACAGTTTAAAACAAAGGTTTGATTAAAGAACAAGAAATAAAGGAAAATTGGAATTTTTGTGGGGGAGTACTAAATGATAAAATTACACATTTAGATCCTTTGGGGAAATACCTATAGCATTACCTGGGAAAACTTGTGGTATAAATGTGTTAGAGAAAAGGCTAAAACGAAATGAACTAGTCATTTGTGGTAGCCATGCCTTCAAGTGGAGAAGGCAATGACACCCCACTCCAGTACCCTTGCCTGGAAAATCCCATGGACGGAGGAGCCTGGTAGGCTGCAGTCCATGGGGTCGCTAAGAGTCAGACACGACTGAGCGACTTCACTTTCACTCTTCACTTTCATGCATTGGAGAAGGAAATGGCACCCCACTCCAGTGTTCTTGCCTGGAGAATCCCAGGGACGGGGGAGCCTGATGGGGTGCTGTCTGTGGGGTCGCACAGAGTCAGACACGACTGAAGCGACTTAGCAGCAGCAGCAGCCTTCAAGATCCCACCTTGTCATATGCATGGCCTTTGACAGTCCTCCTACATTGTATTGGTTTGTCTATGACACATAGAATTTTTTGTTGTTGTTAATTTATTTTCTAACTGAAGGATAACTGCTTTACAGAAATGTGTTGTTTTCTGTCAAACATCAGCATGAATCAGCCATAGGTATACATATGTCCCCTCCTTCTCGAACCTCCCTCACATCTCCCTCCCAGCCCACCCCTCCTCATTGTTACTGAGCCCCTGTTTCAGTTCCCTTAGTCATAAAGCAAATTCCCATTGGCTGTCTACTTTATATATGGTAATGTAAGTTTCCATGTTACTCTTACCCAGTGCGTAGAATTTGGCAAAAGTGATGGTATATCGTTTCTGAAATTAGGAAAGACATTGTTTTTTCTACTGTTTCCATCTCAGTTGCTCTCTTTTCCCTGTATCATTTGCTCTCTGGGAAGCAAGCTGCTGTGTTATAAGCAGCCCTGTGTAGAACCCTATGTGAACAACCAAAACCTGGCCAACCACCACCTGAGTGAAGCTGAAAGTAGTTTCTCCAGCCAGTCCGTCTTTTTGTGACTGCATTCTGGTTTCTGTCTTCATCACAGGTTTGGGAGAAATGCTGAGCCAGAACCACCCAGCTAAGCTGTTTTTCAATTCTTGGCCCTAAAAATCTGGGATAATATCTGTTGTTCAAGCTCCTAAATTTAATTTGTTATGCAGGAATACATTAATATTATAGATAAATTATCCATTTCAAGAAGACAAAGAATAAAATAAGCCCAAAGTAGAGTGAAGGAAATTGTAAGGTTTTTTTAATGTAAAATTATGAACTTTATTTTTATTTTTCAGTTGTTCAGGGAAGTGTACAATTGATAAACATTAAGGAATGATTAATAAAAATTATCCATTATTTAACACCTTGCATGAATAGCATAAACACAGTCTCTATCTGGATATAATTTTAATTAAGAATCTGGAAATGAGATTGAAAGTAAATCAATAATAGCTCTTCATTCTGCAAATCTTTCTAGTAGTCCTGGTGATACCATAGGGGAATTATAAGGTTTATTATAGAAATTACTCAAAATACTGAATCTAGGAAAAGAATATCAGTAGTTCCAACATCACAGAAGAGATAACTAGACATATATCTTCTGAAGGACATATATAACATACCCTGTGTTGTATTTTTTGCCAGAAAATCCCTAAATGTGACAATCTCTAGATTTGCTGCTGCTGCTGCTGCTGCTGCTAAGTCGCTTCAGTTGTGTCCGACTCTACTTCACAGGAAATACAGAGGACTGAGAAACATGTTAAATGACAGTCAGCAAAATCTCTAATGTGAGAAATATTAAATCACAAATGGCGTAGTGTCTTCAGCAAATAGGGAAAAAAGAAATGTAACAGAAACCCATAGGTTTAAAAAAACTGAAAACATATACCAACAAATTGCAATTTATGGACTTTCTTTGGGTCCTGACTTTATCAGACAGTTTAAGAAAGGCATTTCTGAGCAAGTTAGGAAAATCTGAACATCAACGGATGTTAAAGGGCTACTAATTTTTTCAGATTGATAGTATTGTCATATTTTAAATGATGTATTTTATGGTTATGTATGGAAGTATTTGTGGTTGAAATATAATGTCTGGATTTGCTTAAATGTAATTCATTAGAGGATGGGGATATAGGTGAAATATATGTGTGTATCTAAAAGTTTATAAAACTTAAAAGAATATGTGTTTGTGCCTTGTGCTCAGTCATGTCCAACTCTTTGCACTGCATGGACTATAACCTGCCAGGCTTCTCTGTTGATGGGATTTTCCAGGCAAGAATACTGGAGTGGGTTGCCATATCCTTCTCCAGGGGACTCTCCCCACCCAGGGATTGAACCCGTGTCTCTTGCATTGTTGGTGGATTCTTTAACCACTGAGCCATCAGGGAAGCTTGAAAGAATATTAAAACCCAAATATCATTATGTGGAGAAAGGAAGGTGTTCCCTCTATTCTTACCTGTAACTCTATCCCATAAAGACTTGGTGAAATTCCATGGCTCTCATAATCCTATTACTACTAAAGCCTCCCAGCAGTGGAGTGGATGTTATGAAAAGGTAAAAATTTCTCATGCTTGAATGTAATTTAAGTCATCACATTCAGCTAGTGGTCACTGCATTGGACAGTACATCTCTAAGTGTTTAGACGTCATCCTCTGGTAATGAGGAGTCTTTGAATGTATTTGAGCAGAAGAGAAGATTATATTTAAATTGAACAAATCCCGTTAGTAGCTGTGTGTCACTGGGAGGAATTGAAACTACAGAGACCTGTGGGGAGCTATATAACAGTCCAAAATGAACGATTATTTTAATGGCAGATGATTGGATGGATATTTGAGTATAAAATCAATAAAATTGATTTTCAGTTATTTTATAATTGCTTATTTTATGACATTGGATAATGACCAACTTGATAGCAGAATCTGTGTCTTAATAATGATAGCCGACATGTCTTGAGCATTTGCTAAATATCAGGTATTGCCAAATGCCTTACATGTATTATCTCATTTGGTGCTTTCAACAGTGCTGTAAGGAGAGTATTATCTTCATTTTATAAATCCAGAACAGATCAGAGAAATGAAGTTACCTGCCCAAAGTCACACAGATAGTAAATGCAAACAGATGTGAAAGGAAAAGAATACAATTAAGATCATATGGCCCTGGGGATCATGAAATATTTAAGTATGCATATGGGTAGCTTAGAACATTCTTGTTTGGGAGTGTTACCTAATTTAGGCACATAATAGGTTATAAAAATAACTATACTTAGCCTATACTATGTGCTAGGCATTGTTCTAAGCTGTTGACACTTACTAGGTTATTTCATTTTCACAACCCTGTAAAGAAAGGTGCTATGATTATCTTCATTTTTACAGAAGAAACTTGTGCATACAGAGTAACTTGTTCAGGAAAGTGCAGAGCGGGGATTAGTGTCCATTTGATTTGACTCAGTGCTTCTGTAGTACTTTGTGTTTTGTGTTAATAAATATTGTGCAACTGGGGAGATAGACCCTACTGTATTATTTTATTGTACCACACTCTCATAACCATGAAAATGCCTAAGCTTGAGATTTAATTGTTTCTGGATGTGTGGACTTTTTTCCTTTTATGACCTTTGGCAGTTAAGTATAGATCATTTTAAGGGTTTTCTCAGGCTGTGTCGGATGTGGCTTTTTTATGTGTTAAAGTTGTTTATGCACTTGAGTGTACTGATCCTGACTCAGTTCCTCTTTTCCTCTTTTTGCTCACAAAGCCAAAGCTCCATTTTATTCCTGCTCACAATTCAAAAATAGTGTAGTGTAGTGGAGAGGACACAGTTGGATTCATATATCTTTGCATTTTAATCCCTGCACTGTCAATGACTAGCTGTATGACTGTGGATAAGTTATATATCCTTAGAACTTTGCTTTTCTAACCTGTAAAATGAAAAAAATGAAACCCTTTCTCAGTGGTTATAAGGAGTAAATGGGATGATGTATACTTTTAAAATAGCTGCTGTAGTACTTGGTGGGTTTCCCTGGTTGGTCAGTGGTAAAGAAGCTGCCTGCCAATGCAGGAGACTCAGGTGCCGTTGGAGAAGGAAATGACCACCCACTCTAGTATTTGCCTAGGAATCCGATGGATAGAGGAGCCTGGTGGGATACAGTGAATTGGGTAGCAGACAGTCGAATACAGCTTAGTGACTAAATGACAACAATAGTACTTGGTACATTGCAGAATCTGAAAAGACTGTAACTGCTTCACTTCTTATTAAGTAAAACATTTCCAGGTTTAAATACCATTTCTTTCCTTATAGTTAGTTCTTCAACTTCTTAAGAGAACTCTGTACTTAGCAAACACTTGATAGCCCTGACTTTCAGACTTTGAACTAGATACTGTAGAGTTTCTAAATAATCTATAAGGAGAAATACATTAATTCTTTATGGCATTATGAGCTGTTTTGTGTTGAACTTTTACACACTTTATTAAAACTGCTCTATTAAGAAGGAACTTCTTAATAGAGGCAAACTCCAGCTACTTGTATTTCTGGAGTCTTATCCTGAATGTATGAATGAATGGATGTTGTGCTGATTGGAAATGAAAAAGAACAATTAATGAAATCCTTGAGAAACTTTCTCACAAGAGGTAGTTCTTTCTCTGAAATATTCCCATCGTCTCAGTGATGATGTGGATTATAACAATTTATGATCTGATTTTGGAACAGTGTATTAATAGAAAAAACAAATACACAAAAGGTCAGCTGTCTGCATATTCTGGGAACATTCTTTTTAGGAATTCTCATTTGTATATACTGCTTTTATTTTAGGGAAATAAATTACTTGAGTTCTTGTTATCCAAGAGCAGTGCCTAACCAATGATAAGTAAGACTCCTGAGGGTCATGTTGAAATTGACTGGAGTAAAAAAGTGTTAAGAACATGAAGGAAACATTTTGAACATCATTTTTAATGATGCAATTTATATTTAAAATAATTTATGAAGAATCATGGTTTTTTTTCAAATCATCTTTGAGATATAACTTAGCACAAAATGCACAGATTTTGTGTCAAATTTGATGAGTTTTGGTATGGCAAACATTTGTGTAACTACTGCCTAATAAAACAAATAGAAAATTTCTATTACCTGGAAAGATTTCCTCTGTGCCCTTGTGTAGTCAGTCCTCTGAAAGACAGTGATCTAATTTCTGTCACCATAGGCTGCTCTATAACTTTTATAATTGAAATCACAATTTCAGTATGCTTTAATGCCTGGCATGTTGCTCACCATGTTTTTGAAATTTCTAACTGTTGTCATATCAGTAGTTTATTCATTGTTATTGCAAGCTAGCATTCCATTGTGTGACTATACCACAATTTATCAGTTAACCTGTTGATGGAATTTTGGTTTATTCCCAGCTTAGGGCTATTAAAAATAAATCTTCTATGAACATTTTGGTACAAGTGTTTTTTGTTTTTGTTTCTGTTTTCTCTTGAGAAGAATGACTGGGCCATGTGGTAAATTTATGTTTAAAAGAAACTGTTAAACTATTTTCCAAGTGATTGTACATTTTATACTTCCACCAGAAATGTGAGTTCCAGTTATTCCACATTTTTACCAATACTTGATATGGACAGTCTTTTAAATTTTAGCCTTTCTAGTGGGTGTGTGATGGTATTCCATTTCATTTTAATTTGCATTTCCCTGGATAACTAGTGATATTGTAGATGTTTTTGCATGCTACTTGGTCATTTGTATATTTTCTTTTGTGAAACATCTGAACCTTTTGCCCGTCTTTAAATTGAGTTGTCCTTTTTACATTGATTCATCGAAGTTCTTTTTATATTCTTGGTACAAATCTTTTGTCACATATATGTACTGAGAATATTTTCAGCTGATATATGGCTTGCCTTCTCCTTTTCTTAATGGTGTGTTCTCATAAACAGAAGTTTTAAATTTTGAATAAGAGCAATTATTATTTTTTTCTTTTTTTGGTTTGTGATTTTTGTGTCCAAGCTGAAAGATCTTTGTGTGCCCCAAAGTTGCAAAGGTATTCTCCTATATTTTCTTTTAGAAGATCTTTTAGTTTTTATGTTTAGGTTAATGACCCAGCTCCAATTTTATTTTATTTATGTTTTTGATATTTTTCATTAATTCACTGGGCAAGTATTGGTTGAGTGCCAAGAACTGTTTCAGGCACTTGGTATCCATTAGTATACAGAATAGTCACTTGTGGTGAGCCTTTAGATAGGCCCTATGATTGTGAAGTCCACAGTCTGGGGGAACTGACAGGTAATGAATAAATTCTAGAGTGTGTGAGGTGAGAAAGCACCATGAAATGGGACAACAGAATAGGGTATAAGGTAAATGTTGGCTTGTAAGGCTTGTAATTTTAGGAGAATATGGTCAGAAGGGGTATGTTGCTAAGGGGTATGTTTTAAGAAAGGGTAGTAAAATTTGGCTTCGTTGAGAATAAGCCATTTAAAGAATGACTTGAAGAAGATGCAGGGGTTAGCCATTCAGCTATTGGGAGAAGAATGTTCTAGATAGAGAAAACAGCCATTGCAAAGGCCTCAGATGGGAACATGTCTGGCTTGTCCCAGTAACAGTCAGGAAGCCAGTATAGTACAAGGTGATAGTGGGTAAGATCACAGAGTTAGAAGAGGGCAAATTGTGTAGAATCTTACAGAATATTGTTAAGACGGTAGCTCTTTGTGTGAGTCACATGGGATCATTTTACTTAATACACATTTTAAAACAGCTCCTATGTCTTCCTGAGTATCATTTAGAGATTTTGTATTATTACTTCTTTAGATTATCAGTTTATATTTGCTCAATAGGAGTTAAAAGGTTTTTTTAAAAAGACTCCTGACATACTTAATATTATGATGATTTTCTTATTTCAGAAAGATCCAGATTACCTAAAGCTGTGGTTGGACAGTTTTGTTTCTAGCTATGAACAATTCCTAGATGTTGACTTTGAAAAGCTGCCTACCAGGTATGTAGAAACAGTTTCCTACCCTTGGGTGAATTTGTTAATTCTTGTCATAAAAACCTCATTGATGACATATTAAAAGGATGCCAATTACATGACACACATGCCCCTCCTGCATAACCCTGCTTTCCCAGCAGACATTTCTGATTGATCACAGTCATCTTTCTTGCTTCCTCTTCTTTGCTTTGTTAAGACACTGGCAACTGAGTGTCCTGCAGTTCGTTTCAGTTCTGATATTACCCAGAGTTAGAGCTATATGCCATGAGTTAAGGGCAAAGTTCTCTGCGAGACTGTCCTCACTTCAGTCATTATTAGCAAGTCTACGGAGAAGGCAGTGGCACCTCACTCCAGTACTTTTGCCTTGAAAATCCCATGGATGGAGGAGCCTGGTGGGCTACAGTCCATGGGGTCGCACAGAGTCAGACACGACTGAGTGACTTCACTTTCAGTTTTCACTTTCATGCATTAGAGAAGGAAATGGCAACCCACTCCAGTGTTCTTGCCTGGAGAATCCCAGGGATGGGGGAGCCTGACGGACATGACTGAAGCGACTTGGCAGCAGCAGCAGCAGGGAGACCTTGACACTTCTCACCAACAAGCTATACATTTGGAGGTTGTCATGACTCCCTCACGTTCAGTAGTTTGCTACAATGACTTAGAAATCTCACTGAAAGTCCTATATTTAGGATTACAGTATTATTATGAAGGATACACATAGGAACAGGGCTAGGGTCTGGGAGGGCCTGGATGCAGGGCTTCTTGCTGTCTCCCTGTGGGGTCAGGGTGTGTTGCTCTCCCTGAACATCAGTATGTTCAAAGAAGGAAGCTCTTTGAGCTTTGGTTTTCCAGTTTTGTTGGGTCTTATTACATCATTGACTGTTCGATCGACCTTAGTCTGTACTTCCTCTCCCCTCTCAGAAAGTTGTGGGGGTGAGTCATTCAGATACGACCAGCCTATTTTTTGAAACTATCTAAGGGTCGACCATGTGGCACTCCATTCATTTGCCTAAAATTTCTTTGTTACATGACAGGCATTGTAGTTGAAACTTATTTTTCCTGGCCTATAGTAGGGCCCTGGAAAACACCTTGGAGTAGGTCAAGTTTTCAGATTTTTAAAAATTGGATTTGAAAATCATAAAATAGGGGAAAAATTAAAATCTTGGAGAAATGTATAAGGGAAAGTACAAATATTTTCTCCCATTCCTCTGCCTGCCACCATTTCCAGAGTCTCACAGTTCCCAGGCCCACTTCCTTGATAAACTTTGTATTGTATCTCAAGTCATCTTGTGGACCTAATCCTTGTTAGGCAGGAGAGGTTAGGTTGGCTGTGGTTAAGGAACAAAAGGAACTCAATTTGTAGAGATGTATTGAGAGGGGAGGGGAGAAATGGCTGGTGGTTGATGATGGAAAAGAGTATCTGGAGAATTGGGACTTCCCTCGTGGTTCTAGCTTCCCAGGTGGCACAGTGGTAAAGAAGCTGCCGGCCAACGCAAGAGCTGCAGGAGATGGAGTTCCATACCCGGGTCGGAAGGTCCCCTGGACTCCAGCATTCTTGTCCGGAAAATTCCATGGATAGAGGAGCCTGGTGGGCTGCAGTCCACGGGGTTGCAAAGAGTTAGACGTGAGTGGGCAGGCTGGTGGTTTAGTGGTTAAGGCCCCATGCTTCCACTGAAGGTGGTGGGGGGTGTGATCCTTAGTTTCCAGGGAACAAAGATCCTGCATGACCTGCTGTGCAATCCCGCCATCTCCCCCCAAAAAAAGAGAATCTGCAAAATTAAAAATCTTCAGAAAGGAAAATGTTTGCAGATTGGAGGTAGAGGTAGGCACTGAGAGTGTACACCAGGTGAGTTGAATTTGGAGAATCAATTTGGAGCCAGATCATGACGTGCCATGAATGCACTCCTCACGGACTTTGATTTTTTGTTATAGAAGATACAAGACTCTAGTCAAGGAATTTTTTGTGTAAGAGTATCATGATCAAGGTTTTTTTTTTTTTTTTTTTTTTTTTAAAGTTATTTAGGTGGCATTATGGAGGTTGGATTGGGAAGGGTTGAGATTGAAGGCAAAAAGCCCCATTAAGAGGTGATTGTAATACTTCAGAGAAAGAAGATCATTTGAGTTTTTGGACCAGAGCATTGAACTTAAGAAATGATGTGGTTATGCTCAAAAAGCACAAGTGCTTTATTGTTTATAAATGCAATTTCAGAGTTCTTCCACATTAGATTATTTGTTACAAGTTTATAAAGGCTGAAAAATCAGTATTAAATTTTAACTCAAAATAAGATTATGTATTATTGATTTCTACTCATAAAAGAGTATTCTTTTAGTTTGTATTGAGTACATGCATGCATTCTCACTCAGTTGTGTCCAACCCTTTACGACCCCATGGACTGTAGCCTGCCAGGCTCCTCTGTCCATGGGATTTTCCAGGCAAGAATACTGGAGTGAATTGGTATTTCTTTCTCCATGAGATCATCCCAACCCAGGGATCGAACCTGGGTCTCCTTCATTGCAAGCAGATTCTTTACCATCTGAGCCATCAGGGAAATGAACCACCATTTATACTTAGAAGTGCTTTTATTATAAAAACTTACAGCTCACTTTAAATCATGAATGTAAGAGTTTTTATGGAGTCAGGATTGTGGCCTTTGAATGCTTGGTGTTTTGTAAGATGCACTTGTTATCATCCATCTGTTATAAACTCCTGTCTTCGGAGTTTATTTCTAAAAACAGTACATAGAGTTATATTGCCACTCCATTTAAAGTAAGATGAAGAATGCCGATAGCGTTTTTACTTGTGACTTAGTTTGTTTATTTAAAATTATTTTTCATATCTTTGTCAGAATATGGATTTAGATTTTGCTAGTAGTAAATTTTCCATTTTTCAAGTGAATAGTATATGTCAGATGTATAAAATTAGTCGTCATCTTAAAGCAGCTCACAGATAATCCTCATTTAAAGTATACTGACTTTATAAAATTTCTGTGTTAGAGAATTCATAATACAAAGCAAGGGTTGCTTTTACCAGATTACAAAACCTTGAAATTTAAGCTGGACTTTTTCCTGTGTTAGAACAATTGGCAGCTGTTTACAGGAGACATTGAGTAGGCGAACAGAGGAGTGGAAAAGATTTCTGGAGTTTGAGAAATTTCAGCAAAAGGAGCTTAGAATTTTGGCAATGAAGTCTTAGAGGTGGGAACATACTTCTAAATTCTGAAATCTTTATCACATTAGGCCAAAAATTCCAATTTGAACTATAAACCATGTTCTAACTAATTTTATGAATGTCAGTTAAGAAAAAAGATTACTCTTTTAGAAGCTGGTATTTTTTTCTGCCTAGGAAAATAAAAACATATGTAAATAGAAAAAGGGACAACTAAGGACAAAGGAACAAGTTTTAAATAACTAGAACGAAATATTGGGAAAGCTGATGTCTTCTTTCTTGCTGACTTACATTTTTGGAAAAGTGAGGAGGAATAGTTTTGCCTAGTCCTGAAAATCAGTTTTATTTAAATATTTGTTATTTTTAGTTGCTCTGTTTTTTCTAATCACCTTTTTTAGCTCTTCAGAAAAAATTAAATATAAAAATGAGTGTTTCTTTTGCCATCTGTAAATAAGAGAGAATTAAAGAATCCAAAGTTGCAAGTGAAATGATGCCCAGACTAAAATGAAGCATATTTTATAACATAGTTGTAGAATTAGGCAACCTTGGTAGTCTGCTTTGTGACTTGTATTTATTTTATAAAACACTTTATTAATTTATGTAATAGGGTGGTTCAGGAAGAGGCTAATATTTATCATGTGTGTTTATGTGACTGCTGCTGAGGTGCTTCAGATTTTTCTGTCTACAATGAATACCTTTTACTCAGTGTAAAAATAGTACTAATACTTCATGTTAAGCACTTTCTGAAAAAGAGACCATTATAAAGTATAATTGTCATTCTTCACAGTGATTCTTTATGATTTGAGCATTTTCCTAATAGAGATAGGAAAATTAGTATAGTGACTTATGAAAAGATTCTTAGGCTTTAGAAATGTGTATTTAAAATGTATTACATTTTTAGAGTTCTTCACCTGTTTTAAAGTGGAAAATGCACATTGACTACTTGGTTTCAGAGCCCAGTGAAATAGGGCAGATATCTGATATTACAGTTTCATAGAGATATTACAGTTTCAGAGATGAGATTAAATGGATATGTTACAGAGGTGAAATTTAGCATTCAGGCTTCTGAGACTGAATCTAGGGGATTTTAATGTGAGAGCCACGTGCAAGGAGTCACTTATATCTGGTGTTGGTTTTTGCCCTGTAGAACCAAATAGTTTTACACAGAAACCACTTGTCACAAAATATTGATATATCACTTTAAAAGAGTCTTCTGTTGATGTTTGTGCTTGGAGTTCTACATTCATCTCTTTCTCCTTTCCTTTTGCTAGTTACCTTCTCTCCCTCTTCTGATCAGATGGCTTAGGGGGCCTATAGGTAGGTGAATATTGTTTATTTAGTGAAGCAGTTAACAGATATTAAACTAGTTATGGGTACTTCTTTTATATTTGCTAGTTACTGTTTCTTTTTGTATTGGTATAGATACATTTTATTTCTAAGTAATAGAAGGTGAACTAATATATTTTAAGTATATTCTTTAAAAGTAGCACAGTTGAAAATACTATATAGCATCTTTTTTTCTCTTTTCAGTAAGCCTCCTCTGAAGTGTTACTAATCACTCTGCTCTAATAATCTTTTAAAATATCACTAATCATTTGGTGATACCTTGCAGAGAGGAGGCACAGAATTTGTGACCTAGAGGAGCTTCTTTAGGACTTGAACTGAAAATATAGTTCCTTTAAAGTGCCAGAGATTTTCATCCTGTATTTAAACACTCTTCTTATTTTGTTCGCTTTCTGTTGTAGGGTGGATGATGTGCCTCCCGGAATATCTCTGCTTCCTGATAATATTCTGCAGGTTCTGAGGATCCAGCTTCTACAGTGTGTTCAAAAAATGGCTGATGGGTTAGAGGAAGAACAGCAAGCCTTGTCAATTTTGTTTGTCAAGTTCTT
Organism: Oryx dammah; assembly: GCF_014754425.2. Classification (NCBI taxonomy): domain Eukaryota; kingdom Metazoa; phylum Chordata; class Mammalia; order Artiodactyla; family Bovidae; genus Oryx; species Oryx dammah. Next base: position 44,423,197 of record NW_024070211.1, on the reverse strand, counting down.
CATTATTCTTTGCAGGTATCTGGTGCAAATAAACTAGTTATCTGTTTTAAATAATAGCGAACTAATAATGGCATTTATTGGTTATTAATGATGTTTGTTGTCCGTGTGGTTAATAGCAAACTAATAATGGCATTTATTGGTTGTTAATGATGTTTGTTGTTTATGTGGAGCTCTTAAGGATGAGTGCAGCTTTTGAAGTAGGCTTGTAGTTTGTTATTATATTGGAAAGCCTTTTAGTATACCTACGTAGAGATATTCAGCCAAGATAAAAGAATAAGTGCTTCAGAGTTAAGACAATGACAAGAGCTGTTACTTAAAAATTTATTGCACTTGTATTTTCTCTATGGTCCTCACCTGTAAACATGTACATACACATTTTTATACTGTGCATTGCCATTTGCAAAATGTATTTTTCTAGTCTTTCACTTTATAATTTAACCAAAGAAAGTATAATTATTCCATAGCTTTTATTTCCAGATTTATAGATGATTGGGTCTTTGGTACTTAAATTTGGTGTGTATAAGTAACAATTGGGAAGCTTACTAGAAATGCAGAGTTTGAGCCTTCTGTATGGAAATTTGGATCTAAAAGAGCTCATGCATTCTGATTTTCACCTATTCCACGTTAATCTGCATATAAAAATTTGAGAGCCATTGGGTTAGGAACATCATATGCTTCTTAAAATCTGTCTTCTTGTTCTTAGAGGAAAAACTTTTAGTCTTTTACCATTAGTTTGATATTTGCTGTGAAATTATATATAGATTTTATTAAGTCGAGACAGTTTCCTTCTATTCTTAATTTGCTGAGTGTTGTTCTCGGGAAAGATTGTTGAATTTTCTCAAATGCTTTTTGTGCAGTTAAAATGCTTTTTAACTGAGATGATCATGTGGATTTTTTCCCTTTCTTCTGTTGATGAAGCATATTACATTGGTCAGGTTTCATATGTTGAACCATCCTTTCATTTCAGGAATGAATTCCACTTAGTCATGGTATGTAATCCTTTTAATATGCTGTTGAATTCTCCTTACTGGCATTTTGTTGAAGATCTCTGCATTAATGTTTATAGGGATTTTGGTCTGTAGTTTTCTTGGAATCTCTTGTCTGATTTGGTATCATGGTAATACTGGCATCATATAATGATTTATAAAGTGTTTCTTCTTCTTTTTGGAAAGACGTGAGAAGGATTGGCATCGGTTCTTTAAATGTTTTGTAGAATTTGCTAGTGAAAACATCAGGTCTAGGGCTGCTTTGTTGAGAGAGTTTTGACTGCTGATTCAGTATCCTTATTAGTTGAAGATCTGTTCAGGTTATTTATTTCATCATGGTTTAGTTTTAGGAGGTTTTGTGTTTCTAGGAGTTTCTCCATTTCATCTATGTTATTAAATATGTTGTACAGTTCTTCATAATACTGTAATAATTCTTTTTATTTCTTTATAATCAGTACTATGTATCTTTTTATTTCTTTATAATCAGTCATGTCCAACTCTTTGTGACCCCATGGACTGTAGCCCACCAGATTTCTCCATCCATGGGATTTTCTAGGCAAAGTACTGGAGTGGGTTACCATTTCCTCTCCAGGGGATCTTCCTGAACCAGGGATAGAACCCGGGTCTCCCGCATTGCGGGCAGACACTTTACCATCTGAGCCACCAGGGAATCCCAATTGGAGAAGGGAATGGCAAACCACTTGAGTATTCCTGCCTTGAGAACCCCATGAACAGTATGAAAAGGCAAAAAGATAGGACACTGAAAGATGAACTCCCCAGGTCGTTAGGTGCCCAATATGCTACTGGAGATCAGTGGAGAAATAACTCCAGAAAAAATGAAGAGATGGAGCCAAAGCAAAAACAACACCCAGTTGTGGATGTGACTTGTGATGGAAGCAAGGTCCAGTGCTGTAAAGAGCAATATTACATAGGAACCTGGAATGTTAGGTCCATGAATCAAGGCAAATTGGAAGCGATCAAACAGGAGATGGCAAGAGTGAATGTCGACATTCCAGGAATCAGCAAACTAAAATGGACTGGAATGGGTGAATTTAACTCAGATGACCATTATATCTACTACTGTGGGCAAGAATCTCTTAGAAGAAATGGAGGAGCCCTCATAGTCAACAAAAGAGTCCAAAATGCAGTACTTGGATGCAATCTCAAAAATGACAGAATGGTCTCTGTTTGTTTCCAAGACAAACCATTCAGTATCACGGAAATCCAAGAAAAGCAAGAGTTCCAGAAAAACATCTGTTTCTGCTTTATTGACTATGCCAAAGCCTTTGACTGTGTGGATCACAATAAACTGTCTAAAATTCTGAGAGAGATGGGAATACCAGACCACCTGACCTGCCTCTTGAGAAATCTGAATGCAGGTCAGGAAGCAACTGTTAAAACGACATGGAACAACAGACTGGTTCCAAATAGGAAAAGGAGTATGTCAAGGCTGTGTATTGTCACCGTGCTTATTTAACTTATATGCAGAGTACATCATGAGAAACGCTGGGCTGGAAGAAGCACAAGCTAGAATTAAGGTTGCCAGGAGAAATATCAATAACCTCAGATATGCAGATGACACTACCATTATGGCAGAAAGTGAAGAGGAACTAAAAAACCTCTTGATGAAAGTGAAAGAGGAGAGTGAAAAAGTTGGCTTAAAGCTCAACATTCAGAAAACAAAGATCATGGCATCAGGTCCCATCACTTCATGGCAAAGAGATGGAGAAACAGTGGAAACAGTGTCAGACTTTATTTTGGGGGGCTCCAAAATCACTGCAGATGGAAGAAAAGTTATGACCAACCTAGAAAGCATATTAAAAAGCAGAGACATTACTTTGTCAACAAAGGTCTGTCTAGTCAAGGCTATGGTTTTTCCAGTAGTCATGTATGGATGTGAGAGTTAGAGTATAAAAAAAAACAACTGAGCACCGAAGAATTGATGCTTTTGAACTGTGGTGTGGGAGAAGACTCTTGAGAGTCCCTTGGACTGCAAGGAGATCCAACCAGTCCATTCTGAAGGAGATCAGCCCTGGGATTACTTTGGAAGGAATGATGCTATAGCTGAAACTCCAGTACTTTGGCCACCTCATGCGAAGAGTTGACTCATTGGAAAAGACTCTGATGCTGGGAGGGATTGGGGGCAGGAGGAGAAGGGGACGACAGAGGATGAGATGGCTGGGTGGCATCACTGACTTGATGGATGTGAGTTTGAATGAACTCTGGGATGGACAAGGAGGCCTGACGTGCTGTGAATCATGGGGTCGCAAAGAGTCGGACACGACTGAGCGACTGAACTGAACTGTAGTGTCCTTAATTTTTACCTTGCAGGACACTTAAGCATTTTTTGCATGGTTCACCTAGTTGGCACAGACTCCATTACCTTTTGTTTTCTAGAAATGTCTTTGTTTCTCCCTCACTTTTGAAGCAGTTTGCCAGATATTGGATTGTTGGTTGATAATTTTTTCTTTTAGCATTTTGAATATATTTTCTCACTGTCTTCTGGCCTAAGTTTGGTATTAGAAATCTGCTGATAATTGTATTGAGGATATCTTATATGTGATGAATTATTTCTCTCTTCATGCTTTAAAGATTCTATGTCCTTTGAGAGTTTGATAACTTTGTGTGTCTCAGTGTGGGTGTCTGTGAGTTCACCTTATTTGGAGTTTATTAAGCTTCTTGGCTGTTTATTTTCATGTCTTTCATCAAATTGGGAATGTTTTCACCCATTATTTCTTCAGGTATTCTCTGTTCCCGTTTTTCTTTCTCTTCTTTTTCCGGAACGCAAATGTTTTTATCTGTTATTTAGACTTGTTAATTTCCATTGTGCTGTCTTCAGGTTCCCTGATTCTTTCTTCTGCCTCTTCAAATCTGCTCCTGGGGGGCAGCGGCGGCGTGCACTGGCGTAGACACGCTCCAGCCATGGTGGTGGTTGCACCCGCGCAGAGCCCGGCCACTGGGGCCCCTAAAATACTGCTTCTGTCCGGCCAGCCCGCTGCTGCGGCCAGAGCCCCGGCTGGCTGGGCTCTGCTGGTCATGGTACTGGGCCAGTAAGGGGCCAGCCCGGAGGGAGTGAGCTGGGTTCCCCTCAAGGCACGCAAGCGACAGCGCCTCAGGCACCTGAGCCCCGATGAGAAGGCGCTGCGGAGGAAACTGAAAAACAGAAGCAGCTCAGACTGCTAGAGACTGAGAGAAAGCTCAAATGAGTGAGCTGGAGCAACAAGCGGTAGATTTGGAAGAAGAGAACCAAAAACTTTTGTTAGAAAATCAGCTTTTACGAGAGAAAACTCATGGCCTTGTAGTTGAGAATCAGGAGTTAAGAGCGGTTGGGGACGGATGCCCTAGTGGCTGAAGAGGAAGCAGAGACCAAGGGGGACAGAGCGGGGCTGGTGGCCAGGTCTGCCGAGTCCACAGCACTCAGACTACATGCACCTCTGCAGCAGGTGCAGGCCCAGTTGTCACCTCTCCAGAACATCTCCCCATGGACTCTGATGGTGCTGACTCTTCAGACTCTGAGTCTGATATCCTGTTGGGCATTCTGTTCAACTTGGACTCAGTCATATTCCTCAGATGTCCTTCCCCAGAGTCTGCCAGCCTGGAGCAGCTCCCAGAAGTGGACCCAGAAGGACCCAGTTCCTTACCGGCCTCCCCTTCTCCATACCTGGGGACATCATCAGCCAAGCTGGAAGCCATTAATGACCTGATTCGTTTTGACCACGTATATACAAAGCCCCTAGTCTTAGAGATGCCCTCTGAGACAGAGAGCAAAGCCAGTGTGGTAGTGCAAATTGAGGAAGCACCTTTCAGCCGCTCAGAGAAAGATCACCCTGAATGCACTATCTCAGTGAAGGAAGAACTTTCAGAAGATGACTTCATTCCAGAGCTGGGTATCTCAGATCTGCTTTCAACGAGCAACTGCCTGAAGCCATCTTCCTGCCTACTGGATGCTTACAGTGACTGTAGCTATGAGGGCTCCTTCTCCCTTGAGCGACATGTCCTCCCTGCTTGATGCAGACCGTTCTAGGAAGGACCCTTTTGCCAGTGAACTTTGCCCAGCTGATTAGTGTCTAAGGAGTGATCCAGTACTGATGCGCTTTTTTTGACTGTGACACTGCCTGGAGGACAGCACAAAGGCCTGTGCTTCATCCAAAAAGCCAAAGTAGAGGGGGTGTGGTCCTGGAGAATTCCTCTAAAATATTTGTTCAAGCCTTCTAGGTCACCCCAAGTATTATCCTTTGACCTTTAGTGGTCCAGGGTACATAGATACATTACTATGATCCAGAATTACAGCTTCTGAGGGTGTACCTTTATCTTAAGGGTGGTGGTTCGCCCTGAAGTACTTACACAAAGGTCACAGGATAAGTGTTCAGACATGGAGTTAAGGAATGGTCCTTTATCAGTTTCTCTTTTCCCTTCGCAGCATACCAGGCTTGTCTCCGATTTTAGGTCCTTTAGTTTGGTTCTGCAAGCAGAACACCTACCTGAGGGGGCTCCTTTTCCCTCATGTACAGTTCAAGTAAAAATCAAGAATCTTTTCTAAAATTACAGAAAACTACAATGTAAATGCTTGATGAAATCTTTCCATGCTAGTGTAACTTTTGGAAGGTGCTTTCTCCATTTATTTAAAACTACCTGTGCAATTAAAAAGTACAATGCAGTGTCAAAAAAAAAAAAATCTGCTCTTGAATTCCTCTAGTGAATTTTTCATTGTAATGATTATACTTTTCAGCACCAGAATTTCTTTTGGCTTCTTTTTAGTCTTTTAAATCTCTTTATCAATATTTCCATTTTGTTTACACATTAATTTCTTAACTTTCTCCATGCCTACCTTGAATATTTTGAGTGTCTTGAAGACAGTTAATTTGAAGTTTTTGTCCAATAAGTCTTTTAGGGAGTTTCTGTTGATTTCTTTTTTTCTTTTGACTGGGCCATAGTTTCCTAGTTCTTTGTATATCTTCTGATTTTTCTTTTTAGTTGAATGCAGGACATTGAATCTAATAACGTAATGTTGAAAATCAGATTTACCTCCTTTCCAGTTGTTTGCTGCTTTTTGTTGTTATTTTTGTTTATTGCTTTTATAATATTTTTTATTCAGTTGAGTTCAGTTCAGTCTGTCAGTCGTGTCTGACTCTTTGCGATCCCATAAATCGCAGCACGCCAGGCCTCCCTGTCTTATCACCAACTCCCGGAGTTCACTCAGACTCATGTCCATCGAGTCAGTGATGCCATCCAGCCATCTCATCCTCTGTCGTCCCCTTCTCCTCCTGCCCTCAATACCTCCCAGCATCAGAGTCTTTTCCAATGAGTCAACTCTTTGCATGAGGTGGCCAAAGTACTGGAGTTTCAGCTTTAGCATCATTCCTTCCAAAGTAATCCCAGGGCTGATCTCCTTCAGAATGGACTGGTTGGATCTCCTTGCAGTCCAAGGGACTCTCAGGAGTCTTCTCCAACACCACAGTTCAAAAGCATCAATTCTTCCGTGCTCAGCTTTCTTCACAGTCCAACTCTCACATCCATACATGACCACAGGAAAAACCATAGCCTTGACGAGATGGACCTTTGTTGGCAAAGTAATGTCTCTGCTTTTGGATATGCTATCTAGGTTGGTCATAACTTTCCTTCTAAGGAGTAAGCGTCTTTTAATTTCATGGCTGCAGTCACCATCTGCAGTGATTTTGGAGCCCCCCAAAATAAAGTCTGACATTCTTTCCACTGTTTCTCCATCTCTTTGCCATGAAGTGACCGGACCGGATGCCATGATCTTCATTTTCTGAATGTTGAGCTTTAAGCCAACTTTTTCACTCTCCTCTTTCACTTTCATCAAGAGGCTCTTTAGTTCCTCTTCACTTTCTGCCATAAGGGTGGTGTTGTCTTCATATCTAAGTTTATTGATATTTCTCCCGACAGTCTTCATTCCAGCTTGTGCTTCTTCCAACCCAGTGTTTCTCATGATGTACTCTGCATATAAGTTAAATAAGCAGGATGACAATATACAGCCTTGACATACTCCTTTTCCTATTTGGAACCAGTCTGTTGTTCCATGTCTAGTTCTAACTGTTGCTTCCTGACCTGCATATAGGTTTCTCAAGAGGCAGGTCAGGTGATCTGGTATTCCCATCTCTTTCAGAATTTTCCACAGTTTATTGTGATCCACACAGTCAAAGGCTTTGGCATAGTCAATGAAGTAGAAATAGATATTTTATTGCAGATTGTCTTTGTGCTGAGAATCAACCTGAGTTGTAAACCTGAGGTCTGCTCAAATCTATTATGATTTTCCCTCAGCATATGTGGTCACTGTCTAATTTTCCCCATTTATGCCATCATTTTTGAATATCCTAGTCTTTAATATCTGTCTCCCAAAAGGGGAAAAAAAATTAAAAGATCATGGTGGAAAGGGAAATGACTCATTAAGTCCCATGGAAATTACATTGCCCATAGAGGGAAGAGTAATAACTGTTGGGGTAGGTGCAATAGCAGTGGCTGCCTGTCTGTTTCTGTGCACCTTTATAATGAGGTGTGCCAGGGTCCAGCCCCGGTAGATCCAGGGAATTTGAAGCAGGGACGGCGTTGGCGAGGAAAAACTTATTTATTTAATTAGAAATATAAGATTAGATTAGGAAGAAATAGTGTAGTAGGAAAATTAAGTGGAGAAAAGAGGCTGAATAACTTGGTTTACAAGGAAGGCCAATAAAGTTCCAGACAAGGAGCTTGCACCATCTACGTTAGGCCGCCGGTGTCCTCTTGAATATCGGAGGGTGCCCCACCTTGGGCTCCCTCTCTCGTGGATCTTAGAAGCCGGGGCAAGTAAGTAGACATGGCGAGCCTCCATGCCCCAGATGGGAATTCAGCCAGAAAATAGAGTAAAGAGGAGACACAGGGGAAACCAGTCCTTCCAATGACTGGCCCGGCCTCTATTGTCTAGAAAGGCCTTTTATACCTGTTTGATTGTACATAGAGATCAATGGGTAATACAAAATTATGCAGCATTAGCAGCCCAGACTCTTATCAAAACCAGGCTTTTCTCTCGCATATCTAGTTGTATATACAAGTCTTAGGTGATTTACATCATCTTCCGGCCAAAAGGGCCAATTAACATTTTACAGCCTTTTTCCTGATAAAGGTTTGTCAACCAGAAGACTTATTTGTGTTGTTCTTCTCAAAGTCTGGTGCCACTCTCAGAAAGCACTAAATAAAGTTTCATTCTTACATAGCAAAGATACAGCAATTTATAACAAGTAAAAGGAGTACAGTGATTTATAACAAAACTAAAGTAATTAACTCAAAAGTCTAGTGTTGCTAACATCAAAACTATTATATATATTTTTCCATATCCCATCTACATTGATTAACATCCTCCCAGGTGCCTAAAAGATAAAGAATATGGAGGCCTGGCGGCAATCATTGAGTCAACAGTGAAAACTCATCACCAATATGATTTTTAGCTCTTTAGAAAAGGCTCTGTATCTTTAAGATGCTTTTAAGCTTTGTGCCTCTCACGGTTGAGGGGCTGTAAGCAATTCACAAGCTGTAAGAGGTCCAGGGGAACCTGTTAGGCAAGCTAGAGAGTTATCAGAAGGGGTTTAACTGAAACATCCCTTTCAAATGAGAAGACTAAAGCCCTGGGTTAACTTTTTCCAGAGTGTGTCAGAAGAGTGGAAAAGCAGAGTACAAAGGCCAGCAGATTTTTGTTTTTTGGGGTAGATGCTCAGGAAATACCAGGGGGACACCCTGAGATCTAACTCGCCTTGCCCATCAGATCTCTGCCACATGACCTTGTCACGGGTGGGATTCCTCACGCTGGCTCCCAGCAGAGACGCAGCAGTCGGTGACCAGAGCACAGATCTCCAATATTTGGGGACAGGGTCCTTTTTGCCCTTAATGGTTCCTGTAAGCTTGCTTCCAAGTTGCTTCTTGAACATATGCACAGCTGTTTACCACATGTCTGGGATGGGGATTGGTAGCTGCTGCTGTGCTAATAGCTGAAATTTAAATTAATGTCCATAATGTAGGACATTAATTGCAATTTACCATCCAAAACTTCATCTGAAAGTTGCCAGCCTTCATTAGAGGCTCAAGGTTTCCAAAATACTTACATCAAACTGATTTTGACAGCGTAACTGTTTCTAGGTGGGGAGACAGATTCCTTGTGCTTCCTACTTGGCTGTCTTCCCGGAATCCTCCACAGGCTTTGACTGTTACCTCTGCCTTTACTCTCTGCTTTCTCCAAGATGTCCTGCCATTCTGATTTTTTAAGAAGTCTGTTAATTCAGTTAATTTTTCCTGTTCTTTTAGCATCTACTGGATTTTAAGATATAGAGTATTTTTCAAGGTCACAATGTCTCAGAACTTAATAGAGTTTTTGTCTTAATAGAATTTTTTTTTTAATCTGTAAAGAAAAAGACTGGCGAGGTTTGATAGCGTACACTTTAGCATTTTATGTGTCATGGAAAAAATGACTCTTTCGACCCTCTGGGCTGTAGCCCACCAGGCTCCTCTGTCCATGGAATTCTCCAGGCAAGAATACTGGAGTGGGTAGCCATTCCCTTGTCCAGCGGCTCTTCCTGATTCAGGGATTGAACCTGGGTCTCCTGCGCTGCAGGTGGATTCTTTACCATCTGAGCCATCAGGGAAGCCCCTTTATGTGCTATACCTCGATCTTATTAAAAATGGAATAAAAATGAGGGTCAGATTTTAACTGAATGCCATGCCCTTGTTAATCCATTGGTTTACACAAGGCATGTACTCTGCCCTCTTGGAGTATGTGTAGATATCCACCCTTCTTTCAGGCTTTTTAATACAGTTGAAGAGATATATTATGAGTCTAAAGAAAGTGAAAGAAAGTGAAGTCGCTCAGTTGTGTCTGACTCTTTGCGACCCCATGGACTGTAGCCTACGAGGGGTCCTCCATCGATGGGATTTTTTCAGGCAAGAATACTGGAGTGGGTTGCCATTTCCTTCTCCAGGAGATCTTCCTGACCCAGGGATTGAATCCAGGCCTCCCACAATGTAGGCGGACGCTTTACCATCTGAGCCACCAGGGATGAGTCTAAAAGGACAACCCAATTTCAGAAAGCAAGATGATAACTGTAAAACTACACAAAATGTCTTATAAAGGCCATGATATGTAAAAAAACCAAGCTAAGAATCTACAGAAGAAAATGGCAACAAACCTGGAAAGAAATAATCCACAATGTATGTTTTTGCTAATGTTCGAGTTGTAAGAACATTAATGACTTTTACTCTTTCTACTTTGTGATACTTTACAATTTTTCACAATAAGCAAATGCTAATTAACAAGTATTTCTTATTCTCTGTTTATAGTAGTTAAATGGTGCTTGAGTTGTGTTTTGCATTCTCAGTGGGAAAGCAATTATATAATCAAATTGATTTTAAGTTTTAATGAATGTTATTTGTACTTCATTTGCCAACAAGTGTTCTGAAAATCAGTCTGAATATATGAGCATGCATTTTTCTCACCATTCATATGCAATAAATATATGGCTATTCTTTTCTTTTTCCTCTCACAGAAATCTATCTAATGTAGAAGAAATTGGGACCTGCTCATATATCAACCATGTTATCACTATGACAACACTCTATATTCAACAAGTAGGTGTGAATTAATATATTCCTTTTTGTTGCTTTACTGAGAGTAGTTTTTGCTTTATAAATTTAGTAAAGTTAAATGTTTTCAGAGGAGGTATTAATTGAGAAGATCATTAAATTATCTTTGAGCACATTATTGCAGGCATCTTATACATATTATCTAAAAGTAGAAAAACAGTTATTAATACATTTGTTATTTTAATTTTAAAATTGAAGCATTTTGTAAATGGCTTTTTAAAATGACACAGTTTGTCATTTTATGTGTTTATTATTTTTTCATCAAATAGCCCTCTTACTGAAAGCATCTTCATTTTTGGAAAAATGTTTGGCTGACAGTTTGAAACCTTTCCTAGGAAATATTTAAAATTTGAGTGGTTATATCTAGTCAATATGATTGACCTGCAACTGACCTGAAACTGAGGCTTATTTGAATAAAAATTATTTGTTATTATTAGATGAATGAAACATAGTAATCTCTTAATGATATTGCACAGTATGTCATATGGCTTAATATTTAAGTGCATATAATTTTATATTTAAATTCTCAGTTAAAAAGCAAAAAAAAAGAGAAGGAATTGGCAGATCAGACATCTATTGAAGAATTTGTGATCCATGCATTGGCATTTTGCGAAAGTTTATATGACCCATATCGGAATTGGAGGCAACGAATTTCAGGGTATGTCTTATAGTGTTCATTTGCACACTTAATGTCCTAGTGAATGTAATTCTTCAAAGCAGGTCTCATTCTCTATGAAAGCAACTGGTAAGTTGTATTTGAGGCTCCATCTCTGTCTCTGAAATAGAGAGGTACATTGGAGGTAATGAATTAGTGATAAATGCCACTTCTGGATAATTAATTCGCTCTGATCTTTTATTTTGTAATGCAATTGAGTGCTAATAATCTGATGGTAAAAAATCTCAGAGCACAGTAGCATCAAGTAGAGTGTACATATTTTTCAAGGAAATTTCTCTTTTTATAAAAGCATATTTCATAATTTGTAAATGAATTTTAATAATGTTTTATATATTAATGTTTATTTTAAATTGTGGACCCTGTGTCAGCCAAAGTCTAGTTAGGAAAACAGAAACCAGTGCTTTAAAAGAGAGCATATAGCAAAAGGAAAATTTTAAGTAGGTATTAGCGAAGTCGCTCAGTTGTGTTGGACTCTTTGCGACCCCATGGACTGTAGCCTGCTGGGCTTCTCAGTCCATGGGATTTTCCAGGCAAGAGTACTGGAGTAGGTTGCCATTTCCTTCTCCAGGGAATTTTCCTGGCCCAGGGATCAAACCCAGGTCTCCCGCATTGTAGGCAGACGCTTTACCCTCTGAGCCACCAGGGAAGGATTAGAGAATTCAAAAAGCAAAAGGCGGGACACTGGTGTAATATAGAAATAGTGGCTGTAGGAAGTAGCTCCTTCCCTGGGGCTGTGGGAACAAAGGGAAGAGTTTGGAGTTATCAGAAACTAGATGTTTCAGAGAAGGAGTCCTGCAGTTCCTGGGTGTGAGATTTCTGAGGAAAGAGCCCTAAGGCAGTGCTGATATCACTGAGCAGCCATGAAGAGGCTGGTTCTGGGATTGCCAAAAATAAGCTGAAGACAGAAACCAACTATGAATGCCATAGTTAAGAACTGTTGGCTGGTGAAAAAAAGAAAAGGAATCAAGAATCATTCCCCTTTCAACCATTCAGGCTTCCAGTCTCCATTTAGTACCATGTGTTGATGAAACCAAGACTGAGGTACCTGGAAAAAAAGAAATATAGTTTGTAGCATGCCTATTGCAGCATCACAAAGCAGATGAAATGTGGAATGATGGATTGGTAGCTTAGCAACAAAGGCATAATTACCAGTACACAGCTCAAAGAGTATAAAAAACTCAGATGACTTTCTTACCTGTGGGAAAAGAATAGGTATATTGTCACTTACAGTCAGATCTGTTTTTTCAGTCTCCCTGTCTGCTGTACTTTCAATCTGAAGATTTTTTATTTTCAATGTAATTTGTCTTATTTATAAGCAATTCTTACTTCCTACAATATTTCATTACTAGAATGTTTTGATTTTTTTAAAATAGGATTTTCAAGATTTCCAGGGTATGATACCCTCACTTTGAATAGCCACCATTGAATAGTGGTTAAGAATTAATAACTGAGAGAACATGTATATAGACTATGTGGTAGTACTTTGTATGTTCTATATAGTAATATTTTATTGAAATAACACATCTTTCAGGTAAAGCAAGGAGAGTCTAATAGAAATAATAGGAACAAATACTCCAGCTATTGAATATAACTGGCTTCCCAGGTAACTCAGTGGTAAAGAATCCACCTGCCAATTCAGGAGATGTAAGAGACACTGGTTCGATCCCCTGGGTCAGGGAGATCCCCTGGAGGAGGAAATGGCAATCCACTCCAGTATTCTTGCCTGGAAAATTCCATAGACAGAGGAGCCTGGCAGGCTACAGTATATGGGGTTGCAGAGTCAGAAATGACTGAATGACTTATCACTGCCATTAAATATAATGATCCTATCCACTTATACATTTGCTTTCCTTTATATGTTGAAAGAAGATGTCTTTTGTCATAAACCATGGAGGAAGAAAGGAATTCATAAGTCCATACTAGTGATTAATTGATAAAGATAGGGAGAGAGAGAAAAATAAGGGAGTAGAGAGGGCTCTTGCTTCCAGTAGAAGGGCAAATGACAATTAGGAATGCACAGGAGATGCTGATGTTTGAAAAGAATCAACATTTTGGACACATTATAGGAAAGTTAGGAATCCAAATATACAGTGGCAAAAGCTTGGTAAAGAACATGGATTTTGCGTAATTTTAAAATGTTTCTCTACAGATTACTTTCTTGTTGCAAAGGATAAATTAGTAATTATTTTGTACAGTACTGGATAGTACATTGACTGGATGATCAAAGTTAACATCATCATTGAGAAACAGGTAGACACCCTGTGCCTGCAACTGTGATATGCTAAGAAGGACCCATCATTGCATGTATAATAGTCCAGCTAAGAATGTGTGTTCTGAATCTTAATTGTGTGGAAACATGAAGCAAACTCCAAAGGGACAACATTTTAGTGAATAAAAGGAAGAGTTAGGAGACAGCAGTCTTTAAAAGTATCACAGAGAAAAGCTGTGGAAATGTTTCAGATTAAAGAAGGTAAAAGAGAGATGACTGCCAAATGCAATGCCTGACCCTGAATAGGAAGCTATACTTAGGGCCGAGAAGGTGGGAGTGCTATAGGACACTATTAGGTCAGTTGACATATTGGATTATAGTAGTAGTTTCGATAAATGTGTAACATTAATGGTAAGTGATATGAAATTTATAACAGTACTGTAATATTATATATGACAGTATCCCTATCCCTAGGAATTATTCACTATCAAGTATTTAGAGGTAAAAGGGCATAATATTCATAATTTCCCTTAAATGTTCTGAAAAATTATAGGTCTCAATATGTGTACATATATAAATACACACATATAAATATATATGTATATATATTTTAGGGGAAGAGTAAGCAAATTATAAAGCATTTAGGATAAAATTTTAAACAATGACCCTGAGTAAGCGCTTCTTAAAGTTCTTTATACTATTTTTATTCTGGCAGCTTTTGCCAGAGCTTGAATTTATTTCCAGATAAAAAGTTTAAAAATTGAGGGAAAAAAAAGTATGTTCTAGGTATGATGGGAGCACAAAAAAAAGCATAGAAAAATTGACTAGGGGATATAACCTTTAGAAAACTGAGATGCAAACAAACATTTTGCATCCCTCTCAGCAACCTGTTGATATGTATTGGCATCAGCTAGGTGCTAAATGCTTGGCCAGATACCAGTTAATAATGGAGTAACCAAATATACTATGTTTTAAAAATGGTACATTATTAGCTGTTCTGTTTCAACCTATTGAAAGCATGCAGTGCAAATTACTTATGCTCTGAAACCTGTTACAGTATAATTGTTTTCTCCTCTTTTAATTCAGCTTATTAAATTTTACCACAAGTATAATGGAAATTATTTGTTTGTATGTCACATCTAATACAGGGCCTTTAGAATGAGTCATTAATCACATATCACAAGAGTATATTTTTATTGTGTTAGTCAAATGAGAATCTTTATTGTTGTTTGCAGTACAGGATCTTTGGATAGGATATATATTCTATTAGTTAATATCATAATTAATAATAAATGTGCAAAATGTAAATAATATTGTGGAAAAGCCTAACTGAAGCTAAATCAGATTTCATCCTTTTAAAATTAATTTTTCTACAACATGACTGATTTTTTAATTTTTTTTACAGTATTACTCAGTTTTTTATTTGAAACTAGTAATATTTATATTGTTTAAAGACATGCACAAAAAACCTTGGTAAGGTCTTAATTAAACAGGAAGATCCAGTGATGTTCTAAGATGTTATGTTTGTAAATACAGAAGTATGATAATTCCTAAGCCCTCTGGAAAATGGAAATAGGCATAGATTTGGATAACAGTGCAGTAACAAATGGTGTCTGATATGATTTCTAGTGAATTTCGACATTAGAGCTGAATGTTAGAACTTTTTACTTGATTAGTACTGAGTCCTATGCTGTTTGTCTTATTCTATGGTCAGTTGGCTTTTCTTTCTTTACAGTTATAAGGAAAATAATTTCAATAACATAATGGAGTCTTGTTCAGATTGTTAAGAAGGTAGCTTAGTGTAGTGCTTTATCAGTAATTCATATTTAAATATATTGAATTTCTATGTGGTTGTCCTCCAATATTTTCTGTTTTTGTTGGCTCTAACAGTGTTAAAAGCGTGTTCAGGGAATGAGGAAAAAAATGTATATATATTTTTTTCTAATTTTCCAACAAGCCACCCAGTTGCTGATGTATCATCATAACAGTAACCTTTGTTCCCTAAACCCCACACCCACCATGCCCATCTAAGATATACTCATTTTGTGTTGAATTGAAATGTTCTTGGTAAAAGCACATGCTGTTTGTGTTGGCCCTACCGAAGTCAGTAGAAATATTTCAGCCATCAAAACTACTAGAATTGTGATTAAAAATAAAAGTAATTCCAGCCCTCTAGATCAGTATCCTTCATTGTGGAGGAAGCCAGTAGTATGGAGTCTGTGTGCCCAGATAAAATTTCAGAAAGTGGCACAAAATAGCTTGATTTTAGTTGTCCTGTATAAGCTACTGCCTTAGGTGTCAAATTAGCAGCACTATTGACTAAATTCTTTTACAGATTGGAAATTTTAAAAGGCTAGTTCCTTTTTCTATTTCCAGTTGTTATGAGGCTTTTAATGTGGCTGCTATGTTTCACTGGTAACTGTTGTAAATTTTTTTGTACAATTCAAAAGAAAAAATCCTTTCAGTGATGAGCATTTAAATTATTGGCCAGACTTCCCTTTCAAGATTATTCCATTTCTGGTGGTGTATTTTTAATATACAAATAAAAAGTAAACTATTGTTTATCATTGTCTTCGCAATTGTGCCTTCTCCGTTTGCCCATGTTGTAATATGCCATTAACTTCTTTTTAATGGTAGACGAATCTTTAGTACTGTGGAAAAGAGCAGACAGAAATATAAACCAGCTTCTCTCACAGTGGAGTTCGTCCCTTTCTTTTATCGTAAGTAACAGCTCTAATTTCTCTTGCTTTGATTCTGATGTTACTCTGATTATTCCTTATTCTTATTCTGATTCTGACCTTGTTTCAGCTTGTGTATTTATAAGATAAAGAGTCTAAGAACCTGTTACTAGAGTACTTGATTGTTATTTTGCTGTGATTATTCCTCTTGGTTTCATTTAATTTACTGTTCTCTAAGTGTTTTTCTTTTGAGAAGAGCTGAATGTTTTAAAGACAATAGTATATTTTGGAACTTCAGAACTTTTACTGAAAATAATCTTGAGAGAATTGGTTCCTATTTGTATGATCTATATGGACTCTAGTTTTCTTTCTTTAAAAATTGATTATGCTGTATTTCAAGAATATAGAACATTTTGCAGAACGTAATAGCAACCACCTATGTTTCCCACTCAAATTTGTCAGATTTTAACATTTTGCTGTTTTACCACATTTTTGTTCACCTTTTTTCCCCCTAAGGAATAAAATAAGACAGAAATAGTCCCTTGTAGGGCAACTGATACTGCCCAAAATGTCTTCCCTGATGGCTCAGATGGTAAAGAGTCTGCCTACAATGCAAGAGACCCAGGTTTGATCCCTGGGTCGGGAAGATCCCCTGGAGAAGGAAACGGCAACCCACTCCAGTATTCTTCCCTGGAAAATCCCATGGTTGGAGGATTCTGGTGGGCTTCAGTCCATGGGGTCGCAGTCAGGCACAACTGAGCAGATAACACAAAATGTACATAAAGACATTTGGTTCTATGTGGTTGGAAAGAGTCAGACATGAGTTAGTGACCAAACAACAGCAAAATGTCCATAAGACACGTGGCTATGCCAAAAGGTCCTTGAAATTTGGTCCTATCCAAAATGAGCATATTTGGTTTGTGCTGAATAGTTTTGGGTAGGACCAAATATCAAGGAGCTTTTGGCATGGACCAAGTATCTTACGGACATTTTGCACAGGACCAAAGGTCTGCTTATCAGTTAGTTCTTTGATTGCTTGGTGAAGATGACTGCGATACTTTGTTTGACCACCAGTCGTGATACTGGCTTTAGCTAGATAATCAAGCTCATGTGTCCACACTGGGAAAGCCAGCATTCCAGTGAAATGGTATAGGCATTTCTTTTCAGAAGGAGATCTCACAACATTACAAGGGCTTTACTTGGATTTTCCAAGTGAGGGTATGAAACCAAATTGATGGGTGTGTGAGCCACCCTGGCTTTGAAGTGCAGTATCCCATTAGAAGACATTTATACCATCATACCCGTGAATGTAACTTCTAAATCCTAGGAAAGGAAATGCCTAAATTACAATTTACACTGAAATCAGGGAAGCCCAGGGTTATAAGTTCCCATCAGGTTATTTATAGTCATCATAATCTCTCTAGTCCAGATCAAGGGTCATTACCATGAACAGTGTTGCCTGGTAACACATTTGTCACACATCGACTATCTACATTTGTCATATTTCCAGTGATTTAATTCTTGGTGCATTTTCTTATAGAGAAGGAAGAAGAGTTTTTCTTATCCTGCATAGAGTGAATATCTTATTTTTCAATACTTTTCCATTTAATATTTTTGCATTCATTGATGATACTTGCAGTTATTTCATTCAGGGTTGCAATATTGTCTTCAAATTCCATTCTTATACTTCCATAAGTTGTTATATTCTGTAAAAAGAATTTTCCCTCATCAATTGGAGATACATTACAATTATTCCTAAAAAGGCTGCGTAAAGTACTTAAATCTTTCTCTTTTACTGTTTTCAAAATGAGTTCAAATAATACTTAAGTGGGGCAAATGTTTTATTTCTCCCTTTTTTATGTATCACTGTGGACTCAGTCTTTTATTTACTCAGTATTTTAGAATCAGTTATAGGTTTTTTGGTTTTTTTAATACTTATTTTTATTTCTTTGGTGCTCCAGGTCTTAGTTGCAGCACGTGGGATCTTTGACTTTTGTTGCACATCCAGGATCTTAGTTGCACCATGTAAAATCTTCCTGACCCCAGATTTGAACTCTGGGCCACTTGCATTGGGAATGCAGAGTTTTAGTTACAGGACCACCAAGGAAGTCCCTCAGTTGTAGTTTTTGATGGTAAAATTATTCTAAACTTGATCATTGAGAATAGTTTCTCCTAGAATGTTTATCTTTTCATTTGAGTCTTTTAAAACATAGAAATTTTAAATCTTGCTAATTACCTCAAGGTCATGAAGATTTTCTCTTATGTTTTCTTCTGTTAGGTCAGTTACCTGTTTTAAGTCAGTATGTTGTATCTAGCCTAAGGTTTCTCATTATTGTTCCAGCAATATTTGTTGAAAAAACTGTTCTTTCTTCTATTGAATTACCTTGGCACATTTGTCAGAAATTGGTTGATGGTAAAACATGGGTTGACTTTTGGCTTCTCCTTTTTGTTGCGCATGTCTGCCTTTATGCTGTTTCCACACTGTACTGATTATTGTGAGTTGATACCAAGTCTTGAAGTCATTAAAACCTCCAGCTTTATTCTTCTTTCTCAAGTTGTTTTTGCTATTCTGGTTCATTTGCATCTTAGTATATGTTTTAGAATCCATTTTTAAGTATTGTTACAAAAAAGCTTGCTGGGGTTTTAACTGGGATTGTATTGAATCTCTGGGACTATTTGAAGAGAACTGCCACTTTAAGGATATTTAGACTTCCAACTCATGAGTCTCATGTATCTCATCAATTATTTGTATGTTACTTATTTTTTCAGTCAATTTGTAAATATTTTGTTAATTTATCCCAAAATATCTATCTCAAGTGCTTGTAGATGTAAAGTCTGTAAAATAAACTATTGCAGATCTTTTAAAAAGCCGTATTTTCATGTCTCTTTCTATCCATGGTAATATTCTTTGCCTTGCCTTGATAATATTTCTTGCCTATTTTGTCAGATAACTAGTATATTGCTGACACTTCAACAATTTTATGATTAGAATTTCCATAGTGTATTTTTTTTACATCCTCTCTATGTGTTTCCTGGCTGAATAGAACTCTTGTCATGTGTGTGAAATCTGACGATTCGGTTTACAACTTCTTGTAGGTTTTTGCCTGTCTGGTGGGATTTTATGGTTTAAATAAGGATTGGTACTTGGACTCAAAGTGAGCCCTTTGCATATTTCTGGATTGCTTTCTCTGCATAGCTTCCTCCATTCTAGTACTGCTTTATGAATTCCAGTTGCCTAGGCCTCCCCCAACTTGTAATCTGTCTCCTGTCTCTGGAAATAACCATGTTCTTTTAGGGTTCCCCCTTTCTGTACATTTGTTCAGAAAATGTCTATAAACTGGAAACTGAGGTTATCCTTGAGTTCACTTTCAATTTCTAGAATCAAAAAAAAATCTGTAAAACCTGTTTTGTCAAATTTTCTAGTTATTTATAGCAGGAAACCTTGTATAGTGAAATTATTCCAACATAGCTGAGATGTCTTAATGTTTTAAATTTATCAGTACCTTTTAACTTAAAATTGTTCCTTTTTGGAATGTTTCTTGTGTCTAAAATTGGAAATCATTCTCGTGTTATAATCTTGTCTTTGTTTATAGTGATGTATGTGAAAGGATATTTATTACTGGATTGTTAGTATCAAAAGAAAGTGAAAAAGCATAAATGTTTATCAGTAGAGAACTAGTTAAGTAAATTAAGGTATGTCATTGTAGTGGAATGCTCTCTAGTCATAAAAATGAATAAGGGAGATGTATATGTTAAGATTGATGGTTTCTCTCTTTTTTTTTCTATGAAAAATGCATATTAACCTTGCTTTTTAATAACTTTAAGCCTTTCACAAATAATTTTTAATATTTCCATTCAGACATTCCTTAGAAATCAATCAAACTATAAAAGAGAAATCTCATGTAGTTATTTGTGTATTGTTTTCACAGAGTGTTTTCAAGAAAGTGAACATCTCAAGGAGAGTCTTAAGTGTTGCTTATTGCATCTCTTTGGAGCCATAGTAGCTGGTGGGCAGGTGAGGAACATGTTGAAAGTTAATCTGTAAAATGACAAAACAGTACAGACAGTTTGCCATGGATTATTTAATGATGTCTTTGTCTTTTTGCAATTTAATGAACAAATATTTTTCTGAAGTTAAATCTTGTTTAAAACTAATTTACTTAGTTTTATTTATAAATTTCAAAAAAACCCAAGTAATAATATTAGCCTTAACTTTAAAGTTACTGCATGAATAGTTAGATTTAACAGTTTTTGGTATATGAAGTTCTTAGTTGTATTGACTTTCAGCTTCCAGTTGTTACTTTAGAATATAGAGGATAGTCATCTCTAATAGTTCATTTGATGAAATCAGACTTTCATTTCTTCCTAGGACATATGAATTTAGTCACTTTTCTGTCTACTTATAATGATTAAGTTCATACATACATGGTTTATATGAATTTTTCAACCAACTCAACTTTTAAAAATTATTTACAATAAAGTTTGAGTAATGTTTATTTTTTTCAGTTGAATGTCTTAACAGCTGTGGTAAACTTTGAGTTTAACTGCTAGTTGAAAACAGGATTATAATTCAGAAGGAACATTCTACTTGTTTTATTTAACCACAAATTTAGATCAGAGGTTTCTGACAAATTTTGTACCACATACCCTTTTGGCAGTCTGATATAGCCTCTTGTCAGAATGTTTTCACATGCCTGAAAGAAAATACACACCATCACAAAGGAAACTATACTGAAATGCAGTTACTAAAATATTAATAAAACAAGTCTGTTACATAGTAATGGGTTTCTTTATAACATATCAAATTTAAAAATACAACAGCAAGTCTAGTGACTAACGTAATTTCGAAGAAGAGATGAGCATAAATGATGTTTAAAGACACTGTAACTGTAATACATGAAAATATATATGATTTCTACTGATGGCAAAATCATGGGTATTGCTAATAATACTGCTTGGGTTTCCTAGTGGGTCACCTTGCCCTCTCCTCTTCACTCTCATAGAAGATAGAAGAGTCTCCCCGTGAGAGGAATGGTGACCAGAATCTTATTTTTCATTTTATTTGCTTTGTCACTTTCCTTTATTAGCTAATATCCATCTTTTGCTTCAGTTCCTCCCCATTTCCATCATTTCTCCACTACTAAGAATTAGTAAGTGTACAGGAACAAAATTGGAAATGGCATTCTTTTTGACTAATGGAGAAGCTGGTTGGAGCCCATACCCTTTTTGAACAAATCCAGACTTGTTAATGCCTCCGGGTAATTGAACCCTAAGAGACTTCCAGTAATTAAAACTCACATGGAAATCAAATGGATATTTAAAGGCCAGTTTATTATTTTATATACAGAAAATCCTATAATTGGATCATAGCTATAGTTACAGCTATATTGAAATCATAAGACTGTTGAATATAGCCTCAATACAAGAGTATTTAGATAAATTGAGGATCTAAAAGACATACCTTTATCATAAAGAGTTGAAGATTTAAAGTCCAATGATTGGTCTCCCTTTCCTCAGCATCATGCCTGGCTTCCTGCTAGCTTATTTATGCTGTTTCATGCTATGTTACGAGCAAGGGCTCTGGAGCCAGACTGAATCCTATGTCATTTCCAACTAGTTGTATGACCTTGGATAAACTATTTATGTGTGTTTTAGTTTCTTTATTTATAATGTGGAAATAATAACACACAAGGACCAAATGACTCATTGTATATGTAAAGTACTTAACAAAGTGCCTGTGACTATAAGCACGAAGTATATCATGGGTGTATCAGATTTATAACTCCTTAAAAGTAAAAGTGAAAGTTGTTCAGTCCTGTCCCGACTCTTTGCCACCCCATGGACTGTAGCCCCCCAGGCTCTATCCATGGGGATTCTCCAGGCAAGGATATTGGAGTGGGTTGCCATGCCCTATAGCAGTAAGTAGTAAAGTTCTAACAGCTTAAGTTAGAAGTTTACCGTTTTCTCTCATTAAAAAAAAAAGCAGTAAACAGTCCAGAGTGAATTTGGTGGCTTTAGGATCTTCGGGGACTTGGGTTCCTTTTGAATGTCAATTTGTTATCCGTACTGTTATGTCTTGGGCTACAAAATAGCTTCTGGAGTTCTGGCCATCATGTCTGCCTTTGGACACAAAGATAGGAGGTTAGTGAAGAAGGAGACAAATGGCAGGTGACAATTATCTTTGAAGGAGATACTGAAAAGCTGACAGCATCTCATTTGCAAAACTCCACCAGATAGCTGCACAGTTGCAAAAGGTGAAAAGGCCAAGAGCCAAGGATCCTTCCCTCTTTTATTTGTAAAGTGATATCCTCTTCCTGGTCTACTGGCATGTATTCTTTTTTTTTTTTTTTTTTAATATTTATTCATTTATTTGGCTGCACCAGGTCTTAGTTGCAGCATGTGGGATCTAGTTCCCTGACCAGGGATCGAACCTGGGCCCCCTGCATTGGGAGCTGAGAGTCTTAACCACAGGACCAGCAGGGAAGTCCCTACTGGCATGTATTCTTGACCAAGGACTACCCCTAGCTACAAGGGAGGGTGATGAGTAAGTTTTCTATATGAGCAGATGACTCTCTGAATAAAATTAGAATTCTATTAGTAGTGAAGAAAAGACTCACTATGTGTAAAACACCAGCAGTGTCTATCAGAGTATCCATGTAAAAAATTTTTAATGTTGGTTTGTAAAGAAAAAACTTGTCCGCAGATTTATTACATTCTCTTTGTTTTTGCAAATGTATAGCACTTCAGTTAGGTTTGGATTTCACTTTTTTTTTTGTCTCTCATGTTTCAGAAGAATGCTTTGCAAGCAATTTCTCCAGCCACCATGGAGGTTCTTATGAGAGTTTTGGCTGACTGTGATTCTTGGGAGGATGGAAATCCTGAGGAAGTGGGTAGGAAGGTGGAACTGACTCTGAAGTGCCTTACAGAAGTGGTGCATATCCTTCTCACTAGCAGCTCTGATCAGCGTCAGGTGGAAACCAGCACTATTCTGGAGAACTATTTTAAATTGCTAAATTCAGATCATTCAGCTTTACCTAATCAAAGGAGGTCCAGACAGTGGGAAAACCGGTTCATAGCTCTTCAGATCAAAATGTTGAGTGAGTATTAGATGAAGTTTATTCTGTTCAGTTTTCTTTGAATCTAGTTGTTTTACATTTCTATTCTCCATTTTCATTTAGAATTCATGGCCATTGTATAGCAAATAGTGAATGTTTAATTCAGATTTTGTGTGAGTGTTTATAGATTTTGACTTTAAAATAATGTGGAATTGATTTGTCTTTCACATATTTGCTTTAGCAGTGACAAAATTGAGCCATTATATTCTCTTTTGAAAGTTGTAATCCTCTCAAAGCATCAGTGTTAAGAAAATCAACTGTGATTTTGAAATTTTAGGAGAAGTAAATTTTCAGGAAGTGCCATTTGTAAATTTCTAACCTACAGCAAAGGGTCATATGTAATCAGTTTGTATGTGCTTCTCTAACATCTCTATAGTGATTGCTTCAGCATGGCCCCCCTCTTGAGAGTTTCTGGTTTCTTGTTTTGTTTTGATTCCTGGGATCCTCTGTGTGTTTGTCTTGCTTTTCTTTCTTTCTTTGTGTTGGTTGTTCTGTGTCACTGTGCTTCTCTTTCCCCCTCCTTTCCTCCCTCACTCAATTCCTTTCCCTCTCCCTCTCTCTGCTGCCTGCAAACTCCTTAACCAATATATGTGATTTCTTTTTGTATTCTTATTAGATGAATAGGTATACTGATATTATTAACCGAGAGTTCCTTTTTATAGAAATAAAATATTTTCATTATAGCAAAACTAGAAAATTCAGAGAAGTTAAAAGAAAAAGGTTTTTATATGCTTCCATCTGACAAAACCATGGCGTGCTGCGATTCATGGGGTCGCAAAGAGTCAGACACGACTGAGCGAATGAACTGAACTGAACTGAATGGTTTGTTGTATAACTCTAGAGACTTTAAAAATTGTGTGGGTATGTGTGTGGTGTCCAATTTAAAAAATACTGGACATCAAAATCTTGGTGAAACTTAATGATTCATTACAACAGTGTTTTGTATATAGATTCACATTATATAGTTTCTATTCTGTGTTATAAAATGTAATGTTTTAAAATTATGAATTTGAAGTTTATAAGGAAATTTGAGTCTTTATTGCATGGACTTCTTTTTTGCTATGTTTCATATTACCTGTGTCAGATGCCCCTTGATTTCCAAGGGAAGACATCGTTTTAGTAGGAAATAGGACCAAAGCATCATCACAAATAGACTAATTACTTAGCTCTCATTTTCATGATGGCTATATGTTAATTTAATGCTGTATGAATGACACTGTTGCCAAATATAATCAGGTGTTGCTTACTCATAGCAAGTTGGGAACCACAGTTTGTTACACTTAAGTTATAATGGAGGAACACCTAAGTAAATCTCTGAAAAATGTTTATAACTTATATATGCAAAAATAAATATTTTTGACAATAAAGTATAAAAATGTTCACTTTTCCTATCAAGAAATAAATGACTGAGTGAGAGTGAAAGTCACTTAGTCGTGTCCTACTCTTTGCAATTCTCGAGGCCAGAATACTGGAGTGGGTAGCCTTTCTCTTCTCCAGAGAAGTACAGGATTTGTTTTCTATTCCACCTCCTTATTATTTCCTATTAATTTACATCTATTTGTCAGCTGAAAATGCCTAAGTTAAATATATAGCTAGAGTGAATGTTTCTGTGATCCCAAATATTCCACTTTATTAATGGATAATTTTGTTTTTATTTTCCTAGATACCATCACAGCCATGTTAGACTGCACAGATAGACCTGTTCTTCAGGCTATTTTTCTTAACAGTAACTGCTTTGAACATCTCATACGACTGCTACAGAACTGCAAGGTATTTTTCTGTTATTACTATTATTATTGCCTTTAATTTTAAGAAGCTATTATTTTGTTTATGTTTTGATTTTATCTTGAGCATGTTATAACCATAGCTAAATTTTTTATTGTGGTAAATACACATAACATAAAATTCACCATCTTAATCATTTTTAAGTATATCATTCAGTGGTATTAAATACATTCTCATTGATGTTGCAACCATTACCACCATCCATTCCCCATAACTTTTCATCTTGTAAAACTGAAAGTCTGTATCCATTAAAGAATTTCACATTCTCCTGTCCTTTCAGCCCCTGGCAACTACTATAGTTTTTGTCTCTATAATTTTATCTGCTCTAAGTACCTCATATAGGTGGAATTATGCAGTGTTTGTTTTTTATGACTGGCTTATTTCACTCCGCATAATACCTCAAGATTCATCCATGTTGTAGCATATTGCAGAATTTCCTTTCCTTTTAAGACTGAATAGTAACTCATTGTATGGATATATATGTGTATGCCACATTTTGTTCATTCAGTTCTCTGTTGATGGACTCTTGTATTGATCTTACCTTTTGGCTATCGTGGATAATGTTGCTGTGAACATGAGTATTACCAATATCTCTTCCAGACCCTACTTTAAATTCTTCTCAACGTATGTTCAGAGTGGGCTTGCTAGATCACGTAGTAATTAAA
This sequence comes from Oryx dammah, assembly GCF_014754425.2. NCBI lineage: Eukaryota > Metazoa > Chordata > Mammalia > Artiodactyla > Bovidae > Oryx > Oryx dammah. The sequence goes on along the minus strand of NW_024070211.1, from coordinate 44,397,459 downwards.
TTTTTGATTTGTTGAGGAACTGCCTTACTGTTTTCCATAGTGGCAGCACCGTTTTACATTCCTGTCAACAATGCACAAGAATTCCAGTTTCTCCCATATGCTCATCAACATATGTTTTCTCCTTCCTCCTCCTCATTTTCTTCTCCTTCCTCCTCTTCCTCTCCTTTATTTTTGATAATAGCCATCCTAATGGGTGTGAGGTGGTATCTCATTGTAGTCTGATTTGCTTTTCTCTGATGATTAGTGACACCAAGCATCTTTTCATGTGCTTATTGGCCATTTATATTGTCTTTAGAAAAATGTGAGGTTCCTGGTGCATTTCTTAATTTTTTTTTTTAGCTTTTTTGTTGTTAAGTTTTAAAATCTTTTTTTTGTTACGCATTATTAAAATTTGGTATGAGCATTTGATAAGCACATGTTTTTGTACTTTTGTTTCATTTAAGATTATTTCATTAGCATTTTCCAGAGAAGGCAATGGCACCCCACTCCAGTACTCTTGCCTAGAGAATCCCATGGACGGAGGAGCCTGGTAGGCTACAGTCCATGGGGTCACAAAGAGTCGGACATGACTGAAGTGACTTAGCAGCGGTAGCAGCAGCAGCGTTAGCATTTTCATGTGTTGTGATTTTAATATTTATATATTATTATATTAAGTGAATATGTTACTTAAATATTCCCTATTAGTTAAGTACAGTATTAGTTAAGTATATAGATACTTAACTTGTTTCCAGTTTTGTTTGCTATTACATAACTCTTTAAAGTTTCATGGAACAGAATTCTATTTCTAATACAACTATTAGATCAAAGGGCATACATTTTTTAAAGCAGGGAGCATTGTATGGAAACAACTTATAAGTGGAAAATGTAGAAAAGTAGAAAAACAAGAATACTATTAAGGTTCTTGATGTATACCTCCAATTTGCTTATTTTTAAAAGTTTTTACTGATTTACACTTGTAGCAGATTTGCGTATGAATACATAGTAACTAATATCTCTGATTATTATATATTCCCATAAATATCAAGATGCCACCAGAAGCCTTTTAGAGAGCTTCTTGAAAACCCTTTGAAAATAAAACTACTTCAGAGAGCTTTTACTTTCTATTTGAGGTGTTCCTGTCATGAATTCCCAGTTGAAAAATACTAGGGGGTCATTCTGATTTTGTGAGAATATTCCAGAATAAAAATTTTAACATCAGCTCCTTAAAGTTTTCCACACAGGAGAGTATCTTTGAAAGCATTATGTCACTATGTTGCTTAACTTACAGTAAAACTATAAACAATAGCATAAAATAGTTAACAATATATTGATAAAATAAGTCAGAATGAATACTTATGAAGTCAACACAAGTACCAAATTACCACTGAAGCGTCAGGATTTCTCTGTCCACCTTTTAAAAATCATTCTTGGGGAAGAAATCCTAGGGAGGTGAAAGCGACATAAGAGAAATGTTTGTAAAACCTTCTCTGTGTTGTAAAAATGCAGTGTGGCTTTATGAATTATAATGACAACTTCGGTGATAGACAAGATCTCACATGTAGAGAAACTGTCAATCACATACAACAGAAGGATGACTCACTAGGATAAAATAATTTCTACTAAAATTTTTACTGTGCATTTATACAGTATGTGAAACTAAGAGATAATTTTTAAAAATCTCTGTCATGTCGTGGTCAGCAGTACATTTTTTTAAAAATACAAAACTGTTTGACATAGCTGTCATGACAACAAGCTAATATTTACTCTTTCTACCATGTTAGAAGTCAAAGTTTCTTATAATTTAGATCTTGAAACTTGCTGATGGTCATAATGGTTTAAAATTTAATTATTTGATGGGCTTTCCTGGTGGCTCAGTGATAAAGAACCCTCTTGCAAGTGCAGGAAACACTGGTTTGATCCCTGATCTCAGAAGATACCACATGCCTTGGAACAGCCTAGCCCACGTGCCACACTATGGGGCCTGTGAGTTGTAACTGTCGAAGTCCACAGGCCCTAGAGTCCATGCTCCATAACAAGAGAAGCCACTGCAGTGGAAAACCCACACATGGCAACAACAGAGCAACCTCTGCTCGCCACAAATAGGGAAAAAGCCCATGCAGCACTGAAGACCCAGCACAGCCAAAATAAAAAATAAGGAAATAAATAAAATTTAATTATTTTACGCCATTTGGGCTTCCCTGATAGTTCAGTTGGTAAAGAATTTGCAGTGCAGGAGACCCTGGTTTGATTTCTGGGTCAGGAATATCTACTGGAGAAGGATAGGCTCAGTTCAGTTCAGTCGCTCACCCGTGTCTGACTTTTTTGCAACCCCGTGGACCGCAGCATGCCAGGCTTCCCTGTCCATCGCCTACTCCTGGAGTGTGCTTAAATTTTGGCTACCCATTCCAGTATTCTTAGGCTTCCCTTGTGGCTCAGCTCATAAAGAATCCACCTGCAATGTGGGAGACCTGGGTTCAATCCCTGGGTTGAGAAGATCCCCTGGAGAAGGGAAAGGCTACCCACTCCAGTATTCTGGCCTGGATAATTCCATGGACTGTATAGTCTATGGGGGTCACAAAGAGTCGGACACGACTGACTTTCACTTTGATGCTATTTATCACACATTTTGCTTTTAAGAAGAAACCCATTTTGGAGAGGAAAGCTAGGTTTTGGGACCTGAGCCTTTTATCCTGGCAGTATTCTTTATTTGTGGAATGTTCTAGTCAGAATCTGTGTAGATTCCTCACTAAACATTAGAGTCATTAAGTTTTTTTTTTTTTAATTTTGTAAAAAGTAAATAGCTCATAGCTTCATTGAGTTACCCAAGCCCCGTCACCATGATAAGGCTATGATCCATGATGTTTTGGGATATAGCCAATTGACAGTGTTGTGATAGTTTAAGGTGAAGAGTAAAAGTACTCAGCCATACATATGCATGTATCCATTCTCCCCTAAGTTCCTCTCCCATTCAGGCTGCCTCATAACATTGAGCAAGGTTCAATGCGCTCTACAGTAGGTCCTTGGTTATCCATTTTAAATATAGCAGGGTATACATGTCCATCCCCAAAGGACTTAAGTTTTAAAAACAAAGGAGAACCTTGGAAATAAACTGTCCCAACTCTCTTATTATACAAATAAGGAAATATGTCCTAAGAGATTAACTGACCAGCCCAGGGTTAATGCTAATATATAATGGAGGTAGGATTTCTTACACAGGTGTTCTGACCCTAAGCTCATTGTTACATGTGGTTTTCTAACTGTATTATTGGTACTTAAAGTCAGTGTTTAGTCAGTAGAAGAATGTTTTCTGTGTATTAGGAATAAGAGAATTACAGGTTTTATTCACTGTATATACAAACATTTGGTGGAGATAGGTGATATGATTTATGAATGTATAAAAATGTTTGACATCTTGTGAAAACTTAAGTTCCTAAATGTGTAATAGGATGCTGCAGATGTCTGATTGATTTCTGTTTAAATTTTTTTTTAAATAAGGAATTAATCATTTATTCTTTTATATAATAATACAGAATCAAGACAATTGTCATTTAAATATTCATACCCATTTGAAGCATTGTCAACTAAAGTTTAAAGTATCATAAACAATTAATGAATTACATGGAAATCTTTAGGCTTTCTGCTGCAGTTTCTACGCTTTCTTTTTGCTCTTCTTGCGTGACATTCACCAACCAGTTTAAATACACATTAATTTCTTTGAATATTTGTGTAAAAACTAATGAGTTTCATCATACTATAGCATATTTTAAATATATTTCCAAGGAATCATATAGTTAACTTTTATGATAGGTATGATGAACTTTAAATACTTGAGCATTATTTTGTTTTATTATATTGAATTTTGAAAAGGGAGATATGCTTTGAGTTTATGAAAATTTTTTTTAAAGCTGTCCAAAAAAATTTTAATTAATGTGAAGAAAAGAATGGCAAATTTCTAGCAGCAAAGAGGATTCAAAGCCATTATGCTGACTTTAGTACTTTGCTAGTTGAAATCATTTTTTAAAAATATACATATGTATATAAGGTTTCATTTGAGGACTTAAGATTCTGGAAAGCTTTTGATGTTGTGGCCTTGCTCATTTAATCTGTTTTCTTTACTTTTTTCTCTTTCTTCTTCACATCTACTCTTTAAAATCAACTACTGTAGAAATTCATCATCATGACAGTCTTAGTAGAAATGAGAATTTAGGAGAGGAACAACGAAAGAATACCTTATGGAAAAGAGTGTTAGGAGTGAATAGACAAAGGTAAAGTTGAAAGCCTGACTTTGGGAAGCACATCTCTGGATACACATTGCCGTAGTGACTTTTGACATTGAACAAGTTTCTTTTTATTTTTAAAATACAGATTTTTATTTACCTTGTAGAAAAATACATTGTGGAGGTTTCAGAGGAAAAAGAAATATAAAAATATTTTTTAAATATTTTTTACAATGCATATATATATGCATAATATTTAAATTACTACAAAATATAATGGCACTATTTATGTGTATATTTTTAATGTAGATGTATTTTCCTTTAAAAAATTGGGATACTACTGAGTGTTATTTTGCTCTGCTTTTAAGTATTTTATATCTTGAATCTTTCCATAGGCCATCATGTATTTTTTGAAAGATTACTTTTAATGACTGTAAATATTTCAACCCAGCAGTTCTCAAATCATGAGATCCCCAAGATCATTTTAGGGAGTCTTCAAAGTCTGATCTTAATAAAGTTTCTTTTTGAGGCTAATTTTCTTATTGAACTTTAACCAAAACAACATTATAAATGTCTGAATGCAGAAGCAGATAGGAGAGTTCATTTGTTTTCTCTTAAGCCGGACATTTAAAAAATGTGCAAAAAATGTAAAAGCAGTACCATCCTTATCAAGGTATATTTTGGAAAACACAATTATTTTTCATAAATATGTAATTCATAGATACTCCTAATCCCTCTTTCTAGTATACAAGATAGTATACAAGATAGATAAATTATGCTTAACTCTTGATAATTTTGGAGAGTACTGCTGTAAATTTTTTAAAATTTATTTTTAATTGAAGGATAATTGCTTTTACAGTGTTGTGTTTGGTTTCTGCCATACATCAACATGAATCAACCCTGATTTTTGAGAATATTGCTATAAAATTTTTAACAAAATATGTGGTCATAAATTTGGGAAATGCTACACACTGACCTCCCTTGTCAAAGTACATATTAGCATATTTGAGACTCTGAGAAGTATTGCCAGAAAGACCCCTTTTTTAAAGTTAAATAGTAATTCACAAGCATGCATGGCTACAGAACCATTACTATACATTATTTACTACAGTATCTTTAGTCTGTCTCAGTAGCAGTTTCCTTCTTTTCTGAGTCATTCTTTGCTGATTCTTGAAGAATTCAAGAATATTAACTAACTATTCCTAATAATTATTTAATTATTGCTGTTGTTTCTTATGTTAGTAACTTTGAGTTTCAGAGAGGAATAAATAATAATTAATTATGTAGCATATGTTAGTTGGTCATTGAAAAAATGGATAGTTGATTGTCGGTTTAAAGTGGTATACTTCATGAGTGGCTTCCTGGATTTATTTTCAAGAGACATGGCAATCCATTTAAGCTTCGCTTCTACTTGTAGGTAACAATTTAATTTTCTTTCTCCATTATTCTTATCTCTGTTTTTAACAGCTATTTTTAAATGCTAACAGTAAGGTGGCAGACAAGAACGAGAAAGACCTTGCCAACAAATTACTGACAGAAATGAATGAGGACCAGGTATCTACAAAACCTGCATCTTGTATCAGCTGAAGACCAAAATCAGTCAATGGGAGCACCTGTTCCTGTACTTTTCTTCTTATGTTTTAAAGTACACAAACCATATCTATTTCTAATCTTGAGTATTTTTGAAAATTATTTTTAAAATTAAAAATTGCTTTTATCTAAAACATAAATATATTGAAATCTTGCTGAAGGATATAAACAGTCAACAGTATCCCATGCATATATGTGTGTTTTCTTTGCAGTTTGAGACATAAAGTACAGGAATGGGATCCCAGTTTCAATACTGTCCACCTGGTGATGACTCCATATTTTGGGGGCTTCATTTTCTAAGCATTGTGGTGTATTGGGATCTAGGGCTTTGTTCGTGAATACGTTTGATCAATTTTAATATCTTGATTCTTTGCCTCTTGTTGACAAATAATGATTATAATCCAATGGACAACCCAAATCTTGGAAGAAGGGAAGAAGATGCCAAACTCTTTGAGTCTTAATTTAGCATATTTTTCTTTTCTAAAAATTCAACTCTATATAGGTATCAGACAGAAATATAAAATTCATCTTGGTTTTCATTATGCATTAGGTAATGTAGTTTGGAAAAATCTACCTATAAAAATTGCTTTTTTGTCTTCCCTAGAATGTCTGAGAGAGCTTACATACCTGATGTCTTTTATTAACATTATCTTAATGACCAGATGTATATACAGATCTACGGTATAAAAAGAGCCCATGATAATCTATTATTTTCTCTTCTGGATGTGAAATATCAATTACAGACTGCTCTTCTGTATTTCTCTATCAGTTATAGTTATCTTTTTAGAGGTTTACAATTAGTATTCCTGATTAAGGCACTGTGTGCCTAGTCCTCTTCTATAGAGTCTAGACAAAATGTTAGTTGTATGAAATTCTTTGTGCTAGTAGTTTTCACACTTAGTTGTATGCAGAATGTTTAATGACTATGATGTTTATTATACCTGTTCCATGTTTATTTTATGCAATAGTGCTTAATAAACAAACAACATCCACAAAAGTCAAGATACCAGCTTTAAATAGCTTGCCTGAAAGTGGTAGAGGTTAGCTTACAATGACAAAGATCTAATCATTGCCCTTTTGCCCACACCATTTTTAGTGGGAGGAAAAGAGGGGAATTCTATTTGTGGGATAATGAGTTTCCAGTCATAGTAACATGTTTCCCAAAAGTAGATTTCGTGGACTGGTAATTTTTACAACTTTCTAGTCCTCAGACTATGCTTTCGTGGTCGACTAAGTCCAATCTTTAACAGTCATATTCAGTTTTTTTTATATCGTTGATATTCTATTTTGGTTTTGTTTTCAGTTTGCTCTGAATGCCCTACCCTGAAATTTCACACATCTCTTCTTATAGAGGCTTCCCTGATAGCTTAGTTGGTAAAGAATCCCATCTGCAGTGCAGGAGACCGTGGTTCGATTCCTGGGTCGGGAAGATCCCGTGGTTCGATTCCTGGGTCGGGAAGATCCCCTGGAGAAGGGATACTCTACCCACTCCAGTATTCTTGGGCTTCCCTTGTGGCTCAGCTCGTAAAGAATCCACCTGCAGTGCGGGAGGCCTGGGTTTGATCACAGGGTTGGGAAGATCCCCTGGAGAAGGGAAAGGCTACCCACTCCGGTATTCTGTCCTGGAGAATTCCATGGACTGTATAGTCCATGGGATTGCAAAGAGTCAGATATGATTGAATGACTTTCCCTTTCTTCTTTTTGATAAAGCTTAAACAGACAAAATGGAGATGGTATTTATTTATTTTTTCTTAACAGCTTTTGGCATTAAAGATTGCCATCTAAAAACATGACAGTGCTTATAGGTACACACTTCATTTTCTGTGCTACCTCAAATTCTGCATTTTATGTACAGATAGATGTACGTTGTTTGCAGTTGTGATTGATAGATTGGTATAGGCACATACCAATGACATAGGGTTTGGGAAATATAGAGACAAGACTGTTTTATACACCTTATTATACATGCTGATGAAATTTTAACCTAGTAAGTTTCAAGTGTATTTTTGAAGGAAAATTAAAACATATCATGATAGCCTTCCCTCCCTTCCTTTTGAGATTGTCCATTACTTTTAAAAAGCATGTATGAAGCTTGGTGTTTTTTTTTTCCCCTCCCAAAGCATTTTAGTGTAATGAGTGAATGTAGCCTTATTCTCTTTGACACATGGCTTATTTTCTGTCAAGTATGTAACTTGTCTTACAGGTTTTGCTGTTTCAGAAATCCATGTCATTGGAAGAGGAATGTATTGCATGTTAAATAATTATTTTTTTTCAGGTTTTCAGAGAAAAGGTTTCCTAACTGAATATAAATCTTGAATACATTTATTAATTTCTTTTTTTCCTTTTCTGCTAGGTGTTTCAGGGACAGTTGGACTGTTTGGCTGTATCAGCTATTCAGGCTTTGACAGCAGTAATGAACAAATCTCCAGCTGCTAAGGTAAAACATAAGTCCTCAAGCTCTAAAAGGTTGTCTTAGATATACCAGTTTTAACTATGTAATTCCCAAAGTAATATATGAAGTATATAATACATATAGTTTCACATATAAAATGAAATAGTTCACAGAATATCTCATTTTTGCATAAGAATCACTTTGCTGATAATTTAAAAGACAGATACCTATGGGCAGTGCTTTTATTCACTGAGGACTGACTGCAAGCTCCAGAGCTTTACAGCATCAGTCAGTGATTGGGAAGAGAGCAGTGGGGTTAAAATGTTGAAAGCATCATTTTAATTGATTATTTGATTAATGCATTTACAGACTTAAAATTTATATCCTAATTTTTGTTCGTTAATAAAGTAATCACCCTTTCACTATTTGGTCAGTTTATGACTGCCTACAGTTTGAACACTTTTCATATGTGAATAGACCTATCAATTTGGGACTTGTTTTTCTAGATGGCCTTGGAAATTCTGCTTCTTTGTTTGTAGTCACTGATCCTCAGGATTTTCTTTCCTTTTCCATTCACTACCACTGACTCTACCCTGCACTCCACTTACGCTGATTTTGTGCTAGTAGTTTTCCCACTGAGTACTTTTAAGGATTAGTGGTATCTTCAATGTAAAATGGTAAGCAGAGTGCCAGGCACATGGTAAGTGCTTAATAAGCATAAATGTCTATTATTATTTTCACCATTTTACTTTCTTATCTGCCATCTCTTATATATTTCATTCTTCTTAGAATTAGAAATGAATGATCCCTTGTTCCCTAAGCCATGCTTTGAGTCATATTTCTTACATTCCTTTGGTTTTTGTTAGAAGACTAACTTTGTCCTATAAGTGTTACTATAAATAACTCATGGTTAAATTACTACTGAATAGGTTTTGGCAACTATCATAGGCTGGCATGGGAATCTAATCTCCATTTATAATAGTTACTTAAGGGAAGAATTATTTTTAAGTTCTAAGTAATTGGTTTATGAGTATAATGGATTGCCTATACTGTATTATAAAATTTAAATCTGAAATGATGTCAAAGTCTTTTTTAAATATAATTTTTAAAACTATGTTATGCATTGCATGGTTTAAAATTGAAAGATTATTTTCTAAAATGCCTTTGGCAAAGAGATTTTCTTCCTGTGTTTGGCCCACAGTAAATGAATTCTCCTTTCTAGAGACAACTAACCAGTCATGCTTGTTTTGTTGAAAATCTTTTGATTTTATGATAAGTGTATATATTTTTGCCTAACTTACTGAACCAATTTATTATTGATAGGTTTTTTGGTTGTTTTTACAGTTTATGACTTTGGGTGCCTACTAGTTCAAAAATGCATGTGACTTAAGAGCTTATTAAATTGAACTTTGTGCTCCAGATATTTCAGACTATTTAGATACAAAGAACAGAGAGAAAACCATACCCAGTGTTTTTCTGGCCACTACTCAAAATTGCCAGGAATCTTTAATTTAGTTCTTTGAGGCTGCTGATTCCTGTTATCCCTAAAATCTCCTCATTTTTTTCTCCATTTTTATTTTGATTTCAAGTAGTACTGTACTAATAAAGCAAGTGAGGAAAGTAAAGGGATCTGCAAGTAATAGAACAGTTTTATAACACAATTTTTTCAATTCCAATTGTTTTACATATTTTATAACATTGTATTCCAGAAGGTATATGGAATCTTGATATTTAAGATGAAGACATCTAACTAAGAAAACAGAAATATTGAACTCATGATCTTTTTAATGTTGTTAATTAACTTAAATGAATATTATTCAACATCTTTAATATTTTAACAAATTCAGTCTTAGAAATTCTGCTTTGATGTATTAATTTCTTCTCCCTTAGGAAGTATTTAAAGAACGAATTGGTTATACGCATATGTTTGAAGTATTAAAATCACTGGGTCAGCCAGCACTGGAACTACTTAAAGAACTTATGAATATGGTGAGACTTTTTTTAGCTTTATTAAAAGAAGTTCCATTTTCTTTGTATCAAAGATGGTGTCTAATTTTTTGTTTCTTATGTTGCTTTACAGGCTGTAGAGGGTGACCACACTTCAGTGGGTATTTTGGGCATTAGTAATGTCCAGCCTCTCTTGCTTCTTATCCAGTGGCTTCCAGAGCTAGAATCCCATGACCTGCAAATCTTCATCTCAGATTGGCTGAAAAAAATTTGTTGTATTAACAGGCAGAGTCGAACTACTTGTGTCAATGCAAACATGGGAATTAGAATCATTGAAGCCCTTAATTCCCATTCTTCCCTCCATCGAACTTGTGCTGAGAACTTGATCGCACTCCATGGTTCCTTGGGGAGTCAGTCAGTGAGCTCAGAAGAAATCCGTCAACTACTGAGATTGCTTAGAGTGGATGAATCTGAATCTGTTCACCCCTATACCACTCCTGTAACTCGAGCAATCCTGACAATGGCCCGAAAACAAAGTCTAGAGAGCGCTCTTCAGTATTTTAATTTGTCACATAGTATGGCAGGAATTTCTGTGCCTTCCATACAGAAATGGCCAGGGTCTGCCTTTTCTTTCAATGCTTGGTTTTGCTTAGATCAGGATCAGTTGACTCTTGGCAACACTAACAAAGGAGGAAAAAGAAAACAATTATACAGGTACTGGTAAAAGTTATGGAATATAAATGGATCGTGTCCTAACAATATCTGCTGTGATTCTTCAACAGGAAAATGCTTTTCAAAGCTTCTACTTTTTATATGTACAACAATTTATCTGAAGCCTCTCCTCAGGATGTACACAGTTTAATTTTAAGCTTATTTCATAGTAATAATAGTTGTACATTCAAACATTTTGCTAGTTCTGAAGCTAATTTGGTCACAAAGTTCCTTCTTAAAATTATTGTAAAAGTGGAGGGAAAAGTAATAGTAAACTTCAAAGTGATTGGTGATTTCTCTGTTCAATTGAGGATGCTACTATACCTTTATATGAAGGACCTGAAAACCTATGTGCTTCCAAACTTGTTATTTCAGTAACTAATAATTTTTACTACGCCTTATGATTTTTTTTTTGGAAAGTTATACTTCTCTAAGAATTTGTCCATTTCTTCTAAGTTGTCCATTTTATTGACATGTAATTGCTCATAGTAGTGTCTTACGATCTTTTGTATTTCTGTGTTGTCTGTTGTGATTTCTCCATTTTCATTTCTAATTTTATTGATTTGATTCTTCACCCTTGCCTTGTGATTTTTTAAAGACCTTTATTCATGGCTTTCTGAATCTTACATGGAAGAATTTTGAAGATTTTAAAATTTGCAGTTTTGTTAGCAGTTGCTAATGGCATTCTGTGTCTAAGGCTACTTTTTATAATTAACTAAACTAAACCTGTGCCTAAGAAAGATTTAAAAATCATCTCTGAGGCAAGGTGGAATTGTTGAGGTATGACAATAGAGTGTAAGCCACAGTGTGTTTGATAAAGATATTCATGATGAAGTTATAGTTTTGTGTACCCCAGTGATGATAAAACTGGACAGCTGATTTCAAAAGTTCTGATAATACGTATTTTTGTTAGCTTTTTTACAGGAAGTGGTATGGGCTTTGAAGCTTTTATTACCCATTCAGGTATGTTGGTTGTGGCAGTGTGCACGAAAAGAGAATATGCGACAGTTATGCTTCCTGACCACAGTTTCTGTGACTCCCTCTGGGTAAGACTTTAGGGCATCCACATTTAACTTCCTGGTTCTTTCCTTTAAAAAACACGTTTGGTGCATGTACATCAGGTGTTGTCATCTAGTTTTTGAGAGTTCATGTTAAATTTTACTTATAAAGGGAGTTATTACCATTTGTCATAATAATTGTAATTTCAGCAGTAATAATTTTTCTGCTAAAAATTATGTTGAAATGTTATGATTTCTTTCAAGTTTTCGAGAATCAAATTTGATTTTGAATTTCAATTTTAAATGAGAACAGAGGTTGTTAAAAATAATACCTTTCCATTGCTTTTCTTAAAAAATAAAATGCTTCTCATTAGAAAAATTATTCTAAAGAATGCACACAGACTTGGAAAATGCAGAAGAGGTACTATGTTATAGTTGTGTATATATTTTTTAGAATATTGGGAAGTGCTTTTATAGTACTTCAAGCAAAATTGTTATTTACTGTAACAACATCATTTTAATCAAAATTTAGTTATGCTTAAACTTACCCATTTACTGTTCACACAAACTAGTTATGTAGTAATACTCTGAAAACATTTGTCATCCCAAGGACTTAATGCAATTTTTACTTTTTAAGTATATGTTTTACTTTACCAGCACAACATAACCATTGTTCACATGCCTGGAAAAAGGCCCTTTGGTCAGAGCCTTGTCTATATCTATGACAATGGACAGCAGAAGGTCTCTGCCCCTCTGAGATTTCCTGCCATGAATGAAGTAAGCACATCTAACCTACTCTTTATGCAACCAGTTGATTGTGAACTCTTGAACACTTTTCCAACTTAATATGTAAGGTTCTATTTATTCTAAATATGTGCCTCTAAGTTTTAGTATTTTCTATATACTAAGATACAATAAGTAATAATTCTGTTTGCCTGTCATCAGTAGATGAAGTCAGACTATCGTATAATAAAGAAAAACAATTCAAAGAAGAAACACATGTAATTAATGCTCAGAAGAAAAAAAGGCTCATGACAGGATAACCAAAGAAATTGACTAGACCAGGCTGAAGGATCATTTAATAAAGCTCTCCACGTATGTGAAATATTTAGATGGTTATTATGATGGACTCTTTGCCATCAGTGAATTTAAAATAGTGAAGAAACTTTAGATTTTTATATTGTAGTTAGGTAGAATTTATTTACTGGGGGGATTCTTACAGAACATTATAAAAGTTCTTTGAGAATTTCTGGATATTTTTGAAAGAGCCTTTTCTGAAGATAGTGGAATGGATTAGATTATTTCCCAAGTCCTTCTAGGATTCCAGTAATTTCTTGTTGTTGTTTATGTCAGTGATCACTTCAGGATAACCTGTAACTAGCAGTATTATACTGATATGTAATTCTTTGTTTATAAATTTTAAGGGAGAAAGGTGGTTTTCTCTATTTTACAATACAGTAAAAAATCTTTAAAAAAATACATTCATTAACATTCAAAATTTACAAAAGGATGTAAAGTGAGTTTTAAAAGTAATGCATCCAAATTCCACAGGCCAAATCTGTAATGTTGTCTTATGTGTACACACACACACATCATGATCCAGTAAAAACAAACTTTTGTTTTTTAGTGTGGTGCTAAATTTTATGTAGTTTCATTTTAAATATGAGGATGAAGTTTTACTTAAAATGTGTAATTTATTACGTTTGTTTGCTTCTTAATGTTTTAGCCTTTTATTTCTTGCTGCATTGGTTCGGCTGGGCAAAGAACCACCACTCCCCCACCATCCCAAATCCCAGATCCACCTTTTTCTTCTCCTATTACTCCTCATCGGACATCATTTGGTGGAATTTTGTCTTCAGCCTCCTGGGGAGGGACAACTGAAAAATCAAAATTGATTACCAAATTGATATCAGCTGGAACCCAAGACAGTGAATGGGGATGCCCTACATCTCTGGAGGGTCAGCTGGGGTCTGTTATCATCTTCTATGAAGCACTGCAGCCTCCTCAGGTGAAGGCATTATATTTAGCAGGTAAGCATGTACCATCATACTGCCTGATTAAATTGAAATAGTTTTTTTCTGTTGCCTAAATTTACTCTGGAGAATATATTTTATCTGAAGAGTGTACAGTTGGCCCTTAAACAACTGTAGGATTAGGGGTGCCAATCTTTCATGCAGTTAGAAATCCAGGTATGACTTAGAATTGGTCCTCTGGTATGTGTGGTTCCTTTGTATGTGTGGTTTTGTATTGTAGATACACAATTGTAGTACTGTACTATTTACTATTGAAAACAATCACGTTCAAACCCATATTATTTAAGGGTCAATTGTACTTGTTTTGATTGAAGCTGAAAGCGAAAGAGAAGCCTATTGCACACCATACATTCACTCCCTTTGGCTTTATTGTGATTTTGACAATATAATGTAAGGTTAAGGTATGCAGTGTGCTGATTTGGTACACATATACATTGCAAAATGATTACCATAATAAAGTTAGTTAACATCTTCATCTCCTTCCATAATTACTCTTTTTTAATGTGTGTGTTAATAACATTTAAGATGTTAACAACTTAACAACTTTCAAGTATATTGTACATCATAATTAATTATAGTACACTGGTGGTAAAGAACCCGCCTGCCAATGCAGGAGACCTAGGGTATGCAGGTTTGATACCTGGGTCAGAAAGATCCCTTGGAGGAGGGCATGGCAACCCACTCAAGTATTCTTGCCTTGAAAATCCCATGGACCGAGGAGCCTGGCAGTCTACAGTCCATAGAGTCACAAAGAGTCGGACGTGACTGAAGCGACTTAGCATGCACGTACCTTTTTGTGGTAGGCATAAATAAACAAACATTGGGAAATATTTCAAAGATCATCAGTAATACTGTTTGTATTATTCTGTTAGGTCTGCCATAACAAAATACCACAGACTGGATGTTTAAACACTGTTTTCTCACGTTTCTGGAAGCTAGAATTCTAAGATCAGGTTTTCATCAGGCTTGGTTTCCTATGAAGCCTCTATTCCTGGCTTGTAGGTGTCTGCCTTCTTGCTGTATCCTCACAGGGAGTTATTTCCTCTTTTTATAAGAGGCCCTATTAAATTAGGGTCTGACTCTTATGACATCATTTGGCCTTAGTTACCCCTTAAAGTCCCTATCTTCAAATGCGGTCACATTCTGGAATTTTGGACAGGAGGTGCATAATACAATCTATGATACTGCCAGTACTTTTGACAGATTTTAGTACATTGATGAAACAAAATATAAGACTGTCTGTATAAGAAATCACATAATTGATTCTAAAATCATGAGTCTTATTCAAGACTTGTCATTTTTTATAATTTATATAGTAATAATCTGAAGAATTCATGAAGGCATTAGAATAAAGAGTCGTTTGATAAAATTACAAGCTGTTTTCGTTTTGGCCTTTTTTTTCTTTTGGCTCTGATTTTAAAGATACGTGCTGGTTGTTATTGGATCATAACTGTTTTCAAAATTATATCTGTATTTTAGTAGAATGTTTAGGAGTTAAGCCTACAACTAGTTATGTGTATTAAATCAACAAATTAGCTTAGTATTTGTCAAAATATCTTTTTAGATTACATGGGGTTTTGAGATGAATGTCTCTGTCCATACTTTAACAGTTTGTGTTAGAACCTTGTCATTATTTTAAAACTCATCAAAACATTTGAAGTTGATCTTTAATTTAAATAAACTCCAAGTTAATAATAAATCATTTAGTGTAGTCATTACAGCTATATAGCTTAGATTTTGCTCTTAGTTTTTCCTACATCAAATTTTACTCCTATGAATAATAATTGTTTTATAGTATTCATTAAATAGTAATGTTTTATAGTAATCATTAAAAATGATTATTTTTAATGGCTACATGATATTTCACTGAATTCACTATGTATGATTTAGATTGTTTATAATTTTAATATTGATAAAACATCAAATATTAAATATGATGAACTATTATACCAATTTTTTTTCATGTTTTGGTGGATTTGCTTATGATAAGTTCCCAGGATAAATATTTAAAGTGGGTGAATATTTTTTGGCTCTTAATTACATTTTACCTAATCAGTTTCCATAGGAATATACCAATTGACAGTGTCTACCAGTAGCAAATAAGTATACCAGACTCACCACTGCTGCATTAAGATGGAATGATTAATATTGTTTCCTCTATTTTTTGTACAAAATGGAACCTTTTTTATTTTTTTAATTGGAGAAAAATTGCTTTACAATGTTGTATTGGTTTTGGAACCTTGTTTTAACTTTTTAAAAAAAAATTTTGTTAGTAAAGTCAATAATCTTTTATTTGTATTTGTTATTCCACTCATTTGTTATCCCATTTCTATAATAACTATTCACATTATTGATTGATTGTTTTGCCATTTTATCTTACAGTTTTGAATTGTTTTACTTTTAATAAATATATAAGCTTTGTTATATTTTATATTAGTTTTTGATGCTATATAAAATTTCTTTTCCGTAGTAGACATTGATCAACCCTCTCCTGCAACTTTACTTGTGTTGGATAAATTGGAGGTGATATAAAAATAAATTACATTTTGGCTAGTGTGTTTTAACTATTATATAAGAAGTTTGAAACAGCTAATTAAAATTTTCTTTCTGATTACACAGAACTGAGGAGGCCATATATATTCAATGATACGTGTGTGTTTGTGTGTGTGTATAAATAATTTTTAGGTCCAAACTGCTTAAGCCCTTGGAAATTTCAAGAGTCTGACATGGCTGACCTGCCTGGTAACGTCCTTCTTCACTACACTGCAAAGGTCAGAGTAAATGTGCGGACTGTTGATCTAGCTGTAACTATGTTGTGAACTAAAATTCCATTTTTACTCCTTTTGTCATTTCAATGGGTAATTGAGAAGAAGGGGCTTGAATTATCATTAAAAATTATTAATTTTTAAAAGAAAATGGGGAGCAGTAAAAATTATGTTGCAGCTCTCAACTAGGGTTCAGATGTTATGTCATTCCAGTATTATAAATGGGAATGCTTGTAGTGGGAATTTGTACTAATGAATCAACTTAAATGTGAAGTTCCCTGCTTTATGAACCTTAATGGAAGTTAACAGATAACTTTAGCAATTTCGAGGGTTGCAGAAAAAGCTAATTTGAATATAACTAAAATTGTTGGTAATATAAGGGAAAATAGTGTCTTATGTCAGTGGTTTAATTTTTCTGTCATAATTTTTGTACTAATGGGACTAATGTTGAATTTTTTAAAAAAGTAAAATATCTGTTTTGCACATACTGGTTTAGAATAGAAAGAATTTTAACTTATGTGATTAGTGAATGATAAGTTCCAGCTCAAACTTATCTGTCAGATGACAAGCAGAAATGACCTGCATTTTATGAGTGAGTGTGTTAGAATCTAGTCCTTGATTCTTTTAAAAGACAGAGAATAGTAATACTAAACTTAATATTGTAGGCATCTTATCATTGAATATACTATATACCTTTTAAAATTATGATGAAATGTTCCATATATAAAGTTATGTTTTATCTTAATTGTGCTTAGCTGTTTGCCTTCTTTTTCTTTTATTTTTAGGCCTGCAAAAATTCTATCTGTCTTGATTTATCTGCTAATTGTTTCCATGGAAGGTTAACAGGAAACAAAGTAGTAAACTGGGACATTAAGGTAAGTTAATGGTGAACATTGGGCAGCATATTATCTAAGTTGACTGATCCTTTAAAAGCATTTGTCTTTTGAGCAGCCCCAGATTGATCTGAGTAAATCCAGTTTAAAATATCTGCAGGTGAACAGTTTGAAGGATAAACAAATAAGTAGTTGAATGACTATTTAATTTTTTTGTAACTTAGTTATCTTTTTAAGTTATGCTGTCAGTTTTCATAAGAAAAATATGCTGCCCTCATTAATTGCTCCACTTTTAAGGTATTTAATCCCTAAAACTATGTAACAGATTTCAACCCCTCAGAGACTTCATTGATTATCCCTTTTCTCCTATATCATACACTTCTTGTCTAGTCTCCTGTCCATCAGCTTTAAACAAACTTAGATCGTTCCTCTCTGAGGTTAAAGAGTAATTTTCCCTCTGCTCTAACACACCGTCTAGCCATCACATCTGGTTTGCCTTTTTCGTGTGCCTCATATTTATGTCTCAGCTGGATATAGTATCTTTGCTTCTGTCTAAAGGCCTCTACTTATTTCCAAGACTGAGTTAACTCTTCTTCTCATGAATACTTGTAGCAGTTTTTATTATTTCCCTCATCATGGTGAATAGTTAACGATTTGCTTGCTTGATTCTCCAGTAGTCCTTAAGAACTTCAAAGGAGGGACCACTGCTTTTTCCAGCAGTGCCTGGCACCTGGGATATACAATAAGATCATTGACTGAGTGATTATAAATTAGTAAAGATTATTTGGGCTAATGTGAAAGTCAGAGACATCTTATTTCTAAAATATAGAATTTCTTTAAAAGATATATTAAATAGAAACTATAGCCTAAGTACAATAAAAATAAAAGACGTTTATGTTGGAACTTGCTGGTAAATCAGCAAAGAAAACAAAACCCTTTTATCTTCTAGTCATTTAATACCAATCATATAAGCTTATTGTTTCAGTGAATAGAAATCATTAGGATAATTCTGCCTGGGCTAAAATGAATCCATCAATTTGTATTATTCTCATGTTATTCATGTGATATAAAGCTTTTTTCTCTTTGAGATAACACTTATTCTTACCTGTTAACGTAGTTAACTTTTGATGACCTATAAGATTGATTTTATAAGGCCAGTTCTATGGATTACTTATATAGAGAAAGCTGATTATTTGTCATACATTATACTTGAAATTCAAGCAGTGTTTGAGCCTTGAAATAGCTATGCAGAAGTCAAAAAGAAACAATTACCAAGAAAAAGACTATTGCTTTTTTATACTGCAGCAAAATCAAAGACAAAAAATTTTAAATGACAACTGGAAAAAAAATGCTTTCCATCCCAAAGTCTAGTTTACTGATTACAGAGCCCTTAAAAATCAATATGAAAAACAAGCAAAGACTAGGAAGAGGTTGTTTACAGACTTAAGCTATGTGTACATGGCAGTTCAGAACATTTTAGCAGTCTAATCTTATATAGCACCCACTGTATGTCAGGCACTAAGCCCTTTTCGTGTGTTAGCTTGCCTCATCCTTGTAACAACTTTACAGAGTGGAAATTAATATTATGTTTATGTTACAGATGTGGAAACTGAGGCCTGGGAAATGACTTGTCTAAGATATTGAATATATCTGAGTATATTTTGCTATCCACAATAGTCACTTTGAACTTAGGTTGAAGCCACTGACTGCACTTTTTTGTAAGCTTAGAGGAGTCAGTCATATTTGTAATGCAAATACATTCTGTTTTTTCATGACTTATTCTTCTGTTTGTTATGCCTTATTGCCTGTGACAGTTGTTACTTCTTACATCATTAATGATAATGATGTATACTTAGAGGGTCATGTTTGGATTACCTGTCTTTTGAATTTGTAAACTTTGGAAAATAGAGGTGCATTAAAAATGTTCTGGCCTGGCTAATAAACACAGGAAAAGATGCTCAATATCACTTTTTGTTAAGAGAATTACAAATCAAAACTACAATGAAATATCACCTCACACCAGTCAGAATGGCCATCATCAAAAAACCCACAAACAAGTGCTAGAGAGGGTGTGGAGAAAAGGGAAACTTCTTGCACTGTTGGTGAGAATGTAAATGGATATAGCCAGTAGGGAAAACAGTATGGAGATTCCTTAAAAAACTAGAAATAAAACTACCATACAACCCAGCAATCCTATCACTAGGCATATACCCTGAGGAAACCAAAATTGAAAAAGACACACGCACTCCAGTGTTCATGGCAGCACTATTTACAGTAGCTAGGACACGGAAGCATCCTAGATGAGCATTGACAGATGAATGGATAAACAAGCCGTTGGAATATTACTTAGACATAAAAAGGAACACATTTGAGTCAGTTCTAATGAGATGGATGAACTAGAGCCTATTATACAGAGTGAAGTAAGTTAGAAAGAGAAAAACAAATATCATATATTAATGCATATATATGGAATCTAGAAAGATGGTATGATGTACCTATTTGCAGGGCAGCAGTGGAGACACAGACATAGAGAACAGACTTATGGACATGGAGTGGGCGAGGAAGGAGAGATGGATGAATGGAGAGAGTGGCATGGAAACATATACACTACCATATGTAAAATAGATAGCCAATGGGAATTTGCTGTATGAAACAGGGAACTCAAACTAGGGGTGTGTAACAACCTAAAGGGGTGGCAAGGTGTGGGAGGTGGGAGGGGTATTCAAGAAGGAAGGGCATATGTGTACCTAAGACAGATTAATGTTGATGCATGGAAGAAACCAATGCAGTATTATAAAGCAATTATTCTTCAATTAAATATAAATTTTAAAAAATGGTCTGGCCTTGTCTCTCTTGAGTATTCATTATGGTGATCCTTGAGGCCGCCCTTAGAGCGTATGCCCATACAAGGGTTCCTTTAGCTTAGGCTGTTGTACACCTTGCTTAAAACTTTAGCAAATTATAATCTCATACATGCTGTATAGGTATTAAATGATAAAATTGCCCATGCATCATAAGATTAATCAACTGTAGTTTCCTCTTTCAGGACGTTATAAACTGCATAGGTGGATTAAATGTACTCTTTCCTCTATTGGAACAAATCAGCCACTTTGGTGAAGGACAGATTCCTGAAGGATTGAATGAAAGTACAGTTTCTGAGTTGATAACACCTGTAGAAGGAGATTGGGTGGTATTGACCTCCACAAAGGCATCAGGTAATTTAGCTGAATTAATGTGAAATGGTCATTGAGAAATATGAGAATTAATTGGAAATGTCTTGCTACCATTTATAGCTGAAGTGGTCCATTCCTAATTTTCCTAATGGAGTTCAGAAAATTCATAATACTTTGTTCAAAACACTTATGATGGTGACTGTACTCTTGACTATCCTTAGTTTGTACTGTTAGCAGAAATCTGACAATACCATTAAATTTATGGTAGAGAAAATATTTACATGTATATATAAATATATAATATGTAGTCACTGTTTTCTGTGATATTTATGTTCTGCAAGTGACCTTTAGGATGCAAATTCCTGAGCCCAATTCCTTGTTTGTTACAATATGCATTATTATGTAGAGCATCTGATATAAAAGTGATTAGAGTAATTATGATAATTAATGACTTGTTCACAATCCCACAGAGTCAAGACTCGAGAGAAATTTAATTGCAACATTTATCTTGATTGTGAAACACTTTATTCAAAGACATCCTATTAACCAGGACAACCTTATTCACTCCCATGGAGTTGCCATTCTTGGAGCCTTACTTCAGAAGGTGAGCTAGTCTAACATTCTGCAGATATTTCTGATGATTGTAATTACCAGTTAGTATTGAGACTTTTTCTTTCCAGTAGATAAATATATTTAAAAAATTATACTATCATAACTTGTTATATTAGTGAATATAATTTATTTCACAAGCAGCTTTTAAAAATTTCTATGAAATCACCTTATATAAGAACTACTTATCTTATATAACAGTGTATAATCTTTGATATTCAGGACCTTATGTGTTAACTTTGGTATTTGGGTTATTTGATCATTTAAAGACTATTTTAGGAATATGTTCTAGAGTTATATCAGAAAAATTAATATTTAAATTGTTTATATTTTTCTAACCAAGATTTTTATATTTAGTAGATATTCTGAACTAATCATTTCAAATTACAGCTTCATGATATTGTTTTAACTGAACTTTACAAAAACTTGCTTCTGTTTGGATTTCAGGTGCCTAGTGCTTTGATGGATGTTAATGTATTGATGGCAATTCAGTTACTCATTGAACAGGTATCATTAGAGAAAAATATGCAGCTCCTGCAACAAATGTATCAGTATTTACTCTTTGACTTCCGTATTTGGAACCGTGGAGATTTTCCCTTTCGAATTGGTAAGCTCAGGCTGTTGAATAAAATTTTATAGTTGCTTTAGAAATTTATTACCACCTATGTGACTTTTAAGTATATAATTTAAGAGTAAACTTTCTATTTTAGGTCACATACAGTATCTTTCTACCATCATCAAAGACAGCAGGAGAGTTTTCCGAAAGAAGTATGGTGTACAATTTCTCCTGGATACACTTAGGATTTATTATGGGTATGATGTCCTTCTTCTCAGTTTGATAATGTGTCTGTCACTTGATTGGAGCACTTAGATTGTTATATTTTCTAGCAATTCTGATACCTTTAACTTCAGAGAGCCAGGACATTGTGAAGGTTAAAATGATGAACAAGGGATCACATACAAGGGCAACTTACTCAACTTTTCTGTGCTAAGGTTTTCTGCTTTGTGACAAGGACAACTGTATGATTTCCTATGTTTATTTCGAGGATTAAATGAAATAATAATGTGTAAAGCACTTTAAATTGTGTCTGCTACATAATACATAAATATAAACTGTTTTTAACAATTTATATCTTTATTATTGCAACTCCTAACTTAAAAAGGTTTTTCTTAAAAAGAAGCCAAGGATACTATGAATTCTAATAGTTACATACAAACATCTTTTAAACTACGGATTCTTTTATATATAAAAGTACAAAGATGTAAAAGTTAAACATTTCAATTGTTTCTTGTTTACTTTCTGTTTTAGGAATGATTGTAAATATAGTGAGCTGTCTCCTGATGATATTCGAACAATAAGGACTTCTTTGTATGGACTAATTAAATATTTTCTGAGCAAAGGCGGAACTCATGAAGAGATACAAAGTATTATGGGTTACATAGCTGCTATCAATGAAGAAGAACAGGTATTATGCTCTTGATAAACCTGTTAGTTTTAATAATTAAGTTGCTGTATCATAGGCCATGTATTATATGCTTAACTGGTAACAAAAGCTACTAGATAGATTTCTCACATAAATTTTAGTATTTAATAGGTTCATAAAAATTTACATAAAGAGTAAATTATAACTATTTCTAAATTCTTCCATATACACTATTCATTTATACCTCAGAACTACCCTTTAAGACAGTGGTTCTTAATGTATGGACCCACTTACCTGAGAATTTTTTAGAAATCCAAATATATGTCCAAATCAAGCCCTCAAGGTGATTCTGATGTATGGTAGAATTTGACCACTGACATAAAATATACAGACCAGGGATTAGTCTTCCCATGTGTACATCTGAAAATACATGCTCAGGGAGATTAGGTGACTTAACTTAAAAAGTCACACAGCTGATAAACCTGGAACTATATAACCCAGGTGTTTTTGTTGCTGTTTCTGTGTTCTTTTGGTATACCACTCTCAACACCAAATCTGAGCAGCCTTAATTTATGTTGACTGAAGAATTTTGTCCTCTGTCATGAAATATGCATTGTGTACTCAGTGGTTATATGCCTTCATAGTTGGTATTATATAGATAAATTAACTTAGGCTATTTCCTTATAAGGTTGAACTACTTCAAAAGCTTCTCATTATTTAGAATAATGAATAATCATCTTATTTCATGATCGCTATATTGTCACCTATGCTATGATTCATTGCTAGTAATATTTTCTTGATTAATTTAGGCGAACATTTATCACATACTTAACTATATATTTATTGAATACTTACTATACATATACATAGAATAATACTAGATATTGTAGGTATTTAATGATGAAAGAATTATCATTCTTGTTTTTAGCCTAATGAAGGCAGGGATTGATAAGAAAGGTTTATAATTATGAAAGTAAAAAAAGCATGAAATATCTGTAAGAGAAATATGAAGTAACATGAGATTTCCATAGGAGAGTGTTAGATGTCGAGGAACCAGGAAAGACTTTATGGAAGAGATGGCTGTATGGAAGAGAAAGACTTTATGGAAGAGAAAGGTTCAGCAGGTGAATGTGGGTGGTGAGAGGATGTGCAAAAGGAAATGGAATAAAACAAAAGCATAATGAAGGAAAAGGAGAGGCAGATTCAGACTTCTGATAATCTAGTTAAGCTAAAACATTAGGGGATATTGAATTTAGTTAAGTAACTATTTGTGGTGTATGACTTTTATTTGTGTTTCTGTATACAAGTGTGGTTATTTGTTTTCTGTTGCTTAATTTTAAAAGCTTCTTGGAATTTTGGACATACTCTTCAATCTCCTACGTACCAGCCCAACTAGAGGTCAGCTTTTCTTACTGCTGTTTGAACCTGGAAATGCTGACATACTTTATGCCTTACTCTTAAATCAGAAGTACTCTGACAAACTAAGAGAAATCATTTTTAAGGTACAAACTTGGCTTAAGCATCTTTATATTTGAGGAGATTTGTGGGTATATGAATTTACTTGGAACATATCCATTCTATGAATGTTAATTCTTTTTTCATGTCCCTACTTCTAATTTTAAATTGTTCAGTTTGTTTTGATATATATTTTTCATGTTTTTGCTGTTTGTGTATTTAAAAACTATATTATTATAATCTGATTAGTAATTTCAGTGGAAAATCCACTTGTCATACTCAATAGAAAAACTCTTAACCTCCTTTTGACTTCCAGTGGGTCTGTGTAGCCCATCATACTAAGCTTATTTAGCACACACTATTTATCAAGCACTAAGCCCATTTTGTGGCTCAGATGGTAAAGCGTCTGCCTACGATGTGGGAGATCCGGGTTCAGTCCCTGGGTCGGGAAGATCTCCTGGAGAAGGAACTGGCAACCCACTCCAGTATTACTGCCTGGAAAATCCCATGGATGGAGGAGCCTGGTAGGCTATAGTCCCATGGCGTCACAAAGAGTCAGACACAACTGAGCATCTTCACTTTTACTTCTTTAAGCCCATTTTATGTATAGTTTATATAGTCCTTGCAGGAACTTTATGAAATGGATATTATTATTATCATGTTACAGATGAAACTGAAGTGGAAAAATTAGTAACTTTTAAATGATGTAGGACATGTTTTATTAAGCTTTCCAGAATATCCCAGACTTTGAATTTGGACTGAAGCCACCCCTTCCACCTTTTTGGTTAACTAAAATTTTAAAAGTCAGTCATATTTCTACTGCAAATGCATTTTTTTCATCATTTATTCTCCTTTGTTATACCAAATTGCCTGTGACAGTTGTTTCCCCCTACATCATTAGTGTGACATAAAGTCTACTCGTGGGGTTATGTTTGGATTGCCTTTATATGGAATTCCTAAATTTTGGAAAACAAAAGTACATTAATGGTGGTCTGACATAGTCTCTCCTGAGTATTGGTTATGGTGATCCCTGAAGCTATTCTTTAAAGCATGTACCCATACAGGGTTCCTATATGGAGATTTAATGTCATTTCTTCAAAAATGGCCCCTCAGAGGTTGTTCATGATACTCTTTTGCCAAGATTCAGTTCAGTTCAGTTGCTTGGTCGTGTCCAACTCTTTGCGACCCCATGAATCGCAGTACTCCAGGCTTCCCTGTCCATCACCAACTCCCGGAGTTCACTCAGATTCACGTCCATCAAGTCAGTAATGCCATCCAGCCATCTCATCTTCTGTTGTCCCCTTCTCCTCCTGCCCCCAATCCCTCCCAGCATCAGAGTCTTTTCCAGTGAGTCAATTCTTTGCATGAGGTGGCCAAAGTACTGGAGTTTCAGCTTTAGCATCATTCCTTCCAAAGAAATCCCAGGGCTGATCTTCAGAATGGACTGGTTGGATCTCCTTGCAGTCCAAGGGACTGTCAAGAGTCTTCTCCAACACCACAGTTCAAACTCATCAATTCTTCAGTGCTCAGCCTTCTTCACAGTCCAACTCTCACATCCATACATGACTTCTGGAAAAACCATAGCCTTGACTAGACAGACTTACCCTTTCATAAAAGCTTTCAGCATGTCAGTTTGTAAAATTATTGATTTACTTTCAAGATGTTTGAGGTTACTAATTTGTTCTTCCATTTTAACACATGGATGAGGTGTTTCACAGTATTTCCTTGTTGAAAATTATTTTGACAACTATCACATAAATAGATTACTAGATTAATCTAGAAGTATCTTTCTCATATTTCAGAGCACACGTTTGTTCTTCTTGCAAGCTACAGGATGTTTTCCCTCTAGACTTTAAGCCATTAAAAGAAAATTTTAAATTATTTCTTTTATCTACCAAGAAATTGATATAAATTGGGGTTTGAAACATTAATTATTCAAATGCAGTTGCTTTTAATTCATTTTTTAATGATAGCAGGATATGGAATAGTCTTCCCTATTAGTGCTATTTTTTTTTTAATTCTTGAGGAATAAAATGATGCTTCAAAAACATTGTAAAGTAAAGTGAAGTCTCTCAGTCGTGTCCGACTCTTTGTGACCCCATGGACTGTAGCCCACCAGGCTCCTCTGTCTGTGGGATTTTCCAGGCAATTGTACTAGAGTGGATTGCCATTTCCTATTGTACACTAATATTTATTCAATATTAACCTAAGTGACAACAGTTCTTAGTTTTCTATATTGAGATGAATATATTACCGTTGTGACCAGGTTATGGAACAGATGTTGAAATGCACAAATGTTTATGAACGAAGTAAACAACGTATTCGACTCAGAGAAGTTGGCTACTCAGGATTTGGACTCCTTCTTAATGAAGCACCTGTTAATACTTCTCTCATTAAAAGTCTCACCAATCAAATTATAAATACAGGTATGACCGAGGCTAAAAATACTAATGCATAGAAATGTTCTTCATCATCATATAATTCTACTTGATGGTTCTAAATTTTTTTTCTTCTGAAGGTTCTTTCCCCCTCTTTCCTCAGGTTGCTTTTAAAATTACCTGTTATTTGATTCAGCAGGGCTTTCATTGGATACTGTTTGCAATATACCTTCGTTGTTTTTCCCCAGAGCATAGCATAGAACCTTACTTGGCATGCCTTCAGTAGATGTTTATTGACTGAGTGATAAGCAAATAATTGACTATGTAAAAAGAAAAGGACATTAGAGAAAACGTGTACGAAATATTGTTTTTCTTTACAGAGCTTAAAATCTTAAAGGAAAAATGAAAACTAATTTTAGATATTCTTTTTTGTTTCTAATTTTGCTTTTATAAACCTTTTTGTTAGTACTTACTATGAACTATAAAATTTATATCAGATGCTAGAGATTCAGAAAGATCTAAGATAAGCTTCTTTGATAAGACATATATATAAGAAGGTAATCCAAGTATAAGATCCAAGCAGTATGGACAGTATGTTTAGGCAATCAAAGAACAGCTATTTCGGGTTTCCTGAGGAAGATGTTGAACATTCTAAACCTATTGTCTTTGTAAAATTTAAACATATCTGTGATTCTTACCTAAAATTAAACAGTTATTTCAGCATTTATGTGACTATTATGTATCATTCTTTTTTTGAGAAAGCAGAATGCTGGAGGCATCATACTTTGGGATTTCAAACTATACTACAAAGTTATAGTAATCAAAAGAGTGTGCTCCAGTATGCATAAAAATAGTCACATAAAAAAGTGAAACAGAATCAAGAGCCCAGAAATAAAACTATGTATGTACAGTAAACTAGTATTTGATAAGGGATCCCTGAACTCTATAGAGGGAAGATAGTCTCTTCAATAAACGTGGTTGGGAAAACTGAATACCCATTTGTAAAAGAATGAGAATGGACCCATACACCACCCACAAAAATTAACTCATATAGATTAAAGATTTAAGCATAAGAATTGAACTGTAAAAATACTAGAAGAAAACATAGGGGAAAAGCTGTTTGACCTTTGTCTTGGCAATGATTTTTTTGCATGTGACAACAAAAGCAACAAAAATCAAAATAAACCATGGGATTAGATCAAACCAGAAAACTTCTACATAGCAAAAGGAACCATCAACAAAAGGAAAAGTCTTTTGTACTTTTATACAAAAAGTATATACATACAGTGTATAGTATGGGAGAAAATGTTTATAAATCAAATCTTATAAGGAGTTAATATCTAAAACATATAAGGAAATCATACAACTCAATAGCAAAAAATCCAATTAAAATGTGAGCAAAGGACGTGACTAGACATTTTTTAAAGAAGATATACAAATGGCCAACAAATACATGAAAATATACTCAACATCCTTAATTATAAGGGAAATGAAAATCAAAAGCACAGTGAGATATCACCTCCCACCTGTTAGTTTGGCTATTACCAAAGAGAGAGGAGATAAAAAGTGCTGGTGGTGAGGATGAGGAGAAAAGGGGACCCTGTGTGCTGTTGGTGGGAATGTATTATAAATTGGTGCGGCCACTACTGTTGCTTTTCAGTCTCTTAAGTTGTGTCTAACTCCTTGCAGCCCCATAGACTGCAGCATGCCAGGCTCCTCTGCCCACGGTCTCCTGGATTTTGCTCAAATTCATGTCCAAATTCATGCCAGTGGACATGAGTTCATTAAATTTGAGCTGACTGTCCATTGAATTCATGTCTAGTCAGCTCAGATTCAATGGATATGAATTTGCAGCCACTTTGGATGGTTTTTAAAAAATTAAAAATAGAACTACCACATGATTCAGCAGTCCCTCTTCTGGGTATATATCTAAAGGAAATGAAATCATATCTCAAAGAGGTATGATCTGCACCGCTATATTTATTATGCCATCATTCTTGATGGTCAAGATACAGAAACAACCTAAGTGTCCAGTTCAGTTCAGTTCAGTCGCTCAGTTGTGTCTGACTCTTTGCGACCCCATGAATTGCAGCACGCCAGGCCTCCCTGTCCATCACCAACTCCCGGAGTTCACTCAGACTCACGTCCATCGAGTCAGTGATGCCATCCAGCCATCTCATCCTCGGTCGTCCCCTTCTCCTCCTGCCCCCAATCCCTCCCAGCATCAGAGTCTTTTTCAGTGAGTCAACTCTTCTCATGAGGTGGCCAAAGTTTGGAGTTTCAGCTTCAGCATCATTCCTTCCAAAGAAATCCCAGGGCTGATCTCCTTTAGAATGGACTGGTTGGATCTCCTTGCAGTCTAAGGGACTCTCAGGAGTCTTCTCCAACACCACAGTTCAAAAGCATCAATTCTTCGGCACTCAGCCTTCTTCACAGTCCAACTCTTACATCCATACATGACCATAGCCTAAGTGTCCATTGACAGATAAATAAGTAACAAAAGTCAGGCATGTATATATATACGCAAAATGGAATATTGGCCATATAAAAGAAGGAAATCCTGCCATTTGCAACAACATGGAAAAGCCTAGAAGACAATCTGATAAGTAAGTCAGGCAAAGAAGGACAAATCCCATGTGATCTCATTTAACCTGTGGGTGAAAAAAGTGAGAAACAGGGTAGACGGATGGTTGCCAGAGTGGGGCAGTGAGGGAAACGGGTAAAGGTACAAAGAGTGAAAACTTTCAGTTGTAAAATAAGTATGTTTTGTGGATCTAAGTTATAACATGGTGACTGGAGTTAACAATACTGTGTTGTGTATTTGTAAGTTGCTAAGAGAACAGATCTTAAATGTCCTCACCACAAAAAGAAATATGGTAACTATGTCAGATAATGGCTGTGTTAAATAACCTTATTGTATAATCATTTCACTATATATATATATAAAATCATTGTGTTTTGCACCTTAAACAATGTTTTTATGTCAATTATATCTTAATAAAGTTGGGGGAAAAAGCATGTTTGTTGACAGCAGGAAAAAAGTATAAATGAAATGAATATGTCAGCTTATATATAACTATTAACACATTTCTTTCTTGTTTTTTCTCTAGTACTTAATTTTAACTTTTTTTTTCTATCATAGATCCTGCTATTAATTTCAAAGATCTGTTATCTGTGGTATATATTTCTCACAGAGCCTATATAAATGTCAGGGTGGTCATCTGCAGAAAGGTTAGTAAACTTTAAAAATATACTCTAAGAATTGCAGTATTATTATATTGTGAATAACCTTTAGATTAAGTATTTTTCACCAGATATAAGTTCTAATATCTTTTTTTCTACTTTTTTTTCTAATATCTTTTATATGACATAATATTATAGTTTAGTTTTTTGAAGGGAATTAACTTTATGTAATAATAAGAAATATAGCATACAAATTTGTTCTTCTTCACCATACATGAGCTCCTGGAAATAATGCCCTTCCCAGAGTAAAAAATATATTCTCAGAACCTATTTTCTGTATTAAGATCCTTCAGTTGTGACCTTTTCTAATTCATATACCATATTTTAGAGTTTCTGAATCTTTTGACCTTTATAGAAAGGGTTTTCTGTAGTTTATGGGTGTATTCCAACAATGATTTACCTTCAGTCCACTCATTTAACATTTAAGTAAGTTTATGAATGGTTATCCCATGTGCTTCTTCCTGCTTAAAACCTTTTCTGCTGGCAACCAATGACCACTCTGGTATTTAATTTGCTTCCTTGCTTTTCTTTTTAATTTTGTTCCCTAATTATGTCACAGTACTTTTCCACCAGTAAATCTGGATATATATTTCTCCTTTTTTCTTTAATTTTAATTTTGTTATTTATTGATTGATTGCACTGGATCTTTGTTGCTCCATGCAGGCTTTCTCTAGTTTTGGTGAGCAAAAGGCTTCTCTTTGTTGTGGTGCACAGGCTTCTCATTGCAGTGGCTTCTCTTGTTGTAGAGCATGGGCTCTAGGTGCTTGGGGTTCAGTAGTTGCGGCATGCAGACTCAGCAGTTGTGGCTCACAGGTTCTAGACATGATGGGCTCAGTAGTTGTGGTACACGGATTTAATTGCCCTACAGCGTGTGGTATCTTCCTGGACTAGGGATCAAACCCGTGTCTCCTGCATTGGCAGGTGGATTCTTATCCACTGTACGACAGGAAAGTTCCCATGTTTCTCTTTAACAGCTGCATGGTTTTTTATTCTATGACTGTTCTATAAAGTATAATCTGGTTTCCTGTTGATGGACATTTTAGATTGTTTCCTGTTTTACCATGTTAACAAACTTCTGTTAGGAGCTTTTTTTTTTTTTTTAACACAGATATTTACCTGTCTGTGATAATACATATGTGGGACATAATTCATGAACTGCAATAGCTCTTCAAAGAGTTTTCATATTTTATATATTAATGGATTTTGCTATATTTTTCTTGAAGCAAGTCATGTAAATTTATCTTTTTTTCTCTCAGGGTGCAATTAGAAACCTCTCCCAGTACAGCCTAGTTTTTATTCATTATGTGTTTATAAAATAGCTGTAAGATAAGTCTTATTTCATGGAAACTTTAAAATCATGAAAAGTTTCTTTGCCTACCAATATTTAATATGTTTAAAGCTGGTATTTTGCACTGACAGAGGCATAGTAGCTCACTGATTACAGCGTTAAGTGAGGAAAGACACTTAACGTGTCATTGTAACTCACTTTGACTCAACTGCTTTCTGTACCAGCATCAGTGTACATAAGAACCATTAATTTTGAAGTCCACACTGACATAATTCATCTCCTGCTATGAAATTTGTCAGAGTTAGAAATTCTGATAGATACTCTATAAATACTGGGAGCCGAAGTTCTTTCCATCTACTTAGAAGTTAATTGGCTTTGTGATTTAAATCTTAAAGATCCTAATGGCATTTCTTATAAATTTTTTTTTATTTTTTAAATAATTTTTTTGGAATACAGTTGATTTACAATGTTGTGTTAGTTTCTGCTGTACAGCAAACTGAATCAGTTATACATATACATATATCCACTTTTAAAGATTCTTTTCCCATATAGGTCATTACAGAGTACTGAGTAGAGTTCTTTGTGCTCTACAGTTGGGCTTTGGTCTTCCCCAGTACCCTTCCTATTCTCTACCAGAAGGCAGTGTGGTGTAGTGGGGAGCACTTTGGTTCTGGGCCCAGACCACTTTTAACAGCATTTCTGATATAGTATTTGAAAATTTGTTTTTATCCAAAAAATGTGAAGTCATTTGGGATTCTAGAGATCGTACACATTGTCACGTCAATACCTACTCTTTAATTTCAGTTTCTTATTCTAGCTAAATAGCAGCACCCATCTCACTGGAAATAGTTTTCTGGAATTAAAGTTCAGTTTTTGTTTGTTTGCACCATATAGAGTTAATGAAAAAAAATGTTTTTGCAAAAGCAACCCATTAACTTTGCTTGGGGGGAAAAATGATATGGGACATTATTCTTGGTGTACTTAGGGTCTTTCAAAGTTTCTTATGTGTTCTAATGATTCCCCAAACCCTAGTGTCAGAACTGTGTGTGGCACATAGTTGTTGTTCATTTCTAAGTCATGTGTGACTGTTTGTGACTCTGTGGACTGCACATGCCAGGCTTCCCTGTCCTTCACCGTCTCCAAGAGTTTGCTCAAACTCATGTCCACTGAGTCGGTGATGCCATCCAACCATCTCATCTTCTGTTGTCGCCTTCTCCTCCTGCCTTCAATCTTTCCCAGCATCAGGGTCTTTTCCAATGAGTCAGCTCTTGGCAATAGGTAGCCAAAGTCTCGAAACTATCCAGTGCTTTGGCACATTGTTGATGTTCAGTATTTGCTAAACAAATATAGTAGGCTCATGGAGAGTATTTAGTTGAGAGGATATAACTTTATTACATTAAATCAGTTTATATTTTTTCTCTGACCAAATTAAGTTAGTAACATGAGTATGTTGGTATGTGGAGGATTACTTTATCTTATTTTCATTTTTTATCTTTCAGCAAATATTTGAATATATCCCTACTCTAGATATACAATGAGTGATATTCAGATTAGTTGAGAACCCAGTGTCTGCCCTCCAAATAGTTTCTAATCTAGTTAAGAACATAATCTGTTGAAAATGTATCCTCCAAAGTTTCTTATTAAATTACTTTGTCATGAAATAACTGAAACTGTTCTGAGGTAAAGTACCATTTACCTTTTGACAAATTTTTGCATTCTTAATCTCTTTGCAGATTTTACAGATTTTGCAGTCCCAGCCAGATGCAGCACATCAGATATCTCAACAAGTGGGCTGGCAAGACACCTTAGTTAGGCTTTTTTTAAAAGCAAATTTTGAAAATGGAAATACTCTTCATAAACACAATAGGGCTGTTATAATGAAAGACAATGATAAAAATATATCAGTGGAAGATATGAAGAGGAACTTTGACGAAAAGACAGATGAAGAAAAAATTGCCTCTTTTGCCTCAGCTCATGTGTCTTCAGATGAGTGGAGTTTGGAGGATAGACATTCTCTGGACTCAAACATGCCATTATTTCAAGAAGATAGCTCAATGGGAGAATTATCTTTCAAATCAGAGAATCAAGAAGAATTCTGGCATAATAACCCTTCACCTCTGAGTTTAGATCTCAGCGGAATTGATTCATGTGAACTGAGTGATGGTGGAAGTCAAATGCCAGACAGCCTGCCTAGCACTCCTTCCCCAGTAGAGTCCATGAAGCCATTTCCTGTGCAGCCTGACAAAGAAAGCAGCGTCACAAACGATGTGGGTTTTAGTGATGACTTCTCTTTACTTGAAAACAAAGAGGTAAGATGCCTTATTTGTCCAAATGTATTTTTATTTTTATATGTCTAACCCCAGAAATGTGTAATTGTTAATAGCTTCATATATTATTCATGTTCCAAGTCTCATGATTGAAGATATTGGACACCTAGAAATCCCACAGTGGTGAGTGTCTTGAGAGCAAAGCCAGTGTCTTGCTCTTCTTTACATCTCTGGGGCCTTCCTAGTAAAGTTCTAGGTTCATCCAGATACCTTAAAAATATGTTAAATGATAATAATCTATGTACCTGCTGGTTCTGTTTATGTGTTTTTAACAATCCTTCCCTCCAATAATTTAATATCATTTTTATGTTTTTTATAGAGATGTGAGGAGGAGCTTATTCAGTTACTGACCAATATTTTGAGCTGTATAATGTGTAAGGGACTAGAAAAGTCTGATGATGATACTTGGATTGAACGGGGACAAGTGTTTTCAGCACTAACTAAACCAGGAATATCCAGTGAGCTACTTCGACCATCAGATGAAATAAAACTAGTGTAAGCATTTCGTTAGTGATATCCCCTTTCCTTTTGAAAGTGGGCAGGAGTCTAAAATATTTATTATTGAACGTTTTTTCTGTATTCACTGGGTAGGGAGAGAGAAAAGGGGAAGCTTTGTACTCAGCCCTTTTCCTGTCTGTTGCCATTCTAGTGGGATCTAGAGAGAAATACAAAGCTAACTCCAATGTGAAGAGATTTAAATCTTACATTAATTTGGGTTTGAGGTGATTATATACTCATTGTTTCAATTGTTTCCTGTAGTATCTAAGGACTTGGTGCTTTGTGTTCTATAGACTAGCGCAGGTTTGAGTGCTTCCGTGCTAAAGGAAGGGAGTAGTGTTTTCATGAAAATTACTCTTCTAAAGCTTTGAGTTCCAGGCATATGATAGGACACTGTAACAGCAGCAGACTACAACAGAATTACTTTCTTGTTTTTCCACGGAGCTAGACTCTGTGTAAGGCATAAAGCTTTCTTCCCTAACATTTCCAATTTCAGCTTTAAAAGAAACTTTTAAGTATCTCATGGCCAGAATGTGAATTATTTTCATAGCTTTTTTTTTAAAGGTCAAGTCAAACAGGTAACTTTTACTCTGCCTTTTAGTATTAGGTTATATTAAAGATAGATACTCCAGAGATGAAAAAGTGGTTTCATTGTTACTAAAATCCATCCACAATGTCTTATGATACCTGCCAGTGAGAGTGTATCTTTGGAAAATACACTCCTGTTAATAAATAGCTGGCTTTGCTGTTGCTGTTTTCTTTTCATTTTTTTAATGACCTGTTATTTTTATAAGTATAAAGCGGTTTTACTTTGCTTTATACCTAGTTTGCTACAGAAGATGTTAGAATGGGCCGTCACAGAAAACAGAGAAGCAAAAACGAATCCAGTAACTGCCGAGAATGCTTTCCGACTCACACTGATCATACAGGACTTCCTGCAATCAGAGGGACTAGTCAATTCGAACATGTGGACTGAGAAGGTGCATAACATCTCTTTGACTTTTTTTGGTAGTGGGAGACTTTATTCAAAGAAAGAAATTGTATATCGTCTTATCAGATGCAATAAACAATGGATAAGATGTGATAAATAGTTACAGATTTTGTTAACTATTGCTAGAATAATTATTTTGTTTTTTACCAGCTGAATATTGAATCAGCCTTGAA
This sequence comes from Oryx dammah, assembly GCF_014754425.2. NCBI lineage: Eukaryota > Metazoa > Chordata > Mammalia > Artiodactyla > Bovidae > Oryx > Oryx dammah. The sequence continues at coordinate 44,362,435 of NW_024070211.1, read as the reverse complement.
ATACTTATGATTTGTATTACTGTAAGGGGGAAGCTCATCATAGGTAGATTTAAAAATGGGAATATTTCTATTTCTCAATTTTTCCTTTGTGTTAGCTTTTAGAGGATTTGATGCTGCTCTTCGACAGTCTGTCAGTTTGGTATTCTGAAAGTCCAGTATGGGTGAAGCTCTCTCAGATTCAAATCCAGTTGCTGCTTGGCTTCATTGGAAGGGGTAATTTGCAGGTTTGTTGATTCTTTTACATTATTTTATATACTTACATGCAACATATGAATTTGTATAATAACTGAATGGCAATTATGTTTTCAACACTTCAATTTTTTAGTTTTAAAAATACCATGACTTAACTCTGCTTTCAATTTTGTAGGATTAGAAACAAGCTTGAGAGACAGCTAGTCAGTTATTTTTTCCCTAATGTTTGTGACTCTGTATAATTTGTGGTTTTCTTTTAGAGCATTAATACATAGCTTATATTAGAGGGTGTTACTCACATCATCTGTATTTAGCATAGCTAGAAGCTGTATAGCCTGCATAGACTTTTTGTACATGTGCAGTTTAGGGCTTGCATTTTTTTTGTTTGTTTTGATTTGTTTCATTTTGTTTTTATTTTTTTATTGAAGGATAATTGGTTTACAGAATTTTGTTATTTTCTGTCAAACTTCAACATGAATCAGCCATAGGTATACATATATCCCCTCCCTTTTGAATCTCCCTCCCATCTCCCTTCCCATCCCACCCTTCTAAGTTGATACAGAGCCCCTGTTTGAGTTTCCTGAACCATACAGCAAATTCCCTTTGGCTATCTATTTTGCATATGGTAATGTAAATTTCCATGTTACTCTTCCCATACATCCCCCCCTCTCCTCCCCTCTCTCTATGTCCATAAGTCTATTCTCTATGTCTGTTTCTCCATTGCTGCCCTGTAAATAAATTCTTCTGGACCATTTTTTGAGATTGTGTATTTGTGGGTTAAAATATGATATTTATCTTTCTCTTTCTGACTCACTCCACTCTCTATAAGTTCTAGGTTCATCCACCTCATCAGAACTGATTCAAATGTGTTCCTTTTTATGGCTGACTATTCCGTTGTATGTATATATACCACAGCTTCTTTATCCATTCATCTGTCAATGGACATCTAGGTTGCTTGCATGTTCTGGCTATTGGATACATGTGTCTTTTTCAATTAGGGCTTGCATTTTTGAGAAAATTATTTTTTAAATTGCTTCTGTCAAAATCTTTTTCTATACTAGAACACTACTTTAGTGTTTTACATTTTTCTCATTTTTTTCATTTATTAAGCACTTAGTGAAAACCAAGTTTTAGCTTTGTGCTAGGTTTCTGTAATGAAGGTGAATCAAAGATGGACACATAGAATAGTTACTGTTTCTATTTTAAATTAAAGTGTCAAAGGTTAGAGAAGTTCCATGCAGATTTTAGTCTGCCATCTTTCTGTTTACTTGGCTGTTTGTGATGACCTGGGTTGAATTAGTCATGACATGTGTCCCATGGCTAGTTCAGTTCAGTTCAGTACAGTCACTTAGTCGTGTCTGACTCTTTGTGAGCCCATGGACTGCATGCAACACATCAGGCTTCCCTGCCCATCACCAACTCCTGGAGCCTGCTCAAACTCATGTCCATCGAATTGGTGATGCCATCCAGCCATCTCATCCTCTGTCGTCCCCTTCTCCTGCCCTCAATCTTGCCCAGGATCAGGGTCTTTTCCAGTGGGTCACTTCTTCATATCAGGTGGCCAAAGGATTGGAGTTTCAGCTTTAGCATCAGTCTTTCCAAAGAACACCCAGGACTGATTTCTTTTAGAATGGACTGGTTGGATCTCCTTGCAGTCCAAGGGACTCTCAAGAGTCTTCAACACCACAGTTCAAAAGCATCAGTTCTTCAGCGCTCAGCTTTCTTTATAGTCCAACTCTCACATCCATACATGACTACTGGAAAAACCATAGCTTTGACTAGATGGACCTTTGTTGGCAAAGTAATGTCTCTGCTTTTTAATATGCTATCTTAAGTTATGTCTATGTCATGGCTATTTACCTGGCTATACATTCATTTTTGATATTGGAATTTTAAGTCCTTGGGGTATGGGAGTTGTGGTGTGTATGGTTTCTAATATAAATTTGCTATAATATTGATAAGAACATGAGAATGTTAAAATACCATACGTTTGCTGTTTTTAAAGAAGGCCATACTTTTCAGTAAGTATTTTTTTCTAATCGGAAAAGAAAATATGCTCATTGTAGAAAATACACAAAAAACATAAAGAGAAAAAAAATAGGTAAAACTGCTTTATTCTATAGCCAAAAAATGATTTCTCAACATTTTAATATTTTTTTCTGTGTATATGTATATATTTTTTTGGGGGAGCTGGAAACCATCATATATTTTGATAATTTAGTGTTCTTTTCTATTTTTCTTACAATTATATTAAACTTATTTCCCCATGTTACTAACTTTTTTAAGATCGTGGACTTTCCCCCTAATCATAAAGGTAATGCATTGTCTTTGTAGAAAACATGGAAAATACAGAAAAGCTCAACAATACTAGATATTCTGATATATAAATAATGAACGTTTGAATTGTACAGCTTTTAAATACATTTTGAAAATACATGAACTAAGAACTTTTATAAAGATTGTTATACTCTTTGTCTAGTAATTCTACTCTAAAACTATATTCTAAGATAATAATCTAAAATATCAAGCAATCCTTGTACACATAGATGTTCATTGTAGTTTTCTTTTTCCTCCATGTAGGAATAGAACAAAGGTAACTTTTTTGGCTTCTTCACTGAAATGAGCCTGTTGGCTGTTAAAGCACTTGGAGCCAGCATGCTGGGTAGCTAATTGTTTTAGATGTTAGGACTCTGTCTTTTCCCACTGATAATCACCCTCAGTGTTTTTCTCCCTGGTGAGATTTCTTTTTTTTTTTTCTTGGTGAGATTTCCAAGGAGAAATAACATGTGTATTATAATTTGTTCACCATTAAATATCCAGTGCCTGTCCCATAGTAGGATTTTATGGGAGTCCTATTAAATAAATGAAGAGTTGTAGAGAAGGCAATGGCACCCCACTCCAGTACTCCTGCCTGGAAAATCCCATGGACAGAGGAGCCTGGAAGGCTGCAGTCCATGGGGTCGCTGAGGATCGTACACGACTGAGCGACTTCCCTTTCACTTTTCACTTTCATGCATTGGAGAAGGAAATGGCAACCCACTCCAGTGTTCTTGCCTGGAGAATCCCAGGGATGGGGGAGCCTGGTGGGCTGCCATCTATGGGGTCACACAGAGTCGGACATGACTGAAGTGACTTCGCAGCAGCAACAGCAGCACCTACAGCTAAGACTTTATTCTGTCAACCAGTAGTTAGTGATCTAGAAGATTTCTCTCTAGCTACTTGTTTAATTTCACTCTCAGGCTAAAAGCGGATTTCCCTGAGTTTGTGCATGTTAAAAAATTGGGAAAGGAACCCCTTCCCTCATAGGGGTTTAAACAGAATTGCCTGCAAAATGAATCTGGCCAGCAAATTTGTTTTATTTGGCCCATTTATATTATTTAGTTCCCAACATTTAATTATCAGGAGATTTCACATAAATGCCAGAATTTCCCAGCCTGTCTTTAAAGCAGGACCAAATAGCTGTTCATTTCTTTAGATGCTGCATATGGTCACTAGTTTGTCTGGGTTTCTGCTCCCTCAATGGTCTTAGCTCATCTAATGGTTCTCTTCACTAGCTGCCTGTGAAATCACCTAGAGGAGCTTTCTAAAAATGCCTTTGTGTGCTTTGAGTGGGGCGTCACTCAGTAATTAAGCAGGGAACTAGGGCATTGGTGTTTCTGTCATTTCTCAGGTGACCATAATATAGTACTCTTTATAATGTGAGGGCAGGGGGATCATATCTATGTGTGTGGGAGGGTGGGCAGTGGTATGTAAATCATTGTATTCACCAAGTGTCTTTATACTTTTAAATAAACGTATAAACTTATAGTTATGTAATACTGTGACACTAGTTAGAAGCAGAGCACCGAATATTCGACTTTTTATGTAAACAGTGTTTTTAAAAACACGTAGCAAAAAAGTCTAGAGTATTAGCATTGGTGTTTCCTGGAAAATGAGCTTTTATGGCCTTTTGTCTCACATTTGTTGCCTTCTATTGGGTTTACGCTGCTTTAGTCAGATTAAAGGGTAAAGTGAAGGGGTTTGGGGGAAACCTGAGGAGAGCAGAGATGCTTCACAAGTGGAGCTTAAGTTAAAAATAGAAAAGTTAAAATTTTGAGCCATCTTAGAGGTTGTTTCCTCAAATGCTCTTTGCTTCTTTAAGTCTTCTTTTACGGAAAGACTGCCTGATATCCCTTATTGTTGCCTTGGCCTTCGAAGACCTGTGCATACAGCTCAGATGAGTTTTTGGCACACTTAATTCTTGAAGTCATGTTGGTTTCTAATACTTCCTTTTTTTTTCCTCTTGCTTTTCTTTATTTTTAAAGTAATATGATCCAAGATTGGGATATAGGTGAAGGGAAAAGGAGGCGCTTTTTTTTTTAAATCATTTGTCTTCTTACGGTTTTAAGATTTACATCTATTTCTAGTCTCAATGAAAGGAGGCCCCTTTGTGACCTAATTTACCTTTCTGCAATGAAGTTTGAGGCCAGAGCTTAAGAGTAATATAGAGTATTACTTTGTGTGAGTTTGTGCCCTAAATGTGTATTTACCTTGGGGACTCTGCTTCCCAGGTGGCTCAATGATAAAGAATCTGCCTACTAATGTAGCAGATCCAAGAATGTGAGATTTGATCCCTGGGTTGGGAAGATCCCATGGAGAAGGAAATGACAACCCACTCCAGTATTCTTGCCTGGAGAATCCCATGAAGAGAGGAGCCTGGTGGGCTACGGTCCATGGAGTTGCAAAGAGTTGGACACAGCTTAGAGACTGAGCATGCATGCATGTATCCTATATATGTATTTTCTTGGAGAACTTTACTTGGTCTCCTATGTACCATAATTCATCAGTAAGAATGTTTGTAATTCCAAATAACAGAAATGTCAATACAAGATGACTTAGTTAAGAAGATTCATGTAGTTGAAAATTCCATAGTTAAGATGAGTTCAAGGCATGATTCCATCAAGGCTCCATCCAGTTCCATTTGTTTGCTGCTCTTGTAGCATTGCTTTCCATCCTGTGCCAGCTTGTCTTAAACTGGCTGCAGTTACCATCACAGAATGACTGCCAGCAGAAACTGAGGCTGCATGCTTGCTTGTCCATATTCAGAGAAAGAGAGTGCTTCTACCTGTAGTCCTTGTTGGTAGACATTTCTTCATGGATCTCTTGTGAATACAGACAGTGGATGCCTTTGTGATGAACTGTCTTTTTGAGGATGCATGTGTAGTAAACAGCTTGAGGAGATAGAGATCATATCTCCCTCCAGACTAAAAGGCAGGTTTGTTTTACTGTCCAGGTCAGGAAGATCCCCTGGAGAAGGAAATGGCAATCCACTCCAGCACTGTTGCCTGGAAAATTCCATGGACGGAGGAGCCTGATAGGCTATAGTCCATGGGGTCGCAGAGTCAGACGTGACTGAGCAACATATGTATGTATGTGATAAAGACAATATCTCCCTCCACGGCAATGTTCAGGCACCTTTACTACCCAGGGTAAAAGATTTGGATTCCCTTTGCTTGGGGCTCCTCTCTTATAATGCAGCCATTGTGTGTGCAGGCCTCATCTCCTATTCATTTCTCACCATGAAATTAGTTTGGGAAACAGGGCAAATCCTGATATTCTGCTGCTGCTGCTGCTAAGTCGCATCAGTCGTGTCTGACTCTGTGCAACCCCATAGACAGCAGCCCACCAGGCTCCTCTGTCCCCAGGATTCTCCAGGCAAGAACACTGGCGTGGGTCGCCATTTCCTTCTCCAATTCATGAAAGTGAAAAGTGAAAGTGAAGTCGCTCAGTCATGTCCTACTCTTCACGACCCCATGGACTGTAACCTACCAGGCTCCTCCGTCCTTGGGATTCTCCAGGCAAGAGTACTGGAATGGGTTACCATTGCCTTCTCTGCCTGATATTTTGGTTATTGCTAATGCTGTAGATCATTGTTTCTGATCCAGGAGTCTCATTCTTCTGCCTGCATCTGTGAAACTATGGTGAAGTAACTTGTTAGCTTGAAGGTTTGGTAGTATCCAAGCCCTTTCACAGTTCTTTACAGTTACTGTATAAAAGTTCTGACATTGCACTAATAAAGCTATACCTGACTTGAATGAATCCATGCTACAAATACAATGACAAGTTGACTGAGAGATGAGTTCTCTGAAACAGTCACTGTGGCAAGGGGTTGGATATTCTGTTTGGCTTATATCTTTTAGGACCTGAGTTGGAACTAGAGATGGAATCATCCCCCTCTTCTTACAAACTATAAGAAGGAGTAGAGTGGATGTTGGGGTGATTAATTATCAACCTTTTAACTTTTCTGTATAATCCATGGGTTACTTTTATAATTTATTTTAAAAAACAACTTCAAAAAGAGCCAAAGAACTTTGCTATCACTAAATATCTGCTCTGTTTTACTATTTTCCTCCAGGTTTGTGCAGTAGCATCTGCTAAGCTAAACACCCTTCTTCAGACCAAAGTGATTGAAAATCAGGATGAAGCATGTTACATTTTAGGAAAGCTGGAACATGTTCTAAGTCAGTCAATCAAGGAACAGACTGAAATATATTCATTTCTGATTCCCCTTGTCCGTACCCTAGTTTCTAAAATTTATGAGCTTCTCTTCATGAACTTGCATCTACCTTCTTTACCTTTGACTAATGGTAGCGCTTCATTTTTTGAAGATTTTCAAGAATATTGCAGTTCAAATGAATGGCAACTTTACATTGAAAAATATGTAAGTTTTATCTTTATTGAGTGAGGTTTTTTCTACTAAAGTATCATTTTTATGGAAGCATATAGTAAATTTTGTGTATATATATTTTTTATAAGATTGTACCTTATATGAAGAAATATGAAACCCATACATTTTATGATGGTCATGAGAGCATGGCACTTTATTGGAAGGATTGTTATGAAGCCTTAATGGTGAATATGCATAAGCGAGACCGGGAAGGGGGAGAAAGCAAGCTCAAGTTTCAGGTAAAAATTATTAGATGTTTTAATAATATTTAGTTTTTTATGTTGATTTCAAACAGTTAATGTTCAAATGAGAGTAATAACAAGCCTGAACTTTGAAAACAAACAGTATTTCTTACTGTTTGTCAGAAAAGTATTTCAGAATTAGAAGAAAAGAACTGATAAGTAGCAATTTAAAAATTTATATCAAAATGTTCTATGCACAGTGATTATGTAAAATGTCTATTAAGCTGATAAGGTATCTCTAAGGAGGCTGAGTATATCCCAGTGCTTAGAGGGTAATTTATAACACAAAGTACTTATACTGAAATTAATAAGTTCATTCCATCCTAAGAAACTTGAAAAAGTAAGCTACTGTTATTTTTTTTTCGCCTGTGCTGCACCTCTTGTAGAATCTCAGTTGCCCCACCAGGGACTGAATCCCTGCCATCACAGTGAAAGCACCGAGTCCTAACCACTGGACTGGCAAGGAATTCCCTACATTAGTTTTTAAATAAGAAATTATTAAAGAGCATAAAGTAATGAAAATTAAATCAGAAAAGCAATAGAGAAAGCCAATGAAACCAAAATCTGCTTCTTCAAAATATCAATAAAATTGATAGACTTGTAGCCAAGTTGAGGCAGGGGAAAGGGGGAAACAGTACTCCTGCCAGAAATAAATCACCACTGACCTCACAGACATCAACATGGTAATTGGATTATTGCAGCCAATCTGTGCACATAAATAAGATGCTTTAAATGTAATTGATCAGTTTCTTCACAAATACAAATTTCCAAAAATAATTCAATAATAAATAGATAACCTGGCTTGTTCTCTATCTCTTAAAGAAATTGAATTTATAGTTAAATAGCTTCCCTTGTGGCTTATCTGGTAAAGAATCCCCCAGCAATGCAGGAGACCTGGGTTTGATCCCTGGGTTGGGAAGATCCCCTGGAGAAGGGAATGGGTATCCACTCCAGTATTTTGGCCTGGAGAATTCCATGGACTGTATAGTCCATGAAGTCGCAAAGAACTGGACACGGCTGAGCAACTTTCACTTCACTTCACCTTCCAAAACAGAAAACTCTAGACCCAGATGGTTTCACTGGCAAATTTTACCAAATATTTAATAGAGAGATTAGACCAGTTCTTTGGAGTCTGTTTAGAAAATAGAAAAGTGGCATAACTTTCCACCTTGTTATATAATGGCAATATTACCCTCATATTGAAACCATACAAAAACAATATAAGAAAACTGAAGACAGTATCTCTTTTGGAACATAGATATAAACCAAATCTAGCAATGTATAATAAAATAACATCACAACCAGGATAATTTATCTTATATGCAAGGCTGATTCAATATTTGATAATCATTTGATAATCAGTCATATTAATAAATTTATCAAAAAAGATACATGATCATATCAGTAGATGCAACACTGGCAAAATTCATCATCCATTTATGATCAAAGTTTTCAGCAAACTAGGAATAGAAGGGAAACCCAAATCTCTACAAAAATCCTACAACTAGCTTCATATTTAATGATGAAAAACTGAGTGCTTTGCCCATTAAGGGTGGAATGTTCACTTTCATGCTTCTTTGTATTGTACTGTGAGATGTAGCAAATTCAGTAAGAATAGAAAAAGAAATAAAAGACATATTGGGAAAGCAGAAATAAAACTATTTACAGATCACATGATTATCTGTGATCAATATACAAAATTTAATCATATTTCTGTACAGTAGCAATGAACAATTGGAAACTGAAATTAAAAAAAAACTATTTACAGTAAGACTAAAAAGAATGAAGTACTTAGATACTAGTCTAACAAAATATGTACAGAATATATATACTAAAAACTGTAAAACATAGATGAAACAAAGAAGATCAAATAAAAATAAAGCTTTATTTCATAACTTAAGTGTAAAAAGAAACATTTGTAATCCACTGCTACTAACATTTTGCTGTATTTTTATGTATATATAATGGTTTAAGTGAAATGATAGTTTCATTTGCTACTACTTCAACTTAAAATGTGTCATGAGTATTTTCCCATGCCATTATATGGCTAATATTCCATAATATTATATATTAGAAAATTTAAACTTATTTCCTGGTGTTAGATCTAATTTATGAGTTTTCTTTATTATGGATAGTACTGATCATCTCTCTAGTCATATTTTTGTGTTTATCCAGAATGACTTCCCTAGAATAAATGGAATTACTGGTATGTAGCAATCATGATAATAATTATTATTATACTTCCCTCATAGAAGTTCTACCAGTTATTATTCCAACCTTTCTTTTCTCTGTAATTTCACCCTTAGCTTCTAGAAAAACCTAATTTATGTGCTCGAATATCCTCATGTGCTCAAACTGCAAAGCTGTGAAATTGATGTTTAATTATCATGGAATTCTCATGACTTCTTCAGTTGTCACAGCAATGATCTGTTTTAAATATTTGAAAACATTGTATCCCAAATCATTGATATCCTATAAATCTAGCAGTAATTACAGTAATGATTATAATAATAAGTAATTTATTGAAAGCTTGCTACTTTTCTAGCACTATATTAAGCACATGACAATTATTGTCAGCCTCAACTTACAGGCGATGATACTGAGCCTCAGAGAATTAAGTAGGTAAGATTTGTACTGAGGTCTAGCTCCAAAGCTTGTATTCTCAGCTGAAGAGTACAGTGTTAACTCGTCTGAAGATGTCTGGTAGGGACTTCCCTGATGGTCCAGTGGTTTAGACTCTGTGCTTCCACTGCACAGGCTCAGGATTGATGCCACATGGAAACTAAAATCCCCCAAGTTGCATAGTGTTACCAAAAAAAAAAAAAAGTAAAAGATGTCTTTTAAATCCATATCTTTAACCATTCATTTTAATGTAATGCACTGTTGATTTGTTTGAAACAAGTTGAATATTATTTTAGTTCCTAATATTTCTTAATTAATCAATGTCAGTGTGAAGTAAGTAAACCAGGCTTCTATGCTCATTCGGTCAGTTGTGTCTGACTCTTTGCAACCAACCCCATGGACTGCCAGGCTCCTCTGTCCATAGGATTTTCCAGGCAAGAATACTGGAATGGGTTGCCATTTCTTCCTCCAGGAGATCTTCCCCACCCAGGTATCAAACCCATGTCTCCTGTATTGGCAAGCAGATTCTTTACCACTCTGCCACCTGGGAAGTCGTAAACCAGGCTTACCTCTTATCTTTCTGAAAACTTTAGAATTTTAATTTCAGGGTTTAGAATTATACCTTGGTAGAACTTATTACCAGAATCTTATTTTATCCTGAAAACTGGAATAGGTATATGAATTCATTTGCTAGAGAGGATGCTGTTCTGAGAGAAGCACTCCTGAATGATGGAATTTTTCATTGTGAGAGATTTACTCCTGTAGGTTTCTTTCAGGCCATCAATAGTAGTGTGGAATGTGGTCCTCTTCCTTTTACTTTATTTGACTTGAGTCAGATTCCAAATGCCTTATAAATCAAAAGATCCCCAAAGAAAATAATTTTACTTGATGGGACACAGTTAATAATTCTAAGTCTTAAATAATCCGATTTTGAGGCACTACAGTTTTGAAGTTCTTCACATATTTATTGTCAGCTTGTTATTTTCTTATATTAAAGAAATAAGTATTATAGCTATAGTCATATTAATGATTCTAATGGAATAAGAAAATCCTGTTGGTTGCCAGCTTCTTTCTTTTCATTTTATGATTTTATTGAGTCAGATTTCTAGAATTATGACATTCAAATTTACACATGCCTCTCAATATATGATTCGGTACTCTTATTTATTCTCTTCCTTTCAGGAGTTTTTTGTGGAGCCATTTAGTCGAAAAGCACGCCAGGAGAACTTGAGGTATAATAACATGCTGAAACAACTTAGCAGTCAGCAGTTAGCCACTTTGAGACGCTGGAAGGCAGTAAAGCTTTATCTTACATGTGAAAGGGGACCTTGGGCTAAAAGGTAGGATTAGCTGTCATTCATTAAATGCCTTCTTGTTTACAACTCTGATCTAGAACTTCATGAACCTCTCCAATGACCTCTTCAATCCAATTTTTACAAGATTACTTTTAATTAATTTGCTTGTCTTTTATGAATTATAGCTTTGGTAAGTGTAGAGCTTTGTGTTTATATGTTTTTCACTGTGGAGTTGTTTCCTTTACTCTTGCCCTTTAATGTAGAATTTGTTTTGAATCCATTTACTTCTGTCTTCCTGACACTACCTCTTTGAGCTAGGGTTAGTGATGCTGTGTGTTTAAATATTTTACTATTTCTTTACTTGATCAGTCATTTTTGTTTTTCTGAATTATATTACACACACATTTTTAACAGCCCTTTTTTATTCTAGTAAAATACACAATACAAAATTTTCTCTTTTAACTGCTTTAAAATGTATAATTTAGTGACCATAAGTACATTTCTAATGTTGTGTAATCAGCTTGAGATGAGAGCACTGTCCAGCTTGAGAACCTTTTCATCACCTGAAAAAGAAACCCTGGAACCAGTAATAGTCACTGCCTATTAACTCTTCCCCTTATCCCTGGTAACTGCTTGTCTGCTTTCTGTCTCTATGGATTTACCTATTCTAGGTATTTCATATAAATGAAATCATACAATAGGTGGCCTTTTGTGGCACTTCTTTCACTTAGCGTAGTGTTTTCATTTTGTTGTAGCATGTGTTAGTACTTTCTTTCCTTTTTATGACTGAATAATATTCCATTGTAGGAAATGGATAATGGATATTTGGGTTGTTTTCTTTGGGCTGTTGTGAATAGTGGGCTTCCCAGTGGCTCAGTGGTAAAGAATCTGCCTGCCAGTGCAGGAGCCACTGGGGATACAGGTTCGATTCCTGGGTTGGGAAGATCCCCTGGAGGAGAAAATGGTAACCCACTGCAGTATTCTTGCCAGAATAATCCCATGGACTGAGAAGCCTGGTGGGCTCTAGTCTATGGGGTTGCAAAGAGTTGGACACGACTGAGCACACACATGTTGTGAATAGTATTGCTGTGAACATTTGTGACCAAATGTATGCTTCAGCTCCTGTTTCTAGTTTTCTTGGTCGTATACCTGCAGACAGCATTGCTATGGTAATTCTGTATTTAACTTACTGAAGAATTGCATAACAATTTTTCATAGCAGCTGTCCCATTCCTATCAGTCATGCTTGAAGGTTCCAGTTTCTCTGCAACCTTAACTATAATACTTGTCTTTAAAAGAAATTTATTTTTATTATGGTCATCTATTGGTTATACAGTGGTATTTTATGATTTTGTTGCATTTCCCTAATGACTAATGACATTAGTATCTTTTCATATACTTGTTGACCGTCTGTATATGTTCTTTAGAGAAATGTGTAAGTCCTTTATTTTTTTTCCTTTGTCCATTTTTAACTTGGATTGTTTGATTTTTTGTGGTTGAATTGTAAGAGTTCCTTTTATTTTCTCAATAATGGGCCTTTATTGGATATATTGTCTATAAATATATAGGTTGTCTTCTCACTTTCCTGATAAGTGGCCTTTGGTGCACAAAGACCTGAAGTTTAAGTCAAGTTTATCTGTTTCTTTTGTTGCTTATGTTATTGATATTGTATTTGAGAAACAATTTTCAAATCCAAAGTCATGAAGATTTACTCCTATGTTTCCCTTAAGAGCTTTAACTCATATTTAGATCTTTGATCCATTTGTAATTATATTATCTTTATTTGTAATAAAATTATTATTTTATTTTGAAAACTGTATTTGTAATAAACTCATATATAGCTAGTTAAGAAACTCCTTGTAACAGTGAAAGAGTAAAATATATCAAGCTATAAGTCTGAAGATTTCTGTTCAAATCTTATTTCTGATGTCTGTAAACTCCATGGCATCTTAGGCAAGTAAGTTAGCCTGTCTTAGATTCCTTAGCTATAAACTGTTGATATGCATACTAACATTGGTTTTTTTCCTCAGGATTGTTTGGGTCAAATGAGATACGAATGTGAAAGCTTTTATAAAATGATGCCAAAGAAATGTAAAATACATGTTACTTTTTTACTCTGTTTCAATCAGCTGACCTTTTGTAATTTTAAGCTAAAATAATTTTATTTGTTTACTCATGAATATTCATAGGAAACAAAATCCAATTCACTGGAAACTAGCTAATGTAGAAAATTATTCCCGCATGAGACTTAAGTTGGTGCCAAATTATAATTTCAAAACCCATGAAGAAGCTAGTGCTTTGAGAGATAATCTAGGTGAGTTCTGATGGCTATTTAATTATCTATTGAAGGTAAAGAGAGTGGTGGTAGGGGTTGGTAATTGTTTTTATTAATTGTTTGAAAATTGTTTATTCTTGAGAGAGGGTGATGTTTTATAATTGATATTTAAATGGCTGTCTATGTTGCCTTTGTCAAATCTTAGTCAAATCTAAAATGACTTCCAATTTCAGTTGATTTTTGCAGTTTTTCAAAGAAAAATATAAACTCATAAAATTATACAGCAGTTGGTGTGGAATGTGTTGTCTCTGTATCCATTATGGTATAGTAAAATACAGTACTTTAACCTGAGCCTTTTGCCTCCTAAAACTGAGGCTAATCTTAAATATATCTCGAACTCTTAGCAACTGTTTAAGTCTTTCTTTTATGATCTATTCTTCTTACAGAACTCCAGACATTTTAGTATCTAGATGGGTCAATGCCTTTTTTCTAGAAAAAAAAAAGTGTTTAAAAATATGTAACCTAGCAATATATCAAAACAGATTTTAAAGAGTGTCTATAATTCTTTAGGAAGCCCTTCCTTTATAAGCCCTTCCTTATGAGACTTCCCTGGTGGCTCAGACGGTAAAGCCTCTGCTCACAATGCAGGAGACTTGGGTTCGACCCCTTGGTTGGGAAGATCCCCTGGAGAAGGAAATGGCAACCCACTCCGGTACTCTCGCCTGGAAAATCCCATGGACAGAGGAGACTGGTAGCTACAGTCTATGGGGTCGCAAAGAGTCCGACACGACAGAGTGACTTCACTTTCACTTTCCCTTATACCCATCTAACTTGACAAATCCTTTTCTCTTTGAAGAAGGGTCTCTGAAATACCCCAAAATATTAAGAGTCATGTGTATACTAAATTGTAGTTACTTTACCCAAGCTAGTTGTGCATCTTGTGTTTAATGACTAAGTTATAGATAAAATGAGTACCAATTTTTAAATCTTATTTTTTAAAAAATTGCCATAATAAATTGGCCCATACAGTAAGTGCCATAAAAATAAGAGAGCTATCATGCCTGCCATTTCAAATCTTACATTCTGAAATAAATGAGACTCAGTAATTTTCCTTAATGTAAAATAATGGCCTTTTCCCTCGTACAAACACTAACTTTGAGATTCTCTTATATAGGAATGGTCACTTGCATACAAGCTTGTCCTCCCTGTCTGTGTCCTGAGACTATTATACTTTTCTACCTCTTGAAATTTTATACTTGCCACTCAGAAGATATCTTTTGGTGAATGACTTCAATTTAGTAACATTTAAGGAATAGTATTCTCTATTTTTCTTCATTTTTGTCAGGAAATATCACTCCAGGAAATTCCTTGTCCCTTTCCTCTCCTTCTTCATCCCTCTTAACACATGTACATAGATATAATTTTGTTTCATCTTCTTGGTCGCAGTTGTTTTAAGTTCAGGAAGACCAGTGTCCTTTCTGTTTCTCCATCTCTTTCTCTCTTTACCTAGTTTTCAAAATTATCCCAGGTATAATGGTGATAATAAAATTGTACAGAAGTAAGAAATCATACATTTCAAAGTGAAATTGGTAATAGTAGAAAACCAGTGGTATCAGTCTCTAAAACTTTTAAAGTTCCCTGAAGCTTACTTCAGAATTAACTGCAGAGTGTCTTACCTACTCCGTATGTTTGTCTATAAGTATTTTCATCAATATTATTCTATTTATATCAGATTATCTAGACTTGTATGTGATCAAAGCAGATTTATAAAGGAAAAATGCAACTGTACATTAGGTTAATTCAGTTTATGTTTCAGCAAGGATGAAATTGAGTGGTTTTGTCATCTTTATAATGTTTTGTTATTTAGCATGAATTATTTTTCTAAATATGAAATGTCTATATTCATAGTTAAACATATGAATTTTTTCCAGTCCTATCTATAAATTATGCATATATTTTCATTACTACTCTTATGCCACTCAGATAATTCAGAGGTAAATATACAGTAAGGATAGCTACCATTTATTTTATGTATAATGTGGTGTATCTCCATTTCACAGTTACAGAAACATAAGTTCAAAGGGGTCATGTGGTTAATAAATGGAATTTGAATTTAGGTTTACCACTTCACAACCCATGTTCTTTCCATTGCACTAGCCTAGCCTTCTTACATAATGCATAGTTCATTACATTTGTGGCATAATATGTATCAGAATTATCTATTCTATGTACTCCAGAAAGGAACACTTCAGAATGGCCTATGTATTATCTTGCAGTTAACAATAATTTTTCACATTCTTTCATAATATTTCTATAGTACAAATGCGCAGTAAGGATAATTCTATTGAATTAATGTAGTGAGAATAACACTTACTTATTGGCATGCTTTAGGGTTGCTAAGAGTCGGACACGGCTGAGCGACTTCACTTTCACTTTTCACTTTCATGCATTGGAGAAGGAAATGGCAACCCACTCCAGTGTTCTTGCCTGGAGAATCCCAGGGACGGGGGAGCCTGGTGGGCCGCCGTCTATGGGGTAGCACAGAGTCAGACACGTCTGAAGCGACTTAGCAGCAGCAGCAGCAGCAGCAGAAGTAAATATGGTTAAAGAGATTACTTGGCCTGTTTCTGAAACATAAATAATACCATCATTAAAAACAAGTACCATTTTAAAAACATTTATTCCTTTTGTTATGTGTATAAAGTTAGTTAAGTCGCTCAGTCGTGTCTGACTCTTTGCAACCCCATGGACTGTAGCCCATCAGGCTCCCTGCGTTCATGGGATTCTCCAGGCAAGAATACTGGAGTGGGTTGCCATTTCCTTATGTGTATAATAATTTTAAAAAATCAGTTAAGCAGCATAGATAACTCTAACTTATGTATATAATAGCTTTTCTGTAGTAAATCACTTTTTTATGCTAGAAAATTTCAAGCACCTTCTTATAATACACATTATTATCATATAATTAACAGTCAGAAATTACAGAAGGACTCTGATATGATTTTTCTACTTTGTGTTTAACAGATATTTTATGTTTAAACAGGTATCCAACACTCACAGCCTTCCAGTGATTCATTGCTTCTGGAAGTGGTGAAACAAGTAAAAGTTAGTGATATGAAGGAGGATAAATTAGATCTTCCTGAAGAGGAAATAACAGCCAGAGTAAATATGTATGTATCAGTACTTGAAAGAATTTAAAATTACTTTATTCTGAGAAATGGGATTGTAAAATTGTGGAAAATAGTTGCTTGAAATTGTAATACTATATATTTCCATGATCCAATAGTTAATACTATATCAACTGTTAGGAGTCTATCAGTGTCAACTGAAACCATTGAAGGCTTCTTAGAACTGGGTTAATTTGGAGCTGGAGCTTGAGATTAGAAAATATTTTGAGCTGAATGATAAAAAAACATTATCAAATTTATAGATACCACTGAGGTCTTTAGATGCTAAGTACAGGACGAAATATAAGCTCTTAAGCAAAAGGAAGAAATTATTATAAAGATAAAAGCAGAACTCCATGAAAGAGAAAACCAAACAACAAAAAGAAAAAGTAAAAAAAAACTGGTCATTAAAAATCAGATAGTTCAGTTCAGTTCAGTTCAGTCACTCAGTCATGTCCGACTCTTTGCGACCCCATGAATCGCAGCACGCCAAGCCTCCCTGTCAATAAACCTCTAGTTAGACTATTTAGGAAGTAAAGACAGCATAAATTACCAGTATCAGGAATGAAAGAGGAGAGGACATTACAGATATTAAAATGATTAAAAAGAAATACATTAAAATAATTAAAAGGAAATGACAACTTTATACCAATAAATTTGACAATTTAAATGAAATGGACAAATTCCTTGAAAAATATAACTTATCAGACCTCTACCAGGAAAAAATATATATCCTAAATAGCCTTGGTGCTGCTAAATCACTTCAGTCGTGTCCGACTCTGTGTGACCCCATAGATGGCAGCCCACCAGGCTCCCCCATCCCTGGGATTCTCCAGGCAAGAACACTGGAGTGGGTTGCCATTTCCTTCTCCAATGCATGAAAGTGAAAAGTGAAAGTGAAGACGCTCAGTCGTATCCTACTCTTAGCGACCCCATGGACAGCAGCCTACTAGGCTCCTCTGTCATGGGATTTTCCAGGCAAAAGTACTGGAGTGGGTTGCCATTGCCTCCTCCGTGAATAGCCTTAGATATACTTAAAATTTTTGAATTTGTAGTTTAAAAACTTCCCCTGTGCTTTGTTGCTCAGTTGTATCCAACTCTTTGTGACCCTGTGGACTGTAGCCCACCAGGCTCCTCTGTCCATGGGGGTTCTATAGGCAAGAATACTGGAGTCAGTTGCCATGCCCATGTCCAAGAGATCTTCCCAACCCAGGCATCAAACCCAGGTCTCCCGCATTGCAGGCAGATTCTTTCTCATCTGAACCACCAGGGAAGCCCAAAAACTTCCCCTAAGCAAATGTAAAACATTTTCATTTCTCATGTCTCCTTTGTTTTATTACCATAACATTAAACCTTTTTATATTTTAAGCCCAACAGCACAGCTTATGCTGTTACTGTTTTATGCACTTGTCTTAAAATCAATTGAGAAGAAAAAAATATGTAATTATGTTTTCCTTTATATTCCTTTATATTTGCCTGCATAATTACCTACCTATACACTTTATTTCTTGGTGTACATTCGTATTACTATCCGGTGCATTTCCTTTAAGCCTGAAGGACTCTCTTCAGTATTTCTTATAAGGAATGTCTGTAAGCCACAAATTATCTTAGTCTTTTGTCATCTGTGGGGGTTTTTAATTTGTCTTAATTTTTGGCTGCTCTTTAAAAAACTGAGGTTTTTTAGTCTATTCACAGAGTTGTGAAACATCACTACTATCTAGTCCAAGAACGTTTCCATCACTCCAAAAGCAGATATCTACTTTTCAGTTCAGTTCAGTCGCTTAGTCGTGCCCGACTCTTTGTGAGCCCATGAACCGCAGCATGCCAGGCCTCCCTGTCCATCATCAACTCTCAGTGTCCACCCAAACACATGTCTATCGAGTCAGTGATGCCATCCAACCATCTCATCCTCTGTCGTCCCCTTCTCCTCCTGCCCTCAATCTTTCCCAACATCAGAGCCTTTTCAAATGAGTCAGCTGTTCGCATCAGGTGGCCAAAGTATTGGAGTTTCAGCTTCAACATCAGTCCTTCCAATGAACACCCAGGACTGATCTCCTCTAGGATGGACTAGTTGGATCTCCTTGCAGCCCAAGGGACTCTCAAGAGTCTTCTCCAACACCACAGTTCAAAATCATCAATTCTTCGGTGTTCAGCTTTCTTTACAGTCCAACTCTCACATCCATACATGACCACTGGAAAAAGCATAGCCTTGACTAGACGGACCTTTGTTGGCAACATAATGTCTCTGCTTTAGCACTCGGTCCCAATTTTCCCTCTCTGCATCCTCTAGCAATGGCTTGTTGGCTTTCTTTTAGTATGGATTTGCCTGTTTTCAACATTTCACATATTTCATATAATATGTTGCCTTTTGGTATAGGTGGCTCAGGAGGTAAAGAATTTTCCTGCAGTGCAGAAGACTCGGATTCAATCACTGGGATGGAAAGATCCCCTGGAGAAGGGAATGGCTCCCCACTCCAGTATTCTTACGTGGAGAATTCCATGGACAGAGGAGCCTGGGAGGCTACAGTCCCTGGGGTCACAAAGAGTCAGACACAACTGAGCGACTAACATTTTTACTTTTTTTCCATAATATTTCCAGTATTTATCCAGGTCATTGCATCTGACAATATTTAATTCTTTTTTGGCTAAATAGTATTCCATTATATGAATATATTATTTTTGTTTATCTGTTCATCAGTTGATGGACATTTCTGTAGTTTCTATTTTTTTAATGATTATGAATAATACCGCCTTGAATATTCATGTATACATTTTTGTGTCAACTTACGTTTTCAGTTATTTTGAGTATCAAAAAAAACTTAGATTTGCTGATCGTGTGCTAATTCTATGTTTAACCTTTTGAGGAATTATGAAACAGTTTTCAGAATGACTATGCCATTTTACATTTCAGCAATGTTTGAAAGTTCTAATTTTCATATTAGATTCTCCAGTCCATTCAATCGTCTGTTATTCTCTCTTTTTTTAAAGTCTAAATTAATTTATTTATTATTTTTGGCTATTCGGTATCTTTGTGGCTGTGCAGGCTTTTTTTCTAGTTGCATTGTGTGGGGGCTGCTTTCTAGTTGTGGTGCACAGGCTTCTCTTTGCAGTGGCTTCTTTTATTGCAGAGCATGGGCTGTAGAGCACGAGAGCTTCAGTAGTTGTGGCATGCGGACTCAGTTGCAGTTCCCAGGCTCCATACCACAGGCTCAGTAGTTGTGGCACATGGGCTTAATGCTCTGCAGCATGTGGGATCTTCCAGGGTCAGGAATTGAACACGTATCTTCTGCATTAGCAGGCAGATTCTTTACCACTGAGCCACCTGGGAAGCCCTTTCTGTTGTCTTTGTAAAATTTATTATATCATTCTAGAAGGTGGTGGGCTTCCCTGGCTCAGATGGTAAAGTGTCTGCTGGCAATGCGGGAGACCTGGCTTTGATCTCTGGGTCAAGAAGATCCCCTGGAGAAGGAAATGGCAACCCACTCCAGTATTCTTGCTTGGGAAATCCCATGTACAGAGGAGCATGACAGGCCACAGTCCATGGGGTCTCAAAGAGTTGGACACAACTGAGCAACTTCACTTTCAGAAGGTGGTATCTAGTGGTTTTAATTTGCAGGTCCCTAATGACTAGTTATGCCGAGCATCTTTTCATATGTTTCTTGGCCATTTATATGTCTTTTTTGGAGAAATGTTTATGAAGATCTTTTTTGCACTTTTTAATTGGGTTGTCTTTTTGTTACTAAGTTATTTTTGTTGTTGTTGTTACTGAGTTATAAGTGTTCTTTGTATATTTTAGCAACAAGTCCTTTATTAAATATGGATTTACAAAAATGTTCTTTCCATTAAATTGGGTTTTTCACTTTTTTGTTGATATTGTTAATTTTGATGAATTTCCTTTTATCTATTTTTTCTAAGAGTTTTATATTTTATCTCTTATGTCTTTGATCCATTTTGTGTTAATTTTTGTATGTGGCATGATGTAGATGTCTGTTAATTCTTTTGCATGTGATTCTAGTTGTCTGAGCACTGTTGCTTTCTCTTTGATGAGTAATTTTGCTGGTTATAGAATTCTCGGTTGACAATTTATATACTGTATTGTGATCCTTTAAAGTTATTCTTTTTGTCCTTAGCTTTTATCACCTTGACTTTCTGTCCATGTATGGATATCTTCATGTTTGTCCTGCTTGGAGTTCACTGAGCTTCTTGGATGTGTAGATTAAATTCTTTCATATTTGAGAATTGCTACCATTATTTTTTCAAATATATTTTGGCCTTTTTCTCTATTCTCTCCTTCTGGATCTCCCTTTGCACTTATGTTGTTTTGCATGATAGAACCCTCTGAGGTTCTTTCATTCTGCTTGATTCTTTTTTTCTTTGTATTCTTCAGATTGGACAGTTTCTTTTTGATCTATCTTCAAGAGCTCTGCTTCTTTCTCCTGCAGATATACTGTTGAGTCTTTCTGGTGAATTTTTCATTTAGTTATTATATTTTTCAATTTCAGAATTTCTCATTTGGTTACTTTTTATAAATCTATGTATAATTACTATCTCTTTATTGTAATCTCTCTATGAATAGACATTTTTGCCATAATGCACTTTGGTTCTTTAAACATGGTTTTCTTTAGTTCTTTTCATGTATTTTTATGATAGCTGCCTTGATGTCTTTGTCTAAGCTGAACTTCTGAGGTCCTCCCTGAAATAGTTTCTTTTTACTTCTTTTGAGTTCATGGTCCATAGTTTCCTGTTTCTTGCTATGTCTCATAATCTTTGTGAAACCCATACATTAAAAAAAAAAAATTATATCCACTTTGGTTTCTGATCTCTCCCTTGTTTTTGGTTGTTGTTATTTTATTTTTGTTTGTCTAATGACTTTGGTAGATTAAGTCTGTGGAGTCTGTTTTACCTGTAGTGAATGCCATTGATGTCTGCACTTACTGGGTTTTTGTTTTGTTTTATTTTTAAACCTCTGCTTGTTGGGGGTTGCCTCTGGATCAGCATAGCTTAGTGGTCAGCCAGTAATTAGTTTGTACTTGTGTTAAACTCCTTGATCAGTAATACTGCCACTCTTTGCCAGTGGATCTGTAAGTGGTTTAGGGAATTCATTCAAATCTGGTGATTTACACATCTGCCCTGACTTTTACTATGATTGTAAAGCCTCACATTCAGCTAAGAATGAGTAGCTAAGTCTCAAGTTTATAATTATTCTGAGCATCACTTTGTTTAGGTTATAAACAACATAATGGCAAATATTTCTTCTGAACTTATTTTAATATTACAAACTGACCAGTTTCAATAATATCTTTCGTTGGCAGTTCTTTATATAATTTTAATGATTTTAAAATATTTCCTTGAATAGTTTTAGCAAACTGAGTAGATGTGGTTGTCTAGGGAGCTCGTTGATTTGGGTAGATTTTTTTGGTCAGCCTTTTAACGGGGTTTTATTTTCTTTCTTCAATGACTAGTGAATTCAGTGGATGTCAGTCTCATTCATTTTCAAATGAAAAGCCAAAACTCCTTCTTTCATAGAATATAAATAAGCAACAGACTAAGTACTGCGTTGTTACTTATTTCTCAATTTCATCACTGTGAACTTTAGAATTTCACTATTTAGGAAAACATTCTTAGGTTTTTTTGAGCTTAGCTTTAAGGATTGCAGTATTACCTGTTAGGTTGGTGAAATATGCAGTGGAATGTTTTTTGTAGAAAATTCAAGTACCCTTTCTTGGATAGTGATTTCACAGAAATGAGATTTGAATTTGAATATGATGTTCTTTTCCATTTACCCAGAATTCATTGTTGGATCTTTTTTGTTTTTTTTTTTTTTCTTCAGTGATGAGAAAGAAGAACAGAATCAAAAAGAAAAATTGATGTTATCAGAAGACTGTGAACTCATTACAATAATTGATGTAATTCCTGGCAGATTAGAAATCACTACTCAACACATTTACTTCTATGATGGCAGCATTGAAAAAGAAGATGGTGAGGAGTTCTGGGGGAATAATTTCTGTTGTTTAATAGTTAAGTATCCAGTTTATCAATCATTAATGAGAAGAAAACAATAAGATGGGCCTGTAAAATTGTAGTCTCTCATGTAAAAGGAGAAATGGAAAGTCATTGTGGGTTTAAATTCATTATTCAACAATGTACTGAGGGGAATGCTTCTTTTTTATTATCAATGTTTTTTCAAAAGGTTTACCTAGTAGGGATTGCTATAAATTTAAGTTATAAATGCAATATTTTATTTATATATACTCTTGTTCCTATAGGCTTTTCACCTAATCCTTTATCTGAAAATAAAAAGATATTTAAATCTAAGCTGCTAACATAAAGAGAAAAGGAAAATGTTTCTAAGATACAATATTCAGAGTTATTCTCTATTCCAATGGAAAGGAAGTAGAAAAAGCTATAGAATTTTAAAACAGTTTTAAATGCAACACATTTAACAGATGGTTTTTATCATATAGAGGTTGAATTCTTTTTCCCTAAATGCTATTCTTGTCAGGAAAAGGAGATTATTTTGTGCATAGCATATGTAACTTTATGTGGTCCACAGTCACAAGATTTTTTTTTTGTTTTCAGGAGTAGGCTTTGATTTCAAGTGGCCTCACTCTCAAGTTCGAGAGATTCACCTACGACGGTACAATTTAAGGAGGTCAGCCCTTGAGATTTTTCATGTTGACCAATCCAACTACTTTCTCAATTTCAAAAAAGAGGTTTGTAAAAGGCTACCTTTCTCCTAGACTGTTAGCTTGAAATAATTTTCCACCTAGTAAGCTGTAATGAAACTTTACACTCTGCTCTTGCACTGAGTCAGAATATTAGAGAAAAAAGATACATACTTTGGGACTAAGCAGCATATGAATTTTTGTTGGGATTTATGTTTGAGTGTTTGGAGGATATTTTATATACAGATAGATAAAGAATTGAGTAGAGTTTTGAGTGTCAGCAAATAGATGTCTCACATTGTGAAATACTATGGTATATATATATATATATGATATAATTGGATTTATGAAATTAGATTGGGTTGAATTCAACAATAATGGAGTATGTATAATCAGAAAAAAAAATAATGGAGCATGTAGTTCTTCTAGGAATAGCATAAATTCTTAAATAGTATAAGCAGTTAAGAGATTGCCACTGAATTCAGGTTCCCTGGATCTAAAACCATTCCACCACTAGCAGTGTAACCTTTGCCACATTACTTGCTCTCAACCTTCCTTCTCTTTGGCATATACTTGAGGCCAGACTTGCATCACAGTTTGATAGCTTTCTTTTACCTTGCTTAGCTTTCTCTCCATTTTCTTTCTCTGGTATCTCTCCTAATAAAATCCTTATGTTCAATTCTGTCTTAGCATTTGCTTCTCAGATTACCTGGATTCAGTTCAGTTCAGTTCAGTCGCTCAGTCGTGTCCGACTCTTTGGATTCAGTTCAGTTCAGTTCAGTTCAGTCGCTCAGTCTTGTCCGACTCTTTGCAACCCCATGGACTGCAGCACACCAGGCCTCCCTATCTATCACCAACTTCCGGAATTTACTCAAACTCATGTCCATTGAGTCAGTGATGCCATCCAGCCATCTCATCCTCTGTCGTCCCCTTCTCCTCCCACCTTCATTTTTACCCAGCATCAGGGTCTATTCCAATGAGTCAGTTCTTCACATCAGGTAGCCAAAGTATTGGAGTTTCAGCTTCAGCATCAGTCATTCCAGTGAATATTCAGGACTGATTTCCTTTAGTAGGATTGTCTGGTTGGATCTCCTTGCTGTCCAAGGGACTCTCAAGGGTCTTCTCCAACATCACAGTTCAAGAGCATCAATTCTTTGGTGCTCAGCTTTCTTTATAGTCTTAATTCTCACATCCATATGTGAATACTGGAAAAACCATAGCTTTGACTAGACGAACCTTTGTTGGCAAAGTAATGTCTCTACTTTTTAACA
Organism: Oryx dammah; assembly: GCF_014754425.2. Lineage (NCBI taxonomy): Eukaryota > Metazoa > Chordata > Mammalia > Artiodactyla > Bovidae > Oryx > Oryx dammah. Next base: position 44,338,001 of record NW_024070211.1, on the reverse strand, counting down.
TGCTGTCTAGGTTGGTCCTAACTTTTCTTCCAAGGAGCAAGCGATTAGCAGAGTCAGTAACTTTTCTTCCAAGGACCTGGATTAGCAGAGTCAATAACTAACGTTCTATTCATTTGAGATCCAGGTATATTTATAAATGAGATCCAGGTATATTTATAAATGATTTGATTCAGACCTTTGAGGAACATTTTTCTATTTTTACAAAAGAGTAAATTTTCACGATTAAAAATAAATATTCACCCATAGGAAAATACAATGTATGTGTTTTTTAGAAAGCTATTTATGTAATTAAACTAAGCACATTCCTGTTGTATGTAGTTTTTTTTTTTTTTTTTTTAATTTATTTTATTTGGCTGTACCAGATCTTAGTTGCAGCATGTGAACTCTTAGTTGTGGCATGTGGAATCTTGTTCCCTTACTGGGGATTGAATCCCGGCCCTCTACACTGGGAGCTCGGAGTCTTAGCCACTACACCACCAGGGAAGTCTCTTGTATATAGTCTTTAAAGCATATTTATATGTGGTACCTAATCTTCATAACAATCTTCAGATTAGATATGGAAAATTCCATTCCTTTTTTTATAGATGAGGAAGCTGAAATTCAAAGATTAATTTTATTTCTTTACATTTGCATAGCCCTGAACAATCCACAAAACTGTAAAGGGTAAGAGATTATTATATTGAATACACAAATGAGACTCAGTAAATTAATTGATTTGTCCAGATGATTAGTAAATGACAGAACTAGATTTGAACTGGAAGTGAGCTAGTTTTCTGATAAAATGTGTGATGATTACTTTATTAATATACTGTAACATTCTAAAAAAAATGTATGTCATAAGTTTGTTAAGCCTAGTAAAATAAAGAAGTTAAAACCATAATCTTCTATTTAAGTGAAATGTTCAGATTAGGCAAATCTATAGTGACAGAAAGTTTAGTGGTTGTCAGAGGATGAGAGGGAAATTGGGGAGTGATGGCTCATAAATATGTAGTTTCTTTTGAGGATGACATAAATGTCCCAGAGTTAGATGATGTGAATAGTTGCACAACTCTGTGAATATTTTTTTAAAAAAAGAGAAAAACCTCACTGAATTGTATACTTTAAAAGGGTAAATTTATGGTATGTGAATTATATCTCAGTAAATCTGTTAATCAAGCCATAATCCTGTTTTGTCTTATTCTGTTTTTAACCTGTAAAGTGCTGTTTTTTTAATAGGTTAGGAACAAAGTATATAGCAGACTGTTGTCGCTTCATTCTCCAAATAGTTATGGAACCAGATCACCCCAGGAGTTGTTCAAAGCATCAGGACTGACACAGGTAGGAAATTTTAAGTCACTGTTTGGTGTTAATTTTGTATCTTAGACTTTTGCCTAGAAGTAAATCTTCCTTCTGACTATTTTATTTTGATCATACAGCTGCTGTTCTTTCATTCAGGTTGATCTTTTGAATTGACTTTGAATCTTTCTGTTTGCCTCACACATAAGAGTGCCCTGTCCTCCAGCTCCCATGTCCTCCAGCTCCCATATCGTTCAGTTCCTGGGCATATCTTATAACTTCTTCTTTCATTATAATGTTCTTTTTAAAAAAAATAACGTGGGACTTTTCTTAATAATAAAAATCCATGCACAAGAAAAATGAAAAAATACAATACACCTTGGACTACAGGCAGAGGAAAGTTTCTCCTATCTTTCTATCTGCCAAAACTAACTAATGCTTCCACGCATTTTATCCTCATATGATCCCAACATCTCTTGAATTTGTACTGTCAAAAGCCAAGGAAAGGCTCTTGTTTTTTGCTCTCTGGTGTTGTTAGTAGTTTCCTAATTAGGTTCTCTGCCTCCTGGCTCTCTCCTTCCTCCTACATATGTCTTAATCTTAATCTTTAAATGTTGCTCTTGTTCAAAAGCCATCAGCAATTTCTTCCTATTGTTTATGGAATAAGCTTTATTTAAAAGTACATTCCCTGCTTTCTGTGGTATAAACTTTATTCATTAAAGTACTGATTCCTCAATTTAGCACATAAGTATTATTGGACTTTCTATATAGATAGATTCATTTCTCACCATTTCTACATGTCTTTTGTTTAAAGCACACAGTAATCTTTAAAGTGTATGTTAATCTGTATTCAAAAAAAATGTTTGAGCATACTCATACTGTGTAGAGTAACTAGTAGGCTAAATATAACAATTTGATTAAAAAAATGATTATGTCTTTCTTTAGAAAGTTTTTTATCTGTTATAGCAAAATCCCACCTATCTTTACTGTATAAAGGAATTTTTCTGAGCAGAGATATAATAATATAATGTTATTTAAAATTTGTAGATCATTTAAGTACATTGAGATACTGATATTTTAATATTTATACTTAGGAAGATTTCAGTTAATGACAAAAATTTTAAATTTGGGCAGTCCTTCTAGCATTAAACATTTATATTCAAATAAAATATTTTTTTAACTAAAGGAAAAACTTAATTATTATAGGAGATCTTTTAGACTGCTGTGTGAGAACTTTCTTTTCCTTTTCTAAAGACCAGTTTTTAAAAGGAAGTGAACTTAGGAGAAGTATGGTGATTTTTCTCCCTGTTAAATCTTTTTTTAAAAACTTCTTTTACCAGAAAGATGATATAGTGGATGCAAGATTATTTTAGTACTATCAGTAATAGTTATTGATTTCTAAGAGATGTAGACTAATTTTTATTTTTTCTGTGTTATCTAGAAATGGGTAAACAGAGAGATATCAAATTTTGACTACCTCATTCAGTTAAATACAATGGCAGGACGAACCTATAATGACCTTGCACAGTATCCTGTGGTGAGTTTTATAAAAATCCTGTAAATATACACTTGTCTTTCAATTTTATTATATACAAACATATAAGTGGCTTATATCTAGTTTTTATTTTTAAAAAGATGTAAAAACTATTTTTGCCTTTCTATTTATTTCTTACCCTGCTATTTTCAAGAAGTATATAAGTATGAAGGGCATTTTAAAAATGAAAGCTTTTTTCTTTCACTTCATTGAGAATATTTCAATGGAATTATAGGAGATAATGCTTCTGGTTATCAAGCTAAAGATGAATAAACATTTGCAACAGGGAAAAAGTAAAGACTGTCCCTTTTTGTCTTTAGAAAAGTGTTTGATATTAGTTATGGAGCTGGTAGCGTCCCTTGGAAAGAATGTCTAAATTGTAAATTGTGGCTCTTTTAGTTCCCCTGGATTTTACAAGATTATACTTCAGAAGAGTTGGATCTTAATAACCCATCTGTATTTCGAGATCTATCCAAACCAATTGGGGTAGTTAATGATAAAAATGCCAAAGCCATGAGAGAAAAGTAAGTGCCTTTCATCCGCTTTGATAGATATACCCATAGCAGTTTGAATTTGTATTGATTTCGCTTATGGCTAACCAAGTGTTACTTTTCAAAAAATGCACAACTACTTTTGCTAATTAGAGTCTGATAATTCCTTCACTAAGTTTTCTTGAAAATGTTATCAGTTGTCTTTCAAATATCTTGACTATAGTCTGTGTCCCTTCATTATCAAATTTAAATTAATGTTGTTTAGAATTTCTTTTCTCCTTGTAGTAAGAGAGTGAAATCATAAAAAGAAAAACAAATATCATATATTAATACATATGTATGAAATCTAGAAAGGTGGTACAGATGAGCCTGTTCGCAGGGCAGGAATAGAGATGCAGACATAGAGAACCGACATGTGGACACCGGTCGGGAGTGGGGGAGTGGGGGTTGGGGTCACCAAGTGTGGGATTAATTGAGAGCGTGGCACTGACATGTAAACAGAACCTTGTGTAGCATAGATAGCTAGTGGGAAGCTGCTCTATAGCATAGGGAGCTCAGCTCTGTGCTCTGTGATGACCTAGAGCGGTGGAATGGAGGGTTGGAGGGGAGGGAGGCTCAGCAGAGAGGGGATGTGTATATGTATAGCTGATTCACTTCCTCGTACAGCAGAAACTAAAACAACATTGCAAAACAATTATCTATCCAATTAAAAGATAAAAAGTATGTGTGCAAAGGTGGAATTCTTTATCCCTAGGTATTTTAGACTTAATAACCTACTAATCTAGCATTTACATCTGATGTACTATTTTGGTAGATACCAAATTAATAATGCTAATCTTTTCAGTAATAATGTGAATAAAAAACAGTGAAATGTAAGAAAATTTAGAAAGTAACATTTGAAAGGAAAGAAAATATTTATAGTTATATATATTTATGATCATCCTGTAAGTGTCTCATAATTTTTTTTTATTCAAAACAAGTGGCTGACAAGTGAAAGAATAATTTTAATTTTCCTTTTTCTCCATGTGAACTTATGGATAACTTCCAGGAATAAAGACAAAAGTTTTTGCAAATAAAAACTTAGTTGTAGATTTTTTTGAGAGTTGATAGTACATTATTTTTTTTCCTTTTTATTTGCAAATATTCCATAAGACCTTTTAGCAGTGTTTAATATTTGATTTACTAATGGAATTTTATTGTATGTATATTACCTCACTGCTGTTATTCAAACTATTAACACTGTTCCATAGGAAATATATTTCATATAGGTTAACTTATTTTATAGATAATAGAGGATACAATTTAATTTATGTTTCAATAGTATATTTTTCTGCATAGGTACAAATGACTTTGGCCTAAAAAGTCTTTTTATTCTCCTGAATATTAATGATTTCTATGTAAAAAGGAAATTGACCTTAGCGTGACAAATTGATTAGTATTTTGGTTTAAAATTTTAATGTGTATTGCTTCCAAAAAACTGTTCATTGTTATTTAGATTTTATGCCCACTAACTCAGATGTCACCATTCAGAACAATTACAATATTAGTGATAGTGCTTGAAGAGTTATTATATATATGCCCTTTGCTAGTAATCTGACTTAGGCTTTCTTTCTATTCCACTGTCTACTTTTATTTATTTAATTTTATTGGAGTAGAGTTGATTTACAGTGTTGTGTTAGTTTCAGGTGTACAACAACGTGATTCGGTATACACACATACATTCATTCTTATTCAGATTTTTTCTCATATAGTTTATCACAGAATATTGAGTAGGGTTCCTTGTGCTATAAACATCTATTTCCTTCTTCTACCTTTGTACTATTAGACATTCATTTTCACAATTCTTGACTGACCCTCTGTATTTTTTTCTATTACCTTGGCCATACTATGATGTCTAATTTTCACATTCTTATAATAGCAGAAAAATAGAAACAACCTAACTATCTATAAATAAGTAGTTAAATTGTTATGTATTCTAAGATTTTGTAAAAATTTTTTCTTGAAGTGTAGTTGATTTACAGTGTGTTAGTTTCTGCTGTGCAGCAAAGTGAGTCACTTATTTATTGTGTAAGATGTTAGTAGAAAATTGTTAGATGAAAAAATATGCTAGGTGTAACAGTTTTATATTATAATGTATTTTATATTAAAATATATATTAAGTCATAGTTGACAAATGTTTGCCAGAGTGTTGTTATATATTATCTGTGGAAAGTACAGTTGTAATGGATTTTAAATTTCTTTATTTTTGGTTCTCTGTGATTTCTAATCTATCTGTAGTGAAAATAATTATTGCATAATACAAAAGTATTCCAAACTCCACTATCAGTGCTCCTTTATTGTTCAGAAAGTATTAGTAATTTTTTTCATTTATTAATGTGATGTGATGGTATGAATACATAGCCTCTTAATAAACTGTTTTCAGCAATACAATACAAGCATCTGTCCTAAATTAATTTTACTCTTGTGATTATAACACTTTAGTTTCTGTTTTTAGATATGAAAATTTTGAGGATCCTATGGGAACTATTGATAAATTTCATTATGGTACTCACTATTCAAATTCTGCTGGAGTTATGCACTATCTTATTCGTACAGAACCATTCACCACCCTCCACATCCAGCTTCAGAGTGGAAGGTATGTTTCGGGTAAATAAGCTGTTTTCTTAAGACTATATGATAGTGTTGAAAACTCTTTGCCTTTGTGTTATGTACTGTTAAGGGTTTCCTGGTGGCTCAGATGGTAAAGAATCTGTCTACAATGCAGGAGATGATGGCTACCCACTTCAATGTTCTTGCCTGGAGAATTCCATGGACAGAGGAGCCTGGTGGGCTACAGTTCATGGGATCACAGGAAGTCAAGCACAATTAAGCAACTAACACTTTCACTTTCATATACTATTATAACAGGACCTTACCTTTTTTATTCTCCTCTTTTTAGGCTTTGATTCATATAATAGCCTCTAAATAAAAGTAGCCAAACTACTTTGAAAATGGGTCACTCAAACTGACTTACACAAATGACTTTTAAGGCAAATTCCACTTTACTGTTATCCAGTGTACTTTTGTTATTTTCAACTGGGTTTAGGAATCTACCAGAGATTCAGACTTAGAACTGATTTAGACCTTGATCCAAAACATCTACCAGAGATGTCTAACCAGTGCCTCTGAAGTCCTCCTAAAAATATTGATCAATAGGAATAAAAATAGAGAGGAATGAGGGTCCTTACATTATTAGTAGCAGCTCAAACAGGTCTGCGATGCCACCATATTATTGTATCACCTGTCTGTATTATACCTTACCTAAGTTTCACGTTTTCTTATTTATCCTAAAGAAAGAAACTTCTTCAAGAATCCTCCATTCCCCAGCGTATCCTCCAGGTGCCTCTCCACTTGCTCTCATTTTTGTCTCCCTGTTGCCTTATTCTTTAATATTATCCTTTGCCTTTTCTGACCAATCAGAAACTATGTAAACATTGCCTGTTCTGCTCTCTTTCCATGTAACATTTATCTCTCAAAATTAGCCTGGGTTCCTTATTCCTGTTTTAGTTGACTGAGCCTTGTCTTTCAAGTAGAGGCTTAGATCACTACATATCTCCAAATGTTATGTTTGCCATGAAATCAGGTAATTTTCCTTCCAGGAAAGTAAACCTGGGCCTCTTCAGCTTTTAGTGATTTTATAGCTTTTAAATGATTTTTTTAATAAGGCTTCAAAAGTAGATTCTGTTTGTGCTTCAGAGGACATCATCAAGAGAGTAAAAAGACAACCAGTTCAGTTGGAGAAAATATTTGCAAATTATAGATCTGATAAAGAACTTGTATCTAGAATATATTTTAAAAAAATCTTTTCAATGCAACAGTAAAAAGACAAATGACTTAATTAAAAACTGAACAAAAAATCTAAATGGACATTTCTCCGAAGAAGATTATACATGTCTAATAAACACATGAAAAGTTGATCAACATCATTGGTTATCAGGGAAATTCAAATCAAAACCAAACTGAGATACCTCTTTACACTCACAAAGATGGCTGTAATAAAAAGATATATAATACCTACTGTTTATGAGCAAGTTGAGAAATTGGAACAATTATGTACTGCCAGTGGAAATTTAAGATGATGCAGCCTCTGTGGAAAACAGTCTGGCAGTTCTTCAAAACATTAAAGATAGTATTACCCATGACCCAGCAATTCCAGTCATAGGTATAGACCCAAGATTATTGATCACATATGTTTATACAAACACTTACACACAAATGGCCTTAACAGCTTTATTTGTAATAGTCCAAATATTAAATAACCCAAATGCCCATGAACTGGTAAAGGAATAAATGAAATGTGGTATACCTATGGTGTGGAATATTATTTAGCTATGAGTTAAGAGAAGGAATGAAAGATTGATATATGCTACAACATGGTTGAAACATGGATGAAAGCAGTAGTATGTTGAATGACATAAGCCAGGCACAAGATACCATATGTTATATATGATTTACATAACGTGGCTAAAAAAACAAATCCATGGAGACAGAAAGTAGATCAGTAATTGCCCAGGGCTGGAGGGAGTGTGAATGGTGAGTGACTGCTATTAGATACAGGATTTCCTTTTGGAGTGATGAAATGTTCTAAAATTGTTTGTTGTGATGGCTGCACAGCTCTGAATATACTGAAAGCTATTGAATTGTTCCCTTAGAGTGAATTACATACATGTTAATTATATATCGGTTAAGCTGTTCTCCCCCCACCCAACCAAAAAGATTCTGCCCTTAAAGCTGTACCTTTCATTGAATTTGAATATATCATTCTTAGACTTTATTGATGACCCAGTCATTGACTATAGAGTTCTGCTAAGTTCAGCTATGCTTCAAAACAAGATTGCTAGACACAAGAAGAGTCATATTAGTCATCAGTTGTCACTTAGAAGACATCATTTATAGGATAAAACTGGGAAAACAATGTCAAAGGAGATGAAACAGAAGGGGTTTATGCTGTTTGTGATTAGCTAAAACATAATAAAAATTGCAGTATGACCACTTCTTTCAATTACTGTAGGCCCATGATGGAACTTGAAAATAAAGTTAAAATAAGACAATAGTATATGGAAGTAAAGTATAAAAGCTTTAGCTACAGAATTTATTTCCCTAACTCACCATCTACTTTTTAGCCAAAGAGTTTGTAAAGATATTTTATATCATAGATTAATCAGCAGCATTCCTATAGATCTGTTAACTATGTCATAAATACTATAATACTTAGTGATAGTTAAACTCTGTAATTTTAAAATATCCAAATAATATTTATTTACACTCTGTAATAAATCTTACTCAGCAGAATTATGCCATTTTCATCTAAGATGATACTAGTGATTAAAATTATAGTATTTAGTTCCTGACAACAAAATAAAGATTCTCATAAGGAGAGCATATTTTGTTTTTAGATGTTAAAGAGAAAGGATAAATAAAGAGAAACTAAACATGAGGCACCCTGAAGAAAGTGTAATTTTGTTTTAGCCTGTTGTTGCTCAGTCAGGACTCACTGCTCCCTTCCCATCTCCACATGTAGGTTCGACTGTGCTGATCGACAGTTCCATTCCATCCCTGCCACCTGGCAGGCTCTCATGGACAATCCATATGATGTGAAGGAACTTATTCCTGAATTCTTCTACTTCCCAGAGTTTTTGGAAAATCAAAATCGTAAGAAATAGTTTAAAAACTGGATTGAATAGGTCCCAATAAAAGATCTTGAAAAATATATTTTAGGACATTTTTTGTGATGACCTATAGATTATTTATTCTGTGTTTTTATTACTCAGTGACAAGGCTTAACTTAATACCCAGGTACTAGTCTTACCTTCTACAGAAATGCTACAGTGAATAAGATAAATGAGTGAAATATGAATTAGTAAGGGAATTTATCCGAGTACAGTGTTTACTAGTGAAGCAAAAAGTGGCTGCAAGCTCTTTCAGCCATACAGCTGCATGAGTTAAAGTGTTGGAGTTAGATAAGATGAAGGTTTATATCAGGGGTCAGCAAACTGTAGATTCATGGGCCAAATCTGTGAGCAAACTAGTATTTATCAATAAGGTTTTTTGGAATACAACTGGCCAATACATTTACATAAGCTGTGGCTGCTTTCACAGTATAATGGCAGATTTGACCAGTTGCAGCAGAGACCATAGGTTCACAAAGCCCAAAATACCTAGTCTTTGTCTCTTTGTAGAAGTTTGCTGATTCCTTTTAGAGTAGAAAACAGGAGGCAATTTGAAAATAATGACTGAGTTTAAGTTACCACAATATTTGAAAAACCATTATTATTATTTTGTTATTGTTTTAAATTCATTTTTATTGGAGTATAGTTGCTTTATAGTGTTGTGGTTGTTTCTACTGTACAGCAAAGTGAATCAGCTATATGTATCATGTTATGTTTTTGAAGAAAAGAATCATAGAGGGAAATATGGTCTTTAAGAATATCCAAATACATTTTTGATGACTTAGTTTTAGATTTAGTTACAAATAAGAAAATGGCAAGATTGTTCCAATTTGTGTTCTTTAGGCAAAAAGGGCTGTAAACAACTTCCTTTTCCTCCCCTAGCATGAAATGTTAATGTTTGACCCATTGCTTGCTCAGTAGAATTATTTGCCATGCTGGTGAGAGCATATCAAGGGTCTCATGACCTTTGATCCTGCACTCTAGGACGGGCTGTTGGATCCAAGGCATCTGATTCTCAGAGAAAAGCAGTTCCAATTGGTCACCTTCAGAAAACTGAGTGAAACTGTTGACAAATCTGACCCTAGACAACCAGAGGACTGGATCTTCTAGGGCAGGGTATCCAGGATAGAAGGGATGAGCAGATTAAATTTGGACCCAGAATTCAAGGTCTGCTTAGCGTGACAATTTCTGACATTCACCAAAGCCAGAGCTAGTTGCTCTCTGTTACTACTGTCCTGGTGGCCTCCATTTCTAATTATCCACTGCCAATTTATTCAAAATGAGCTGGGTGGGAGAAAACAAAGGATATTCATTAGAATGACAACAAATATTAATAAAAACCACTCAAAATTGTATGAGGAAGAAAATGTTAGTTTTTTTTTCCATAATAAAAATCCTGAGATATGGTAACTTAACAGCATCCTCAGAGTCAAGTTCCTTCTGTATTTTTTTACTCTGCTGTTCTGAGTGTTTTAGATTTGTTCTTGGCCAGTTACTATCCTGACTAAAAAATTCTAGACATCATAGGCAGATGTAACATTGTCTTAGAAAGAACTGAAACTTTTAATTCTTTGTGTTGTTTCTTAAGAATGAAAAACCCTTTTTCATGATCTCCCTTCACTGTCCAGAGCTGGGTCATGTACCAACCCCTATGCCAGTCACTTGCAACAGGCATGAAATATAGGGCAGGATGCACACTTGAATAAAATAAAGTTTCTGCTATTAGATTAGGAAAGGTGGCTGTCCGGTGGCCACCAGTATCTGCCATAAAGCAGTTAAGTTAAGGCCACAGACCCTGCATCGTGATATTTTATGACATTTAAACTTCTCTCCTGCTTTAAGGACACACTGATATTTTTAGATAACTTCTTTAATGAAGGACTTTTGTGTTAACACTTTTCCCTTTCCATATGTATGAACAAGAAAATCTTATCTTTGGGACAGTTTTGTCAAAATACTGTCTTCTATCATAACTAGTATGAGCAAATGTTTATTATGTCAGTATCTATTTAAAATAGTGTTGTAGAAATACATTGTCCTTCCATAAGGTAAACTTGAGTGAGTTTAAGGTATAAGTTACACCCAAAAACTTTAAGTCACTGGATTTTGTAAATTAACCATTAGAGGAACTGTGTTAATTCTTTTTAATGTATGAAGAATGCTTACTGTTGCATTTTTGTTCAGGTTAAGATTTTGGTCATAATTATAATTTTTCTCACTTTTCTCAGCAAAAAATAAACTATTAACTTGATTTATCTTCTAATAACTAATTGTAGTTTTTTTTTTCTAATAACTGATTTTAAACTATCTTATTTTCATTTACTTTTATGATAAACTATCAAAATACATTCTAATAGATGAGTTATTTTTACCTGTTCAATAAATTTACTCAAGAAGGGAACTTAATAAGTGGGATAGACTGTGAGTTTGAGATTGACATGTACATTCTGCTATATTTAAAATAGATAAACAGTAAGGACCTGCTGTGTAGCACAGAGAAGTGTACTCAATGCTCTGTAATAACCTAAATCAGGAAAGAATTTGAAAAAGAATAGATACATGTCTATGCATGGCTGAGTCACTTTGCTCTGTACCTGAAGCTAACACACTGTTGTTGATCAACTGTACCCCAATATAAAATTTAAATTTTTAATTGATTTTTTAAGTCAAATTTTATAAAAACTTGATTCTCATCTTTTACTCTTACCCTTTTATTTGTTTTACTTGATTTATTTAAATCTAAAATGATTTGATACATGTATTTTTTATGTCTTAGAATTTAACTTGGGTTGTCTACAAGTTTCCAAAGAACTAGTAAATGATGTTGTTCTCCCCAAATGGGCTAAGTCTGCTGAAGATTTCATCTATAAACATAGGAAAGCTCTGGTAAGATTTTTATGTTTAGTTATTAAGCAGGTTAATAAGATAAAGATATATGTGTTTTCCAGAGGATGATGGAATAAAGTATAGCTATTATTTTTCTTCATTAATTTATAAGCTATATTATATGGTATTTTAGAAAGTATAATATAGTAATTTATTTTGAAGTTACGAATCTTCTGATATAGTGAGACTATAGTAGTACCGTCCCTCAGATATATAGCAAAAAAAAAAATTCACTTCTGTAAGGCATCTGCCTGTTGTATGTATGTTTCAGTCACCAAGCTGGTATAGTTTGATATATCATAGATCCCATATTTGTTTCAAATCTATCAAGGATAAGAAAATTGTTTTTTCCTCTGAAGGAATTCAGTAAGTTTTTAATAAGATAGCTAAATAAATACTAAATACTACTTAAATGTTTTGCTAGTTTTTAGCAAAATTTCCATTTTGGAGTTGAAGGACTAGTAAGAGTTCATTTAATATTGCTATTATGTTATTATCTTGAAAACACTGTTTCCACCTCCACACCAGCAGAGCCCACCTAGCTTTCTATCTAAACTGAAATGTTTCTGATTCTAGAACTAAATGGCCAATACCTGGGAACATTCCTTATTGTTAGTAGGTAGTCAAACTTCAAAATTCTGGATTAGTTCATAATTTGCTGTTGTTGTTCAGTGGCTAAGTAAGGTCCGACTCTTTGTGACCCCATGGACTGCAGCATGCCAGCCCTCCCTGGTCTTCACTGTCTCCTGGAGTTTGCTCAGATTCATGTCCATTGAGTGGGTCCATCTCATCCTCTGTCACGGTCTTCTTTTGCCTTCACCCTTTCTCAGCATCAGGGTCTTTTCCAATGAGTCAGCTGTTCTCTTCTAGATTATAATACTTGTAAGCAATAACCCCATGTATGAATAAAGAGTTGGGGAAAAAAGTAAAACAACTCTGAAAGATAATCTATAATTTTTTAACTAGGCAGAAACTTTTCAGATGCTTCCTGTGAACTATCTGGTTTAAGCTGTGAACTGTCACAGTACTACATAGGCCTTCCTCTCTAATGGTTAAATAGTAACAGGGTCAGTGCAGATTCCAGAGGAAAGAAACTAAAACCCCATCTCTTAATGGTGGGAGTGAGAAAGAATTGCAACTATCTTTAATCTACCACACAGAGGCTGCCCTTTGGCCTTGAAGTGTTTACATTCCTTCCACATGCAAAATGAGCATACTTCCTCTTAAGATCTTCCCACAGTCTCACCTCATTAAGGCAGGGTTCTGCAGACCTTTTGTAAAGGACCAGGTAGTAAATATTTTTGTTAGCTCTAAATTTAGTGTGTGTTGAAATTCTGCCATTCTAGTGCAAAAGAAAATGGGATATGGCTGTCTTCTACTAATCTACAAATCTGAATGCCAGTAAGGTTTGGCCCACAAGCGGTATTTTGCTGATCCCCGCAGAAAGCCATGAGGCCTGAAGTCCAGAGTCTTACTAGTCATCTACATCAAATCCATGTGTGGATGAAACTACTCCAATGCATCTTGTCTTGGATCTGAAGACTATGAAGTAGATAGTCCCCCACGTAACAGCAGTAGTGTAATAAGGACAGGAGAACTATAACAGACACTAACATTTGAAAGGGAGAGAAACCAGAGGCACCTAACTTCTTACTTCTTACTGTGAACTAACTGTTCACAGCAGTTCAGAATTCTAGCCTGGACATGCTTTCAGGTCCTTTATAGCCCACTGCTATTCCATGATAATTGGTTTTCCATGGATCATTTGTTCTACCCTCAGGAGTTTGGGTTTTTGCTCTGAGTCATTCTTTTCCATAAAAACTAAAACCAAAAAAATGTTGTTTTTACAAGAGTATCTTTGCCAGCCTCTTTCCTAATCGTAGTTAAGTTGGAAGCCAGTGGTAAAGAAGCCATCTGCCAATGCAGGAGACTCAAGAAACATGGATTTGATCCTGGGGTTGGGAAAATCCCTTGGAGAAGGGTATAGCAACCCACTATAGTATTCTTGCTTGGAGAATCTCATGGACAGAGGAGCCTAGTGTGGGCTATGGTCAGACACGATTGAGCGATTTAACATGCACTTGCATAAGAGTATCGTTGCCTGCCTCTTTCCTCATAGTAAGTTGGAAGCCAAAAATCTTATTTTTTGAGCAGTTTTTATCTTTCTCAGTTTGAACTAATGCAATTTCTTTTAAAATGTTGTGGGTTTCTTATAAGTCAACTCTATTGGGCAAAAAACAGTCCACAAACAAGACTGTCCATTTTCTCCTTTGAGTTCAGTTCAGTCGCTCAGTCGTGTCTGACTCTTTGCAACCTCATGAATTGCAGCAGGGGAGGCTACAACAGGAAAATGTTCTTAACATTCTTAAGAGGCTCTATTTTCTAGTTGAATGGGTCTGTGACACACAACCTCAGACCTTTGACATCTCAGTAGATTGTCTTGTAGCCACGCTCTTGATCTCGATGGCTCGGTGCTAAGGAGTCTGCCAGTGACGCAGGAGACACAGGAGACTCGGGGGTTGATCCCTGGGTCTGGAAGATCCCCTGAAGGAGGAAATGGCAACCCACTTCAGTATTCTTGGGAAATCCCATGGACAGAAGGAATTGAATTTCTAGACAACTGTTTCAGTAGAAGTTTCATAACAAAAATATATTCTACAGCTATCATTAATTTTTTTGTTGTTCATATTTGGGCTATTAGAATATATGTTATTTTCTTCACCCAATAGTTAGGAGATATATATGTAATAAATATTAGTAAATATGATATCTACATTTTCCTAGATACAGTCAATATTTGTAATAGATGTTAGATACATACTTAATGTCATTTTGAGATAATTTTATTACAGCATTAATATTTGTATGTGGAAATGTTTCAAATGCTCTTACTTTTCCAAAAGACCCATGTTTATAGTGTAGTCAAAGGTAACTATATTAATGATTAAATTTGTTCTCTTTCTAGGAGTCTGAATATGTTTCTGCTCATCTTCATGAATGGATAGATCTGATTTTTGGCTATAAGCAGAGGGGGCCGGCTGCAGTGGAGGCACTCAATGTTTTCTATTACTGTAGTTATGAAGGTATAAGCCTATATACTTTTTCTCTTATATTATGTTGATAGAAAATATTATTAGAAATTCCCTGACTGTCCAGTGGTTAGAAATCTGTTCTTCCACTGCAAGGGGTATGAATTTGATCCCTGGTATGGAAATAAGGTCCTGCATGCCACAGGACTCTGTCAAAAAAGGGAAAATATTATTTAATATGTATTTATACATGGTATGTTAGACATAACTGTTTAACATGAGAAAGACTACATTTTAAAAATAGTTTTAGGGACTTCCCTGGTGGCCCAGTGGTTGAGAATCCATCTTACAATGCAGGGGATGTAGATTCCATCCCTCGTTGGGGAACTAAGATCCTACATGCTGTGGAACAACTGAACCCGTGCGCTGCAACTAGAGAAAGCCCGTGTACCGCAATGAAGACCCTGCACAGCCAAAAAATTAAACATAAATAATTAATTAAAAGAAAACCAACCAACTGTTTGTGGGGGGTTATCAAGATGGTGAAGTAGTAAGTAGGATGTGAAGCTTACTTCCTCCTACCAAAAAAACCCACAAAAAAAAAAAAATAGCTTTCATGACCTTTTGTATTTGAAAGAGTGCTTGTTTTTAAACAATAGTTTCATTTATCCCATCTCTAAATTTAAACATCCATTTGATCATGATTTGACTCAAAATATGGCGAATGAAATCTACTTGGCCTGAGTAGAAAGAAAATATAATGAGTTGTCAGCACCAAATCTACTGTATATTATCTCTTACCATAGATTCATAGTAAACTTCATCTTAGTTTTAACATAGAAGATTGAACTTCTCTTTAAACTTGAATGGAAAATATCTCCGTAAAATATTTTAATGAAATAAATTCTATCTTACATAAGGAATTTGAGATGCTTTAAAGCTAGGAAGATATGACAGAAATAACCACAATATTTCTCTTGAAGGGACATGTAGAATTTATGAACTATCATGGAATTATTATGTACCAAATGTGTACTAGAACTTCTGAACAGGTTTTTGTTAGGATGAATGAAAATGAATGTAAAGGTTGAGATAACAGGGCCTCAGATGTCTTTTAAGTGTGAGCAACCCCAACCCTTTTAGATAGTAATATCCTTGAGAAGCCTTGGTGAATCTGCTTCATCTTGATGCTGTAAATAGTTGGGTTGAGTACTGGTGGAAATAAGAGGTAAATATTTGCCATTGTTGCTGTGTTCATTGTTTAGTTGCTAAGTTGTATCTGACTCTTGGTACCCCATGGACTGTAGCCTTCCAGGCTCCTCTGTCCATGGGATTCTCCAGGCAAGAATACTGGAGTGGGTTGCCATTTCCTTCTCCAGAGTGCTGCTTAAAAAAAAAAAAAAAAGTACATATATGCTAATCAAATTATAAGGATCAAATATTGGTGGTATTAAATATTTTGTTCTCTGGCTGTATGTGTCCCATTTGGGCAAGTCTGAATATACAGTTTTAAATTGTTAACACACTTTATAGAAGACTTTTTAGAATTATGAATGAAATATTTTCCAGTGATAATAAGATGACATTATTTGAGCAAACTCTGGAGATAGTGCAGAATAGAGGAGCCTGGCATGCTGCAGTCCATGGGGTTGCAAAATCAAAGGTGACTTAGTGACTAAACAGCATTCTGATGTCTAGCTCAGGATCAAGTGCATTTTCTGAAGTCTTTGAAAGGCTTAAGAAGAATTTCTTCTGTATAATATTTTTGTTTATTTTTGATTGTGCTGGGTCTTTGTTGCTTCACGTAGTCTTTTTCTAGTTGTTAAGAGAGAGGCTACTCCTCGTGGTGGTGCACGGGCTTCTCATTGCAGTGGCTTCTCTTGTTGTGGAGCACAGGCTCTGGGCGTATGGGCTTCAGTCCTGTGGCACACGGGCTTAGTTGCTCCGCTTCATGTGGAATCTTCACAGATGAGGAATAGAACTCATGTCACCTGCAGTGGCCAGCAGATTCTTATCCACTGTACTACCAGGGAAGTCCAGGAGTTCTTTTCTAATCCTTCCATAGAGCTAATACTTCTAAAGATCATGAATAATATGACGTTTTGTGAATTGAACAGAGCCCACTTGACTTTTGGTAAATAGACAAGCTTGTTCTACCTTACCTTACTTGGTTCATTTGGTAACAGTTTTGTAGGGAAGTAGCATAACATGGTGGTTAGGAGCATAGATTTTGAAATCAGACTTTACCTACTTTGGTCAAATACTAGCCATGTAACAATCCCTATTAAGTATGACTTGGTATAATCAGTTTGCCAGAACATCACTTTTCCCAACGTTTATTAGATAGACAGTATAGCAGCGTTTTTGTGTGGTTTTTACACTTGTTTCAGTGTAACTATCATGAAGAAAGCAATCAGGTGTACAATGTATAGTGTGTATTTTTCCAAGAGAAACTTTTATAGAAACTTTTATAGTTAACTTTTGGTTAAAGCCTTTTTCGTTGTAAATAGTGGGTGGGATTTATTTTTATGCATATTTAATATCTGAAGCGTTACTGATTTTTTAAAAATTTACTTATTTCTATTCAGAGTATTTTGTTGAAATATACTAATCAGTCTCTGATATTTTTAAACAGTTGTGTGGCTTACTGATTTATTTTCACTGTTTTGGCTTCTTTTTCTTGGTTTTAGGAGCTGTGGATCTGGATGCCTTAACAGATGAGAAGGAAAGGAAAGCCTTAGAAGGGATGATTAACAATTTTGGGCAAACACCTTGTCAACTGTTAAAGGTGAAGCGTGAAAGTTACTAATTACATAAGTCTAGTACTCTTGCCTGGAAAATCCCATGGATGGAGGAGCCTGGTAGGCTGCAGTCCATGGGGTCGCTGAGGGTCGGACACGACTGAGCGACTTCCCTTTCACTTTTCACTTTCATGCATTGGAGAAGGAAATGGCAACCCACTCCAGTGTTCTTGCCAGGAGAATCCCAGGGACGGGGGAGCCTTGTGGGCTACCGTCTATGGGGTCGCACAGAGTCGGACATGACTGATGTGACTTAGCAGCAGCAGCAGCAGAAGTTAATTGCTAAGGAATAGTACTACCATTATTTTCAATAATTTTAATGATTTAAAACTTTATTTCAGAATTATCTAGAATTTGGAAAAAAATTATACTGTGACTAAAAAAAAGTTAATTTAAATGATTCTTCCTAATTTGAATAACAAAATATTACAGTTGAAATCCACATATTCAGTCAATTTCTCTTGAGTCACAAAGGATTTATATTTACTCAAAAAGCCAATCACCTTTTGGAGAAGGAAGTGGCAACCCACTCCAGTAATCTTGCCTGGGAAATCCCATGGACAGAGGAGCCTGGCGGGCAAAGAGTCAGACACGACTGAGGGAGGGGCAGGTGCTCGCCAGAGACCCCAGAGCTTTTGATGGCAGAGCCAGCACTGTGGCTGAGGACTCCCGGCTCCCAGGCCTCTCTCACCAGATAGGAGCGTGGAAAACTAGAGTCTAAAATACGCCTGAGGGCTTTCCTGGCGGCTCAGTGGTAAAGAATCGCCCCCCTGCCAAAGGGGGGACGCGAGTTCCACCCCTGGTCTGGGAAGACCGCAAGTGGCAGAGCAGCTAAGCCCATGCATCACAGCCGCTGGGCCGGGGCTCTCGAGCCGGGAGCCGCAGTACTGAGGTCTGTGCGCCCCAGAGCCCAGGCCCCCAACAAGAGGAGCCTCCGCGGTGAGAAGCCCACGACCCCCACGGGAGAGCAGCCCCGGCTTGCCACAGTTAGAGAAAAGCCCACACAGCAGGAAGACCCTGCACAACCATAAATAAAATCATTAAACAAACGAAAAAGCCAATCACCTTTAGTTATCTCCTGAGAGGAAAAGGTGGGGTTGAAGGTCCCTGTCAGGTGAGCTGTGATTCCCTCCTTTGTTTAAATGGAGAAGGAGGACTTCCCTGGTGATGTAGCGGTTAAGAATCTACACTGCCGCTGCAGGGGCCACCGGTCCAATCCCTGTTTGTCCACACAGGGAAAAAAGAGAGAAAGAAGGAAAAAAAATTATCATAGAAGTTAGTCTAATATTAGTTTGCAAAGACATTTTTATCTTTGTTAGTGTGAATTTAGAAATGAAAAATACATAATAGCATTTATCAAATTGATACTGTCCTATGCTAGCACTGTGCTAAGTGAATACCTAACCCTCACAGTAAATATTCAAAAATTACCCTTATTTTTTTAGATGATAAAGCTCTATTTCATAGAAATTAATACCTAGCCTTAGAAAAGTCAAGTACTTTTTCCACCTTGACACAGCTAGAATGTGACTGGGGCAGAATTTGGATGCCTGATCATTTAACTCTGAAGCCTTTCTGCCATCGCGTGTTTCCTCTGAATTAATAGCTGTAAGCCCCCTTGTTGAACTTGTAGATCATTTTTCCAGTTCTTGTGGGTTGCTGTTTACATACTAATTATGACATTTTCTGACTTAGTTGTTTATTTACCCATCTGCCTCACTATATTATAGCTATGTTAAAGGTAATAACCTTCGTTTAATCATTTTTGTATCTTTCTTGCATATAATTTGTGTGCAGTAAATATTTGTTGAATTGACATCTCCATAGCTATGATTGCAAAGGTATATCTAAATTCTGGCTTATAGATGTACTTCATTAATTCATTGATCAGACTGAGCTTTATAATTGTTACTGTTTATTAGCAACAGTTTATTTGAAGTCTCCAATATTGACCTTTACAGAATATCCATATTTGAAATCAGTGCTTTAAACCTTATCTGCTGATCAGAGGTAAAAGTAACAGAATAACAGAACACTTCATTGAACTTTGAAATAGATTCTATAGTAACTTTGCAGTAGCTTAACTTTTGTTTTTTTTTTTAACAAGAATCCCAGGGACGGGGGAGCCTGGTGGGCTGCCATCTATGGGGTCGCACAGAGTCGGACACGACTGAAGTGACTTAGCAGCAGCTGTGTGAATTAGTTTTTATGATAAAAAATGTCATTAAATATCAGCTTTTGATTTCAAATAAAGTGAATATTCACGTGGTTAATTGAGAGCTAAATATTGAATTAGAGCTATCAAATCTATTTCCCACGATTTAATATTTTGGAGAACACTCTTGAGAGTCCCCTGGATTGCAAAGAGATCAGACCAGTCAGTCCTATAGGAAATCAGCCCTGACTATTCAGGAAGGACTGATGATGAAGCTGAAGCTCCAGTACTTAGGTCACCTGATGCAAGAGTGGACTCATTGGAAAAGATCCTGATGTTGGGAAAGATTGAAGACAAAAGGAGATGGAAACGGCAGAGGATGATATGGTTAGATAGTATCACTGACTCAGTGGACATGAATTTGAGCATATTCCAGGAAAAGTGCTGCAGTCCATGGAGTTGCATAGCGTCAGACACAACTTAGTGATTGAACAACAGTGATATTTTACAATAGAGACAGAAGAATCCTCTTTAGATAGAGTTCTATTCTGCATTTTAACTGTGGCATTGGAATATTAATTTGACTTGTAATTCTCTTACTTAAAAAGGTGATACTGTCTTTTGTCTGTGACATAAAATCTAAGAAATAATAATAACTTATTTGAAAAGCAATGCAGCAATATCTGTAATTCAATTCCAATAATATGGACATTCAGATCTTATTTCAAGAATTATAAAGATTCACCCATTTTATAGACTTTGACTTTTGAATAATCCATTTAAGTTTACCAGTACATATACATCAGCGTGTACCATATTTGTGATACTCTTCTACATGTTTAAAATCCAAAACTGAATAAGATTTACTTTCTTACTTTAAGATACCTATTGTCTAGTTGGAAAAGACCATTAACCAACTATATATAAACCAACATAAAAAGAAATAAGTACTGAATAAAATGCTAAATATTGTAATGTGCAGAGGAAAATAATGAAAGAGAATAATTACTTCTGACTTAGAAATTCAAGGGAGATATTGGTAAGAAAGACTGTAGAAGTAGGGTCTCTTTAGGAATGAAGAGAGCCGAACTCTGCTGAGGGAATTGTCTGAGCAGTTCAAGTTGTCAGTAGTGCATAGAATGCAATCCATTGAAGGTAGAGTCCAGTATGTATGAGGGAATATAGTGAGAGGTGCTTTAATGTAATTATGAATTATTTTTTCTTAATTTTTTTTAAGGAACCACACCCTTCTAGATTGTCAGCAGAGGAAGCAGTGCAGAAGCAAGCCAAAACAGACACTTTAACTTTTAACCTATTTCAACACCTCCCTGAACTCAAGTCATTTTTTATAGAGGTAATCTCCAACTTGATAATGGATTTTCTCTCTAAATTCTGTTTACTTCCACATTCCTTTTATACCTTAATGGAGAGTATAGGTGTTAATACTTAATCCAAAATAGTAATTCTTCACTTTTATGTTCTTAGAATTTTTAAAACAACCTTGTTGAACGGTTTTGTTTGCTGCTGAACTTTTTCTCCTGGCTTTCTATCTTCTAATTTCATGTTTTCCTGAAGGAAACATAAGAAGGAAGGATAATTTGATTTAAATAGCTTCTTATGTCAGATGAGATGATACATAGAGGAAATCTAAAATAACTTTTAGTTATAGTGTCTATTCATATATAAAACATGGCCCATGAGTCAACTTGTTAACTGCTAATATCAGAAGGAATAGTCAGTGAAGCAAGATAAGTAATTAATGCAGTTCTTGAAAGAGTATGTTCAAATTCAAATGTTTAAATATTACAGCTGATCCTTGAACAACACATGGTTGAACAGTGTGGGTATATTTATACATGGGCTTTTTTCAATAGTAAATACTAGAGGTACTACATAATCTCTGATTGGTTGAATCTGTGGGGCAGAACTGCAGATAAGGAGGAACTGCAGATACAGAGGACTGACTATAAATTTATATAATGCATGGAGAGTTGGTATCCCTAACCCTTGAGTTGCTGAAAGGTCAGCTGTTCTTTGAATAGTTCAGAATGTGAATGTAAAATGTGTTCATACCTATAAATGTGGTTAGAACAGATAATATTAACTCTTTTGAAAGAAGAAAAATGATAAAAAGGTATCAAGAATAGATTGAAGATGTACATAGAACGTGTAGTAACTCTTATGCAGCATAACAGAGGTTGGTAAATGTTTTCTTAAAAGGCCAGACAGTAAATATTTTGGGCTTTGTACATATATATAATTTGAAGGTGCTTAATTTCTTCTGGTAGTGAAATGGGACCTGTTTTTGTGTCCCAGGGAAGCTCATTAGTGACTCAGCACCCAACATATTTATTGGGGACTGGTCACTGAAGTACCCTCTGCTTAGCACATTCCAAATTCCAGACTCTCCAAAGAAAAGCAGGTATTTAGACGATTGTCTGCACAAACAGTCTAGACATAATGAGCTACGTGCATCATTGAAGACAAGTTTTATATCCATGTAAGGAAGTCTTTGCCTGCCAAGTTCCCTGATGCCAGCCAATGGCCAGCCTTGCAAACAGCCTTCCTAAGGAGAGCAGTCTCAATTCTGCTATGTTATCTTTTTACTATACAGAGTAACCCATAAATTCCTGTTTGACCCCTAAACTGATGGACATATAAGACTATATTTATTATGTAATTTTGATAAGTATTTTCATTGCGTCTAATCACTTACGGCATTTTCTGGGTTCTGGCTGCAGTGCAGTGGCATTTGCCCCTCTTTGCACCCAAGTTACAGGGTAGCTTTCCCAGGGCCAGTATCTGGATTAGGCTAAAGAATGCAACTGGTATCCTTGGGTACCAGTAACTGTTAATCCCTTTTCATCATCGTAAAAAAACGTGTTTCCCACTCATTCATATGAAAAGAGAAGGCCTCTCTTAGGTCTCTTCCTAGGTATTAAAATGGTGAAGAAAATTGATGTAGCAGTGAAAGCAAGAGCTTATTAAATAGATTCCTTCAGATATCATTTCCATTCATGCTTGTGTAAATGTCAGTCATCTTCTCTTGATTAATTCACAGTATGAAGAGAAAAGATATATTCTAACTTTGTATGG
Organism: Oryx dammah; assembly: GCF_014754425.2. Lineage (NCBI taxonomy): Eukaryota > Metazoa > Chordata > Mammalia > Artiodactyla > Bovidae > Oryx > Oryx dammah. Next base: position 44,315,026 of record NW_024070211.1, on the reverse strand, counting down.
TTATAATTAATTATTTAGTTCATATAAAACTCTTAGAAAAGCACCTGGCATGTAGTTTGTACCTAGTAATATTAGGTTATAATTTACCTCATAAATGTTAACTGTAATTTATGAACTATTGTCACATCAAGAAACTTACTTCAAATCGTTGTTCTCTTTAACATTGTAATAAAATAATGGTAATAATGTAATAAAATAATAAAATGATGTTTTCCAAGGAGTCTTATTTTCTGGTTCTTTTGTTGGTACTTTCAGGAAGGGCCTCAGGTAATGGAACAGATCTATTTTTTGAAAGTTAAACCCAAAAGGAAAAGTCTATAACTAGTTTTTCCATTTCACTTATTTGAGTAATGTTTTCTTATAAAGTCTATATTTTCTACTTTATATTCATGTTAGTATGCATGGGGAAAAAATATTTTAAATCATTGGTTATTTTAGATGGTTGACACTCCTTGGAATCTACATCTTTGTTTAACAGCAGGGTAGAGGAATACAAGAAAGTGATGGGTTTCAGAACTTTCAAGTATGCCATGCAAACACAATATAAAAGTCCTTTCTTGTATTTTAAATTAACTGGTAATATGTTTTGGATAGAGTAAAATGCTATATTACAGGGTTTATCTTTATTTAAAGAAATAGAAGTTTTCAATAATTTGTATCTAATAAAGATAAGAGGAACCAGCCACTAAAACCTCTGTCCTTTATTTTATAGGGAATTAGTGACGGAATTCCACTTGTAAAGGCAATTGTTCCCAAAAATCAGTCTCGTTCTTTTATGTCACAAGGAAGTCCTGAGTTACTGGTAAGTTGGTGTATACCTTTTTCACACTGCCATGTCTATATCCATTACAACTTACTGAAAAAGTTGAGAAAATAATTTTTTTTTTAAGTCTTTTAAAAAATTATTAGATAAGGGAATTCCCTAGCCATCCAGTGGTTAGTGCTTTATGCTTCCACTGCATGGGGGATGGGTTCCATCCCCAGTTGCCTGGTTGGAGAACCAAGATCCCACATCCTGCTGAACATGACCAAAAAAAGATAAAATTTTTATAGAATTAATTTGACCAAGTATAAAAATGTATCTTTTATGTACATAGCTTTTAAGGAGTTCTGTAATTCTAAAGTTTGTTTGGAATAATAAATATGTGAAAATACCAGGAAATTTTGTATAAGAAAAGTATGCTATAACATCTTATTAGATGTTAAAATTTATCAAAAGCAGTGAAAATGAGATATAATACAGAATTGATAAAGGTCCGACCACCTGCAGGACATATTAGTGATGATGTGAATTTTGTCATTTACTCCTCGTAACAATCCTGTGAGATAGGCAGGATTATTATTATTTCCCTTTTACAGATGAAGGTTAAATCTCAGAAGTCACTTGCTCAGAGTCACAAAGCTAGCAAGTAAGGGATCTGGGACCCTAGCAAGTTGACCAAACATAGGTCTGTCTTATTTTATCACTTAGAGATGATAAGAATTTGAGCATAGCACAGTGAACAGTAGAGATTTCAGAGTTAGACCTATTTTTCTAATTATGCATATTGTGTGTTTGCTTAGATAAAACATCTTCAAAAATTAACAAAAATAATAAGTACTTTTTTTTAAGTGGCAGAATTCTTAAGGTATCTGAATTTTTTTTTTTTGGAAGTCTGTCACTTTCATCAAGGGGGAGTAAAACTTTCCATTTTTTAATGTAAATATATACTATTACTGTCCCTCCTAAAAGGGCACTTCTTTAACAATTCTTCATAAATTCTACTTATGATTTATGTTCTAAATGATAAGTATCTTATTTTTGTGGTAAGACTTGATCCTTAATTTCTTCTGACTGCCAACTAATAGATGCTAGTATTTGAGAAATTTTGAGGAAAATAATCTTACTAAAGGAGGATACATTGGGACAACTTTTTTTGTAATACGATAACAATGAGCTTTTTTAACCATTTGAATTATTTTAAGACTTTTTAAATGAGTCTCATGTTTTAAATACATAATCCTGCACTGTTCCCTAAATGACAAAAGCTAATAACATTATGTGGGCATTTGGTTGTTTTGAGTTGCTTTCTTTAATCTTTTCATTGAAGGTTTGTCCTCATGTGTTTCTTTCCAGATAACAGTAAGCATGAATTACATTATTGGAACCCATGGCTGGCTGCCATATGACAGAAACATTTCTAATTACTTCACATTCATCAGGGATCAAACTGTGACAAATCCTAAGTAAGTAAATAGACATTTAAAACAAAACAGGTACCTTTAGTATCTTATTGCCAGGAAAGGCAAATAGATTAAAATTTCCAACTCCCAAGTTTCCTATTCCTGACATCCCTTTATCTTGTCTTTATCCTTTGAGGCTATTTACAGAATTGAGTCTTACTAAATTGGTTGTGAAAGTCAAGATTTAAATCTTTTTCACACCTTCACCAATCCCACTTTCTTTACACTTAATCCTTGAGACTATATTGTTAGATATATTTTTGTTTAATAATATCAATAAGATTAATGCATTTTTGAATGTATCATTTATTAATAGATATTTCAAATTGAACATTTGAACAGACTTATTTTTTATTTCTTTTGGGAGAGATTAAAAAAATCATTGATATCAGTCTAAATGATCTTTTACAGAAGAGTCTAATATTTAATTGTGTTTACAGAACTCAGCGTAGTATGAATGGCCCTTTTGCTCCAGGGCTGGAGATCACTTCTAAGCTATTTATAGTATCACATGATGCGAAGTTGCTTTTTAGTGCTGGACATTGGGATAATAGCATTCAAGTGATGTCACTTACAAAAGGCAAACTTATTTCACACAATATCAGACATATGGGTAAGCATTAACTCCCCCCACCCAAATTTTTGTTTTTAATTTCTAACCATAATAGTAGTACATCCCTCTTATATTATAAAAGGCATGAATTTTACCTTTGAAATTGAGTGAACTTTTTGATAGATTGTTATGAATATTCTTTCTTTAAGAGCATCTAATGTATTTTGGGTATACTAAGTATCATATAAATTAAATACAGCTTCACAGTATTGGAAAGATGGTAAGGTAAGTCTTTGGAAAAATTGGTTGATAGAATTTTATGACAAAATGGTAAAAAAAAAATCTCTCATAGTTGAATTAGAAGTCACCTGTTCTGTTACTTTGTTAGTGGTAAAGCATGAATGAGGTAAAATTGTTGAATATAGTTTAATCTGGTGCTTCCTAATATCTCAATCTTTTCAACATAAGGATAAATCATGGAGTAGATTTTTTTCCCCCAATAAAGCTGTTAAGAAAGGGAAATAGAGTCTGCTACTAATTCCGCACCAGTGACTTCCAAGATGTCGCTTAGCTCAGGTTTTTTCAGTTTAGGAAAAATATGTTTTATATTGTGAACTTATGGTGTAATATATACTATTTTGGTTAGGGACACATATTCAGTAGGACTGTAGTTCCAGTAGTAGTAGAAGGTAAATGGAGATGAGAGAGTGAGTGACAGAGAAGAGTATCAAAATAAGTGGGGATTCATTTAAAGCTACTTAAACTCATGCCAAGATTCTGACAGGCATATCTTGCCTTACGTCTAGTCCTCACCCTCGCAGAAGGGTGGCCTCAAAGAGGGCTCTCCTACAGGATTTGAGTGACATCCTTTCCTGTGTCACTCTTCCCCAGCGCTTTTCCAATGGCATTCCTACATTTCTTCCTGCTTGAACAACTGATTTAGTGATAGTTTGAATATAACCTAAAATTGCCCCTGTATTTGTTTCAGTCAAACTATGCCATTTCATTTTTTTTTTTTTAACCATTCTTTTTTTCTTACAGATATTGTGACTTGTTTAGCTACAGATTACTGTGGAATACATTTGATTTCTGGTTCCAGGGATACTACGTGTATGATATGGCAGATTACCCAACAGGTAGTCACACATTTAAATACTCTGGGTTTAAAATTCTCCCTGGGGAGATTACTGAGATGTCTTAATAGACAGTGAATTTTTCTCTGACGTTGAATGATTATTTGAGCTCCTTTGCCCTCTTTTCTGTTCTGTCTTAATCACCACTTTTTTCCTAGGTTTATCGTCCTGATTCATGACCTTATCTTGTATTACTTTCCAAAGATAGCTCCTTTTTAACTTCTTCTAGAAAAATGGTTATTTTTCTTGTCTTTGTTTGCATAATATTCCTATTTTCCTTTCAAGTGCAAAAACTAGAAATTAGAAATTTAGAATTTTCATCAGCCTTGCTGTGTACTCTCATGATAATGTTGATGCAAGGAAATGTCTTTCTCTTTATGGCTCTGGATTTTCTACCTTGCTTAGAAAAATAAACAGGCTTTCTCTCACTCCAAATTTATGAAAATATCTAAAATATTTCTTGTAATACTTTCCTTATTTTTCTACATTTCAATCTTTAATCCATTTCTAAATTTTATAATATAGAATATTTAATATTAGATGTATTAGTTATATAGATACATTATTTATATATATTATATAACCATATAGAATATAAAATTACATGCTTGTATTTATTTATGAGTAGAAAGTCATTTATGCCAACACAAATGATTACCCACTGAATTGGCTCTTTTTCTAGATTTCCCTTTCTTCTATATCTATTCTGTATCAACATCAAAATGACTTTATTTTAGTAGTTTAAATATTTGGTAAGCCAAATCCCCTCTCACTGTGTTTCCTTTATTAAAGATTCTCAGCTATTATTTTATGAGTTTTTATTCTTCCATATGAACTTTCAAAATATTTTAACTGTCCTCAAAACATTTCATTTTAGTCAATGAAATTATATTTAATTTCTATATTAATTTAGTGTGGATTGCCATTTTATAATTATTCATATTACAAATGAGGAAATGTCTTTCTGAATTTGTTTCAGGTCTTTTTTCAATGTCCTTTGGTAAAATTTTTTAATAATTTTTTCCCCATTTTGGTCCTGTACTTTGTTATGTTTACTTTTAACTATCATTTTTTTATGACTGCTTCAGTGGAATTTTAAAAATCATTTTTATTTCTAACTGACTGTTGCGAAAGAAGTCATTGATTTCTGTACAGTTATCTTGTACCTAATCAGTTTACTAAATCCTTTTATCTAACTCATAATTATTAGTATTTCTTGAATTTTCTGAAAACAGGGTAAATACACATTCATGTGATCTGAAAATAATAGTGATTTTCTTTACTTTTTCCAATATACTAATTACTTCATTTTCTTACCCTATTACATTGTTAGTGAATACAATAAAGCACCAAAATTCTAGTGAGCATCCTGTCTTAATGTCTGATTTTGATGAACTTGCCTTCACTGTTGTACCATTTAGAATACTGTTTGCTGTTAGGTTTCACTAGTTGTGGGTTTTGTGGGTTTTCTTTTTAATACTTCAGTAGTTACCTTCTATCTTTCTTTTTTTTCCCCCTTTGGTAACTGTTTAGTTTTAACAAAATTTCAATTTACAGAAAAGATACAGAGGTAGTACATTTTTGCCATTTGCCTTAACATTCTCTCTCTCTCTTTTTCCCCTTATTTTTTTTCCTGAACATTTTAAAAGTTGGAGACTTTATGTTCCTTTACACCTAAACAAAGACTTTCTTACATATAACTACAGTGCAGTTATCAAAACTGAAACACTGAACATTTATAGAATACCTTTATCTGATCCACAGCCCATGTTCTAATTTTGTTAGTAGTCCTAATCATGTTCTTTTCAGCTGTTTTTCCCAGTTTCTCTTCCTTTTTTAATGTATGAGTTTTTCTTCTACTTTTTAAAAAAGTAATGTATTATGTTGGGAAATGTCCTAGTTTTGCACCATCCTTGAATTTCTATAATAAACCCGTATGCTTCATACTGTCTTGTTATATTTTACAGCAAGATTTTCTTTGCTAGTACTTTATTTTTCTACTTATATGTGAAAGAAATCTGTTTTTATTCTATCTTTGCATGTTTAGCATTGGGATATGCAACTTTTATAAAATGAATTTGCGAAGAGTCCATCTTCTTTAAATAATATAGGAATTATTTGACTTTTAAAAATTAGATGGAGTACAGTAAGCACTCAGACAGATACTCTTAGAGGAAGACAGATATGACCCAAGTAATAGAGTGTCAGGGAGAATTCATCTACATTGTGTAACGGAGGTAGAAAGTCTGGACATTTATCCATGGTAATCATAAGTCAAACACCATGGCAAGTACTCAAGCATTTTGTATCATAGAAAGTACTGTACCAAACAAAGCATGCTACAAACAGATAAAAAAATAACTTATGTACAGAGAGATTGCCTGCAATAAGTTGAGCTATTAGAAGAATAGAATAATAATATTAACTGAGTAAAATAGGACCTCTGAGATGAAATTATAAACTAGCATAATAAAATGAAAGGGAGATTGCAGAAGAATCAAACTGAGATTAAAATCAATACCATTACAATTATAAATAAACCCAAAGCAGAAAAAGCAAAGAACAAATTTAATGTGACTGGAAAATCAAATTATTAGCATGGAAGAAAGATTTAAGGTAATCAAAGTAAATAGAAACAACAAAGCAATTAGGAAAAGGATGATGGTTATAGAAATCAAAGACAAGTCAGCATAAAGATAATTGATGTCCCTGAAATAGGACTCCAATAAATAAAAAAGAGAAAGTATTCAGAGATGTAATAGAAAAAGTTTCTTTGAAGTAAAGGAAGAATAATTCTGTAAAGGGTGAACAATACACTTGTTAAAATTAATCCAAAGCAATCAGCTTTGAAACCCTTCATATTATTAATATGTTTTTGAGGTTGAAAAGATTGAGAACCATTTGAGAATCCAAGGAGAAACCCAAGAACAAGTACTTCTGAGAATAGACTTAGTGATAAGAACTAGTTGCAGTGTTGGTTTGTGACTTGACTGTTAAAATACAGTATAAGTTTTTTTTTTTTTTTAAGAAAATAGTGTACAAGAAAGTGACCTTTGCTTTTCTGTTTTTATATTAGGGAGGTGTTCCTGTGGGCCTAGCATCTAAACCCTTTCAGATTCTGTATGGACATACTGATGAGGTGTTGAGTGTCGCCATCAGCACTGAGCTAGACATGGCGGTGTCAGGATCAAGGGTAAGATTGTACCTTTAAAAATACTGATTTTTTTTTTAATATACAAATTCAGAGACAATATTTATGTTATATAGGAGAATTGGTAAAAGCATAGAAATTTTATGCTAAGTTTGTCCAGGACTTTGCAGAAGTAGAAAAATTCAGCAAGAAAAAATTTAGAGACTGGATTCTGTTTGTGGATTTTGCTGGTCTTATTAGTTAAAAGAAGGCCATTTTATGAAATAAAATGCCATTTGAAATTTCAAGATTGGAATTTTTCCTAAGGTACATGTATTATTCCTTGATGGAATAATCATTTTCTCAGGTCCTTTCCCATATTTCTTTCTCTTGCTCCGTTTTTTCTTTTTTCTGTTCTTATTTTCTAATATTTTCTCTGTGTAGGATGGCACTGTGATTATACACACCATTCAGAAGGGTCAGTACATGCGGACTTTACGACCGCCTTGTGAGAGTTCTCTGCTCCTCACTGTTCCCAGTTTGGCTATATCTTGGGAAGGACATGTTGTCATCTACTCCAGCATTGAAGAAAGTGCCACTCTCAAGGTATATAACAGTTTCATGCAGTATGGCTAGACCATTAATGAGATTGTCTTCTCCTTTCCACGTTGTATACATTGTGTACATGTGGGGCATTTTGAAGAAGGAAAGAGCTGCTGCTGCTGCTGCTGCTGCTAAGTTGCTTCAGTCGTGTCTGACTCTGTGACCTCATAGACGGCAGCCCACCAGGTTCCGCTGTCCCTGGGATTCTCCAGGCAAGAACACTGGAGTGGGGTGCCATTTCCTTCTCCAGTGCATGGAAGTGGAAGTGAAGTTGCTCAGTCGTGTCTGACTCTTTGCGACCCCATGGACTGCAGCCTACCAGGCTCCTCTGCCCATGGGATTTTCCAGGCAAGAGTACTGGAGTGGGGTGCCATTGCCTTCTCTGAAGAAAAGAGCACAGTATTTTGAAAAGGATATTTTCCTTCTGTCACACGAGTGTATGTTCCTTGATTCTTTGTCTTGTCACAACAAAGATTTGGAGTGATGGACATTAAAGCCCCTCGGCGTGTCATAGCTCTCAGGTCTTGGATAGACCGTGTTATAGCTCTCAGGTCTCAAATGGACCGTCTTATAGCTCTTAGACAAATCAGTGTTACAGCTCAGTGTTACAGCTCTATTTTATTTAGAAGATAGCAGGAAAATCCATCTTCAAGGCATGACGGCATGTTGATCCACGAGGAGAAGAGCGCCCCAGCGCGGGAGAGAGAGAGAGAGAGAGCTAGCTTTGGCTCCTCTGTTTATATGTTTCTCTCTCCCTGGGCCTGTCCTATGTAAATTGGGCCAGCCAGGAGTGTTTGTTTTACCTGAAGTCCTCACTCCGGTCCTCGGACCTTCTTTTGTTCCATTCTCTCGGGCTTTTCCCTTCCTTGTCTTGTACCCACTGCCATTTTGGACTCCTTTTCCCTGTTCTACCTACCTAACACTTCCATCATGCAATTTGTTCATTCCCTATCACAATATTAGCCTCATGTTTTTTTTGTTTGAGGGCTTTTTATAGTCTTTAGAGAAGGAAATGGCAACCCATTCCAGTATTCTTGCTCGGGAGATCTCATGGACAGAGGAGCCAGTCGGGCTACAGTCTGTGGGGGTCCCAAAGGGTTGGACATGACTGAACAGCTAACACTAACTGGCACTATAGGCCTATATGATTTCAAAAATAATTTCTAATTGTGTGGCACTTCATAAGCTTAGATGGAAATTATTCTTTTTGCACAAGGCAGGGTATAAATAAACCATGAATTTTATATGTTTATTTCATTTCCGTGATAAAGCTTTTTAAAAATTACAAGAACTTCAAAAAATTATTTTGGAGGGGTGAGAGTTCTTGTTTAATTTTTATTTACTTAGCTATCTGATTGAAATCACTTTAACAATATTGTCTACATATTTTCTCTTTAAGTATAACATATATTTTATCAAAAATTTTAAACCCAGTTATTATTCTGTTATTAGTCATAGTTTTAATTAACAATTCTGAAACTCAGTTTTAATTTGAGATCATTAAATTTTCTTTAACTAATCTTTGCAGGATAAGAATGCATTGCATTTGTTTTCTGTAAATGGCAAGTATCTAGGGTCTCAAGTCCTGAAGGAACAAGTATCAGATATATGTATAATTGGAGAGCACATTGTCACAGGCAGCTTACAAGGATTCCTGTCCATAAGAGATCTCCACAGGTAAATAATAAGAATTATTAAAGTATCACTTAGGAAAAGACAGTAATATTTTAAGAGAATAAAATCTGTAATTCTAAGATTTCTAATCTTTTTATCATTTATTATGAACATGTTTTTTTTTGGTAACTATAAAAAAGTTGGGGAAGCTAAATTATTTCTGGATTAGTAAATAAAATTTGTATGTTGTATACATATATGTATATATTGTATACATTTTACCACAATTACAACAATTTTTTTAAATAGCCAAGGAAAAAAAACAATTTTCAAAGTGTCAAGCCTGCATTATGGATTTGGGAATATGTCCAACTATAGCTTCAATTTTTTTAGGAACTAAAGTTGGGTTGGGTATTTTTTTAATTGAAGGAAAATTGCTTTACAATGTTGTATTGGTTTCTGCTGTACAACAACGTGAATCAGTCATAATTATACATATGATCCCCTTGCTCTTGAGCCTTCCTCCCCTCCCTTCAGCCCACCCCTCTAGGTTATCACAGAGTGCCATGCTGGACTCCCTGTGTTATATAGCAAGTTCCCACTATGTGTTTTACACATGACCATACATATATATATATATCTTTGCTCCTTTCTCAATTCGTCCCACCCGCTCCTTCCCCTGCTGTGTCCACAAGTTCGTTTTCTACATCTTCATCTCCATTCTTTCCCTGAAAATAGTTTCATCAGTACTATTTTTCTAGATTTCATATATATATATATACACATTAATATATGATATTTGTTTTTCTCTCTCTCACTTCATTCTGTATAACAGATTCTAGGTTCATCCACCTCACTATTACTGACTCAAATATGACTGAGTAATGTTCCATTGTGTATATGTACCATATCTTCTATATCCATTAATCTGCCAATGTACATTTATTTATGTTGCTTCCATGTCCTGGCTATTGTAAATAGTGTTGCAGTGAACACTGGTGTACCCATGTCTTTTAGAATTGTGATTTGCTCAGAGTATATGCCCATTCGTAGGATTGCTGGGTCATATGGTAATTTATTTTTAGTTTTTTAAGGAATCTCCATACTGTTCTCCATAATGGCCGTATCATTTTACATTCCCTCCAGCAGTGCAGGAAGGTTCCCTTTTCTCCACATCCTCTCCAGCATTTATTGTTTATAGATTTTTTGATGGTGGCCGTTCTGACTGTATGAAGTAATACCTAATTATAGTTTTGATTTGCATTTCTCTAATGATGAGCAGTGTTGAGCATCTTTTCATGTGTTTATTGACCATCACTGTCTTTTTTGTAGAGATTGTCTGTTTAGATATTCTGCTCATTTTTTGATTGAGTTGTTTGTAAAGTTGGGTTTAAAATATTTTTTTCAGTTGTAATCAAATAAACTCTTTTTCAGGCTAAGTCTAGCATATCTGTTCATGTTATGTATATGTGTGTTTAAAATTGGTGAAAGGCTTTTGTTATTTAACCCAGTGAGGGAAAAAATCTTTGTAAAGTAAGTACGTTTTTAACTTTATGTTTAACAACTTATATTCACAAAGCACCCTGTTTTCCCTTGCATGCCCAATACATTCTTTTCTTTTCTTTTCTTCTCTTTTAAACTTACTGTGACTTATTTATATGCCTCTTAGTATCTTGGCCCCTCCCTAAACCCTTTCTTCTTAATAGTTTCCTGATCCAGAGTGTTCTCTTACTGCCTTCATATTAAAATCACTTCTGTATCAATATCACTTTCGATTTTTATATTTTCCTTCTCATTTTTGTCAATCTTTCCCATGTGGTAGAGCATTAAGTCTACATTTCAATGATATCTTTCCAACATTTTGTATTACAGCCCTGATTTTAGGGTATTGTTAGGAGAATCCCAAATTAGAAAAAATTAATGGAATCTTATAGCAAGTTAGTCTAGAGCATAGTGTGTACATCTAAAATTCTTCATTCTCTAATCATAAAAGCTGTGAGCATTTATCAAAATGGCATGTTATATTTTTATACCACATTACATTTTAAAATATATATTGCATCCTTTATGACAAAGCAAATATATTGACAAAGCAATTTTATTGACCTTATCCCCCACCAGCACATACTTTTTGGGCTTTTACCCTTTTGTTTATCCAACTTTCATTTGTTAATCATTTCGTGAGAGCACATAAAATGGTTAGAGGGCAAACACATGTTGGAAGTAGAGAAAAAGTGTATTAAGTATTTTGAGTAATGCTATAAATATCGGCTCTTGTGTCACTCAGGTTTTCTGAACTTAAGTTCCCACATTTATAAAATTAGAATGTATAATTAGATTACTATTAAGTTATCTTCTAGTTATAAAGTTCTATGAATCCATTGTATATCTGTGTAATTATGTGCTTTCTATTTCTCTTCTAGTTTGAATCTCAGCATCAACCCATTAGCCATGCGATCACCTATCCACTGTGTTTATGTAACCAAAGAATATAGCCATATTCTTGTAGGATTAGAAGATGGCAAATTGATTGTAGTGGGTGTTGGCAAGCCAGCTGAGGTAAAACCTAGCATCACGGATTTAGTTTCCCGTACTTTTGGGGATTCCCTTGGTTCTTCTTTATTCCAGCTAAATCAGACGCCTCCATTATGGATAAACAAACTGAAAAACAAATTTGATTTTTCAAAGTACAGTAAATGAAAGTGAACAAAGCTAGTATTCAAGAGTAATAGTTATATTATTATATTATTGAAATCATATATTTAGCAGTTTTCATTTATAACTCTAGATGAGTAAGAAAGTTCTTTTATTCTGTCTTTCCAAATGTAGATTTAAAACCACACACTTGCATTTTTAATATATATAAAAGCATTTATAAAATATGAAATTGGACTAAATAACAAAACAGTTTAATTTATTAGTCTTTTGTAAATTTGGCCATGCTGTGTGGCTTACAGGATCTTAGTTCCTGAACAGGGATCCCACTTGAGCCCTGGCAGTGAAAGCACTGAGTCCTAGGCACTGGACTACCAGGGAATTCCCCAAACTATTTTAATTTCAACAGATATTTAGCATAATTGTATATCAGTTGTACTTTTGTAAAAGCAGCTTTCTGTTTTTTACTTGGAACTACAAATATCCCCATATAACGTGCTAATTCTCAGTGAGTTTCCTATAGTTCCTGTAAATTTATTTGCCAATGGCTTATTAATTACTGAATATTCAGATATCATAAATCTAAGACTATTCCTAAGAAAAGTTAGAGGCTGTACTCCAAGTAATCTAGTGATTCTTTTAGAAAATTTATTTTATTACATAGACTCATATTTAAGCATTATAAATTTTTATTGATATCATTGGTCTTTTCTGAGAAATCTAGAATGTGACATCTATGGGGGTTATTTCAAGAGAAGACATTATTGAATAACATACTGTCATTGGTAATAAATCCATTATAGATCATATGAACCTCTTTGCCAGATACTTTCTTCCAGGATATTAATAATAAAAGAAGTCTTACTAAAGTGCCTACAACAACATTTAGTTTCAGGTCTTAATGGTTCTCCAAATAATGTCAGCATGTCTATATTTCAATATTCCACTTAGGTATAAAATATTATACACATTTTTACATTCAGTAATAGAGTTTCTTGATTAATATACTTCCCAGGTAGATTTCCCTCTTGTCCTTTGCTAATGTGATGATTACTTGAGAACTCTGCTCAGATACTACTCTTTGAGTATACTTAAATGCCTTCAAATTTGCCTGTCCTCCAGTTCAGGCAATTTGTTAGCTTACAATTTTACTAAAGTTTTAAAAAATGAAATGCCCTTGTGCACACACATTAAAAAAAAAAATTAATTGGAAAAAAAATACCTAAATAGCTTCATTTCCTAGGCCTAATAAGTCAATGTTCTGTAATATTTACCAAATAAGTTTTTGGTCCTCATTGAAAGATTTGTGTAGTCTACAATAATAGAATTTGAATTGTGTGTAGATTTTGATTAAAAATATTTTTTATCTATTTTTACATCTTTGTGAAATTCGTCTCTCATTAGCTGAATTATGGATCTACTTTAGTAAATAATATAATTGAATGCTTAGAATTCTGCATAATTAAAATATAATTTTATGTGAACTTTTATATAATTTTATGTAGAAATTAAATAGATCAGTAGTTCTGAAGAGTTCTATTTCAACATCTATTTTTATCTAAAAGTAAAAAAATGTTGGTTAATATGTATTTTTAAATCAGTATCAGTTTTATATGTTATGCTGTCATACAGAATCCATATTTGTAAATTAGGTGTTAAAGTGGAACTAGATGAATAGAAATAATGGTTTTGGAAATACGTCTGGATGAAAATGCAGAGCAAACATGCCAAAATGTCTTTGCTTGAGGCCTGTCTTTTATCATTAATGAATGTACCCTAGAAAAGTAACCATTAAAAAAGGGTAGCAGATAAAGCACCGTTAAAAAGTAGATTATTCTTGGGAAAATAATTCCAACAAATCATATGGTTAGATAGAGAAATGTTATACATTCAGAGGGGCATTAACCCATTGATTCAGTTAATTTTGATTAATAATTGTTATGTGCCAAGAAGTGTGCTAAGTCGTAAAAAATTTAATGGTGGAAAAATATGATTCTCACTTTCAAAGAGCTTATGCTGTTCTTATTTTTTAAATTACTTTTTATCATTCTATTGATAAAGAATTTTTCAATTTCTTAGATCAAACTATTTAAAAATTACTTTCTTTTCATCAAAATGTTATTTTACTTTCTTCTTATGATTGTGATTGTCATTAATAGTACTGTAATTAGGAGAAAAATCCTCAAAGCTATGTGTCTTATTAGCGAGATTAAGTATAATTTGAAATTATTTTAATGAAGTGAAATGTAGTTTTGCAAATACATAATGTAAGGGAGTCTTGTAATTTTGATATAACCAGCACATTTAATTTAAAAATTTATACATTAGCATTTCATCTTTCTCAACTAAAAGACAATCAGTGTAGAAAAGTCTTTCTTTAATTATTATTAATTAAGAATCATTAAAATGTTAATGATTCTGCTAACCAAACCTATTCCTATTTCTTTTGCACTCTACAAAATCATTATCTTATATGTTAATTTCATTTATTTTTTTCATACTTAATAACATTTATTCTTAATTTCTCTGGATTACTTTAAACAGATGCGCTCAGGTCAGCTTTCTCGAAAATTGTGGGGATCTAGCAAACGGCTCAGCCAGATCTCAGCTGGAGAAACTGAATATAATACTCAAGATTCCAAGTGATTGTTATTTCTACCTTCTGTCATGGATAACTGAAATTTGATTTATCACTTTGTCACTTTAACCACATCTCTCAACTATCTCAAATGCTTCAGGTCTGTTATCCCTGAAAATCATTCAGGGTTTACCAAAATTTGGTATGGCATATAAATTTAGTCATAGGTATTACTGTTATCTACTTAAAAATTTTCTGGTTAACATTATTGAATCTATCTTATTAACTAATTCTTAGTCTATACTAAGATGAATTTGAGAAAAGACATTTGATTAGATTTAGTGGTTTATTCCTGAGGATAATTAGATCTTTTAAAAAAAATAAACTTCTAAAAATGAAGAAGTTAGATTCAACTCACTTATTATAAACAGCAAAAGTTGTATTTCTAATAAAAGAGTAGATAGAGGTAATGGGACAGTTGAGAGATATGGCTTTTAATACTTTCTTTAGTTAATCATTCTATTTACTGACCACCATATTTAAAAATATGATTTATTTATGGAACGTCTGATCAGAGGTAATATTTGAAAAGAATCTGTTGCATACTTGTATTTTTGAAACTGGTACATTGGCTCATCCCACTACTACTTAGCATATTACTAATGAGAATTTATTGCAACATATTATAATCCTTAAATAATAAAGGTTGAGTAGGAATAAAAGAAACTAGAGATACATTTTACAGATATATTTCACTAGTAGTATAGTTAAGGAAAAATGCTAATTATGATTTTGACATTTGGGTCCTGTATAGCATTTGCAGTGCAATTTATATATGCAGAGTACAAAATTTCTTGGCTTTTTCTTTATTAAACACTATGTTTTCCCTCAATAATTTTTGCAGTTATAAATGATACCCAAATAATTATGTTTTTACTTATTTCATATGATTGATGAACTGAAAAGATATGCATAACTTAAACTAGTCATTTAGATGTAGTAATTTAAAAAATAGACATTTCTGTTTCATGTTATGTATAATTTAGGATTACAATTTTATTATACATACCTAGATGTTACACTATGCTTTGCTATTCAAGATTTTAAAGTACTGATAGATTTATTTTAGAATTGAAAGAGATTGTTAAACCTTCTACTTTTGTAAGGTCATGTTTTGAGTAAGGTCAGAAAGCTTTTACAACTATTTGAGTGTCCTTAATCTGAGATTCCACAGGTTTTGAGAGAATTTATGAATCCCTTACAATTGTGAGGAAATTCTGTTTGTTAGCTGCTTTTTTTCTAGGAATGGGTGGTTGAGTAGCTTTCTAAACGAGGACTGTGAAAAAAGAGGAGGAAAAAAAACGACTTTTTTACGACGACACCTTTTAAAATAATAATATTCTTTTTTTTATTCCAGAAACTATAGAATTCCTTTTATCCAGTTGTCTTCTCAATTGAATCTTGAAAAAATTTTCCTTTGCAGTCCTCTCCTGTTGCCTGTTGCCCACATTTGTCTAATACCCTTTTCTTTATAATCCTATGAGAGAGTAAAAAATATATGAGAAGTGAAGGATTCTGTAATAGGGAAACTATTTGATAGATTTGATTGGCTTGTATAAGAGCTAGCAAAAAGTTGTAGATGAATATTCTTTGCAGTCATTTAAAATCCTCTCTTTTATCAGTAAAAAACTTATATTTAGGTGAATCACACTGACATAAACTGATGCAGCATAAAGTAGAACATCCGTAAATGTGAAGGTTTCCTTTTTGGAGGACTTCAGTAATGTGTGGTAAAAATGCCTCAAAATAAATCAATAGAGATAATTATGATATATTAAGATTAATTTCTTCTATTAGTTTTTTCATTCTTATAAAATATTCATCAATATTTTCATTTTTCATCTTATAAAATGTAGGTTATCCTCCAAAACCTATTTTGTTAGGTTTGAAGTCAAGAGAATCGAAATGATTGATTTTTGGTATTTTAAATGTTGAAGTTTTTTTAAAAAAGTTTCTAAATCAAAACTTTGGAAATGTTTCTTTTGCCTATTTAATTTAGGGATTTTGGTATAAGGCTGCCTTCTTTATTTTTAAGGTTATTTAATACTGGTTTTGGAAGTTATTGACTTTGGAAGTTACAGAAAAGTTTGACTTAGATTATTAGGGGGAAATTCCTAAATTTTTGGTACTTTACTTTGCTACTGTTGAGATGGAGTAACTAAAGAAGCAGGGTTCATTTTATAGCACAAACATGAAGAAGTTTTGTTCACAGTAGATCTTCTATCTAGAACAATAGTAGATGTTCAGAGCAGTAGAATTCATCCTTACATTTTCCGAAAAGTGAAAACCAAAATCTCAAAATTTTGAGAAAAGTCTTTGAGAATACTAGCAACAGTCTAGAAGAATGGAACTTAAAGTTTATTAAATAAGCAAATACAGTAGTAGCTTTGGTTGAATAGGGCTTCCCTGGTGGCTCAGCTGGTAAAGAATCTGCCTGCAATGCAGGAGACCTGGGTTTGATTCCTGGGTTGGGAAGATCCCCTCGAGAAGGGAAAGGATACTTATTCCAGTATTCTGGCCTGGAGAATTCCATGGACCATACAGTCCATGGGGTTGCAAAGAGTCTGACATGACTGAGCGACTCTCACTTTTGGCTGAGTAATTCCTCTTTTAAACAGTTTAGACCACTGAATTAAAGCTTGCTAGGTAAAATCACTGAAAAGATACACTTTGAGGGATTCTGGTGTGTTTAGATGTTATCCATACAAATTAGTTCTGTATTGTATAATGGGAGAGATGAATAGGATCATTAATGCAGTAACAGGTGGACATTTTAGATGATAAATATAATAACTTAGCTGTTATATGAAATGTGTTGCCTTGAAGAACTTTTCTTCTGCTTTTGTTTCATGACACAAATGAAATCTCTGCATCCTGATGATGTGGAGTGATTTATAGTAAGATACTGATTTTATTTTTAGAAAGTGAGGTCAAGTATTAAAACGTATAATACAGGTACTACT
Source organism: Oryx dammah (assembly GCF_014754425.2). Lineage (NCBI taxonomy): Eukaryota > Metazoa > Chordata > Mammalia > Artiodactyla > Bovidae > Oryx > Oryx dammah. Next base: position 44,297,514 of record NW_024070211.1, on the reverse strand, counting down.
CATTTAGAGAAAAAAGAAGCTTTGTAAGACTTTTTTCAACTCTTCCCAAACAGTATTCTGTCATTACTTAGATAAAGTTGGAGGAGAGAAGGGGAAAATAGAGCAGGGCATGAATGAGCCTGACCAGTTGTTTTAAAGTCTTATAAGCCTGTGAAGCTCATGTCATTTATGAATCAATTTCTATTAATTTCCTTTAGTCACAGTGCTTTTTCAGGTCACATCCTTTTGTAGACAAGAAAATGTCAAGTATTCATTTTTCATTAACCAAGAACAACAGTGAGGCTTCCTTTTTTCTCTGTGTTAAGGTATATAACAATTATCTTTTAAGAACTAGTATTGAAAATCACTTTTATCCTTCTGAAGGGCACTATTAAACGTGTCCTCATAATTAATTAGAACTTAGATTTGAAAGTTGAATCTTAATCAAAGCTTAAATAGAAGTAGATAGAGGAAATTAACTTGAATACCCTATTTTTATTTAATGATGACACCATGACATGGCCTTTGCCTTTAAGTATATTTTATATTGTTATTATTAAAAGAATCACTAACGGAAATCTCTTAATTGAATTTAAGGAGCTAATGCTCCTTTTATATATTTATTTTTATAAAGTGAATAGCATTGTTTTTATCACCTTTCCAATGAAAAGATGCAAGTACATGGACTATTTTAAATATAAAATTACATAAATATTAAATAATATCATGTAACATGTAATATGATGTGTGAGTGTATATATATGAAGGTTGGTCTCTTCAAGTACATCATTAAATATGTCATCCATAAATAAATTCTTAAACCTGTCTTTAGGATATAGTTTTTGACTGATTTAAGAAATGAAATACATTCTTTTTTTTTTTTTTTTCTAAATCTAATCTGTTGTTATCAAGCAGACTCATAGCTTGTCCTAACTCCCATTTCTCTGATCAACTAAAACTGTCCTTTCCCCAGTAAGTGACTAGTCTTAAACATTTTTATCACTCTAAGCAAATACCATTCTCAATATTCTTTTAGCTTTATTTATTTATCATGCATACATTTGATTTGCTTTTAAACTTGATCATCCAGAACATTGTTCTAGAGAGTTTTCCCATATGAGAGCCTTGTCATCATTTCAGTATTATTGAAATGATCAGTCATCATTTCAATATTATTAAAATGTGGGCCACAGCTTTATTTAATTTGAATCTAGCATTTTTCAAGGTCATTGTTTCTTAACTGAGATTACAGGTAGACTTCTCTGTGAAGTTCTATAAATATACAGAAGTTTAGGCACTACTCTGGATACTTTGAACCTCTTTACTTGATATTCTTGGTATAAAAAAACTATGTCTCAGGGTTATTAAATCAAAATATTTTCTGCTATAGAAATTATACCCATTCATTTTTTATAAATCAGATCCGGTATTCACAGGCTTATTTGAAAGTAGGTGTGATCATTATCCTTGAGGACATTTGTTTCTAAAATTTGCTTGGAATGGCTTTCTTATCTGTTTTGCATGCCACAGTAACAACTAAATTTCCTTTTCAGTTTGCATTATGCTTCTCATAAACTCTCTTCAGACCTATCATATTTGAAAATTGTAACTGATATCTGTCTCCAGAGAAGTGTTTGCTTGTATTAGTTCCTAGTGACTATCAGTGAATATTTTACATATCTGAATTAGGTAATATTTTTAAGTGTTAATAAAATCATGAGTAACAAAATGCTAGATTTAAAACATTGACTTAGATCTCTTAAAGCTTTGAAGCTACTAATCAATAGTTTTCCTGATTAAAAGGATTGACTTAAATTCCCTAAGCACTTCTGAGGACTTTTGTAGGAGGTGTAGCCTCTGTATGGAAGTACTCCTTAATTTTTCATATGAAAAGTCCTAGTATTAAGAAAAATAGAGCATTAGCGTTTAAGATATTTAAGCCTGTATTGAGAACAATTAATTTTCTGCTTTAAACACATAGGGCCATCTTAGATTATAGAAATTATGATTTTCATCAGTATAAGAAAGTATGTAAAAGTGGCTATCTTACCAAGTACTTTTCTGATATATTGTAGTAATTCATCAAATATATCTTCTTAGATTATCTCACTGACATTTGTCACATGTGGGTGATTTTTAAAGAAACTGTAGGATTTGGACCTATAAAGCTAATGGCTTTAGTGAAAAAAGGGCAGAGATAAAGTTGTATTTACTTTTGTCTTAATGCCTTTAATCTTATGAATTGAAAATTCAAAGGAAAAGAACAAGTAGAAAGTCAGTTGGTCAACATTTGTTTTCCTTGATTTAATGTTTCCTTGGAAACTTATTTTGCAAATATTACCAAAATAATGATAATACCACAATATTGTCATTGAAAAGGTTACCCATTCTTTTTTAAAAAAAATTCCCATTCATTTTTCAAAGTTGGCTGCTAGTGGACTCTCAGTTGAATGCTAGTGGACTCTCGGTATTTGTGTGTGTGTGTTTTCACTTAAAATGGCTGTCTCATTATTTAAAATTTATAACTATTTTTGAGTGTACAAACTGATTAGCTATTTATAATACTGTTACAGTACAGCATTGTAATTTGAGAAAGAAAACAAATTAGGATTTAGGAGGGATTGAAAAAAAAATTATATTTTATTGATTAAAATATAAACTTTTTAAAAAGTCTTATTCCAATGGACCTTTTAAAATTTATTTTTGTAATAATATATTGTACTTAATGTGTATAAAATTAGAGGCTTTCTGGTAGCCAGTATTCCAAATAAATAGTTAATATTCAAATGCTATTTTTGTTGTTCCTTATCTTGGAAACATTTTCCCACAACATCTAGGCAATGTGTTTTAATATTTACTGGACTCAGTCTACAGATTCAACAAATATTCCTCTTGCATTTTGGAGGAAAAAAAGCTTAACTATGATAACATATTTTTCTCTTTAGAATACTAAAATTATATTAATCAATAAACAATTTAGAGAGTAGTTCTGGTAAGGTAATGTCAGTTGTCAGACTTAATTGAAAAAATTTCAGCCCCTTAGTTTCTTATATAGGTATTAAAGGGAATAATTTTAATCCTTTGGGATTTCAACTTTTTCATGGATAATTTTCAAAATATTTAATTATGGTAGTTTCTACATTTCTTCCAAAATTATCGCATACTTCAGTACATCTTACTGTTAAAGATCTTTTATACTTTTTATTTTTTTTCCTACTGTACTTTTTACTGGTCTCTCCAGTTCTTAAATACCATCACCAAAAAGTTTTTGTGGCTACTGTTTTACAGTTAGCTTTACAGAAAACCATATGGCTGGTCTGTTCTCTTCAGAAATTCCTAATGGGTATTGCTTTCCTTCCCCCAACTGTTTGCTTTTATATAGATTTGGAGCAAAAATATTAGCAAAAAATAATCATCTAACCAGTCATTTTCTGTCAGGTTCATTGCTATAGAAGTGAATTACATTAAGATTGAAAAATTTTGAACACGTATGATTTGCCTCACATCAGTCTTTCTGGGACCCAGATTAAATAGGAGTATGTCAGTGTTATAGAGGTGACAGTGATTTGAATGTGTGTGTGTGTATGCACATAGTCAATTCAGAGGAGAGGAGGATAGCTAAAAATTCAGAATTACTTGTTTAAAAAAGTACTTGCAAATTGTGCTGCTACTTAAATATTTAAGGAATTCAAAAAGTTATGTATTTATCATAAAGTGTTCCTTCTCATTTGTTCTACTGGAATTGACCATTAAAAAAAGACTATTAAGCCTTATTTATATCTGATTATTGACTGCAAACTGTGACTCAATGAATACTTGTATGCCAAAAAAAAAAAAAGGTTTTAAAGTTTAGATAGTTTTAGACTTAATAAAGATGTGTAAATAATTTTGATTAGTATTCTCATTATAATGAAGTTACTGTTAATTTGGTGCAATACATTCTTCCCTTTTTCATCCTTTTAAAATTAAATATATAAGATGTATGTTTTGTTTTGTTACATTGAATGTTTTAAAATTTTTCAATGTGTGTATATGAGCTCATGTTTGATTGTTTCTGTATAGCATGATTGAAGATAATTGAAAAATTTGCACATTTTTTAGTCATTTGGAAATTTGTATTCTAAGTTTTTAAGAATATGCATTTATTTTGTAAATAATAAATTAGCTTTGTATATGAAAATGGGTTTGAATCAAATAAAAAAGTGATGTTACTTTCTTCAGCTCATTTGTAATTCTCAATTTATATAGTCTGATTAGAACTTAACATTAGCTAAGCTATTTGAACTTAGCAAATTACAGACCTAAATGTAAAACCGTAACTATCACCTTACAGATGAACCTAAAAGAATGCATTTCACACTCTTCTGTCACAGCTGAAGAATTTGAGTTTTGGAAAGCTGAATCTTTTATAATGGGCTGCAAACAAACTTTCCTGACCTTTGCCCTGGAGGGAAACATACTGATGAGTAAGCAAACCTGCCTTCTATTCAGAAGGAGACTCTCTGCCTTCCAAGGTTGTTTGCTGTACAGATGTCCTTGAAAAGACATGTCCAGAACAGAATGGCAGTTTATACCTTGCTTTTAACAGACTCAGTTTCCCAATACTACCTAACATCCGCTAAATCTTGTCAGACCACCGTGTCTTAAGGACCATAGGGAAGAGGGAAGCTGCCTGAGCAAGGATCCCAGATCTCCAAAGTCTCCGCCACTGTTGCACCAGTGCCCCTTCCTCAGCTAACACGTTGGTTTACAGGTCATCTTGTATGAGTAGATAAGAGGAGAAAAAAGACCAAGCTGCATTTACAGAGGGGATGGCTCAGTATGTGAGTAAAGACAAAAATGGATAGCAGGTGAGTTGAAGCCTTACTTACAGGTGGTCTTGAAAAACAGTGGCAAGGGAAAACCATCTTGGTGGGCAGATCTTTAGTGGTACACCATGTCATTTACTTTGGGTGGAAAGAGAATGGGCCTAAGGTTAGAATATAGATAGGAATCATGGGCCAGGATGAAAGACCTGGCCAGCTGAGAAACATAAATGGAAAAAGATTTTTAAGATTGGGGACATGAAGGTGTCAGATACAAGTGTGTAGATAGACATATAGGATTAGGAAAGAAGCATGAAAATCTTTGAGTCAAATATTAGCCCTCGTCCGGAGCATCCACCGTGAAAGAGGCATTAAGCAATCAAGTGGACCAAACAAGAAATTCAGATCATGTCACGTGGCCCCTGCATTGGCCACTCTAGAGTGCCGGGAGCCAGCGTGAGGAATCCCACCCATGACAAGGTCATGCGGCAGAGATCTGATGTGCAAGGTTGAGTCAGATCTCAGGTTTTCCCCCTGGTATTTCCTGAGCATGTACCCCCCCCAAATAAGAATCCGCCTGCTTTTCCACTCTTCTGACATTCTCTGGAAAAAGTCATCTCAAGGCTTTAGTCTTCTGCATTTGAATGGGTGTTTCAATCCAAAAACCCCTCTGATGGCTTTTTAGCCTGCCTGCAGGACTCATACAGCTGCGCATGTGATTGAAGCCTCCTGACTGCGGGAGGCACAGGAAGCTTAAAACATTCTAGGAATGTAGGGGCTTCCGAGGAGTCAAAATCATTAGAATAGGACTGATTAAAGGTTTCATTTGTTGAGCCAATACTTGCTGCCAAATTTTCATATCCTCTATTTTTAGATATAGTTGGTATATAGAAAAACAAGTAGTGGACCTGGTATTAGCAACTTTAGATCTTTGAGTTGCGTGCTTTCTTTGTTATAACCCACTGCACCTTTGTTCTACAGGAATGTAACTTTATTTAGTACTTTGAGGGTGATGCAGAGTAAAGAAAAAACACTTCTAGGGAAAAGGAGTTTTCTGGTTGATAGACAATTATCCCAGAAGAGAGCCATAAAAATGTTAACAAGCCTCTTGGCCAGAAGATAATGTAAACCACCTGAGACCTTTTGTATACGGGAGGGTTTGCAAAAAGAAAGCCTTGTCTCAATTAGGGTCAGGAATGCTGCCCCTGCATAACCCTGCATATTCCATTATGTACAACTTGGGGTATATAAGCTGATTTTGAAAAATAGTTTTTGGAGTCTTGCACCGATGCTGGGCTTCCCCATGTCATTCTTTTCTTTTTCTGGCTGAATTCCCATCTGGGGCGGGGAGGCTCACCATGTCTACTTACTTGTCCCGGCTTCTAAGATCCATAAGAGAGAAAGCCCAAGGCGGGGCACTCTCCGATATTCAAATGGGCGCTGGCAGCCTAACGTAGATGGTGCAAGTTCCCTGTCTGGCACTCTATTGGTTTTCCCCGTAAACCAAGTTATTGAGCCTCTTTTCTCCACTTAATTTTCCTACTACACTGTTTCTTCCTAATCTAATCTTATATTAATAAATAAGTCTTTTCTCGCCATCGCCGTCCTCGCTTCGAATTCCCTAGATCCACCGGGGCTGGACCCCGGCACTAGGGCCAGTACAAGGGGGAGGTACATGAACAAAGTGGCCACAATGGCAGAAATGGAGACTATCCATGGGCTTAGTAGGATGAACCCTCCACTTCTCAAGGCTGGTCTAGCTATTGCCGCAAATGAATGTCCAAATTACTAACAATGAAGATAAATGCTTAGTGCCCAAGCATTCCTCATTCCTCAATGGGCCACATGCTGGCAAGTTATGTATTTTGGGCCCCTTCCATTCTGGAAGGGCTAGAAGTTCATTCTTATAGGAACAGACATGTATTTTATGTACATGGTTTGCCTTTTATGTCTGCAGGGCCTTAGCCAGCACTATTATCTTCAGGACCTTGGAGCATCTTAAGGACAGTGGAGTATTAATCCATTGGCAGTGGATTCCACATAACATGACCTTAGATCATAGGACCCACTTTACAGGAAATAAGTGCTGGAGGGAGCCCATGACAATGGGATCACTAGTCATATCATATCCATTACCCACAAGCTGCATGCTAATAAAGCATCAGAACAGCTAGCTGATGTGAGGGGTAATTGACCTGGATAATTAGGAAGAGGGACAGCTGCCACTACATAATGGAATATGTAATAGTGTAGAACCCAGGCGATCTCCCTGAGCACTGCTTTGTACTTCTTTGCCCAAATGTGTCTATAGGTAGAGAAACCATAGTCTGAAAAGTACATGATCACCAGGGACTCACGCAGTTCAGAATAACCCATTCATTCTTCCAGGCTAACCAAGCAAGCCTCAAGACTTGGTGAGTAGAAATTGTAGCATGGATAGAGGAGAAAGAAGATTGTAAGTATCAATTGTGGCCCTCAGAAAAACTGCAGAGGCTAACTTCCAAGTTTTTTCTCAAGAAGAGAGTAAGGTGGGTACATAGAAAAAAGGCCCAGCAAAGCCCAATTATCATTGTAATTCTCATCCCAAACTCCCCACTAGGTTGGTTTAGGAGTTATGGGGGCTGCATCATAATTCCACTTCCTCTCTGCCCAATCCAGGTTTCATCCTTCACATGTATTCAGTTCAGTTCAGTTCAGTCACTCAGTCGTGTCCAACTCTTTGCGACCCCATGAACTGCAGCACGCCAGGCCTTCCTGTCCATCACCACCTTCCAGAGTGCACTCAAACTCACGTCCATTGAGTCAGTAATGCCATCCAGCCATCTCACACTCTGTCGTCCCCTTCTCCTCCTGTCCCCAATCCCTCCCAGCATCAGAGTCTTTTCCAATGAGTCAACTCTTCCCATGAGGTGACCAAAGTACTGGAGTTTCAGCTTTAGCATCATTCCTTCCAAAGTATTAATCCCCACTAAATATCTGGCATTTTAAACTCCATCTCAGACTGCTGTTACAATATGCAAGTACCTCATGCCACTCAACCTGTAGGCACTTTATCACTATGCCAGACTCCTAAATAATTTTTGAGATTTCTCTTTGCCTTTCTGGCATGTATTTTTTTTAAGGCATCTAGGGAATTTCTACTTTATGCTCACCAGGTCTCAATAGTATGTCATCAGAGTAATGGACAGGCAAGATATTGTGTGGAAAACCATTACAAACAAGTTAGAGGTATATGTGCTCACATCACAGAGGAGAAATGACAATGTCCAGGAGTATTACACTGAAGGTATAATACTGTTTGTTCCAGGTAAAGGCAAACTGTATCTGATTACCCTTATTCATTAGAATTGAGACAAAAATTTTGTACCCACCAAATAGGCAAATTTGATGATGATGATTACCATGTGGATCAGAGTCCCAGCAGGAAACAGATGACATGCTGGAATTAGTAAAAGAGTTCAAGAATGGAAACTTTTATGAAGATGTGGGAAGGGTTTAAGGAAACCACAGGGTTTCAGTGCCCTAAGACTAGCAACAGTGGTGAGCTGTCATTAACCCCGAGCCTGAAGTGAGTTCCAGCTCCTAGAAAGGGTGTCTGTGTGGGGGTCTTATGACAGAAGCTGCACTCAACAGTGAGTCCACAGCATGAAAACCAGGAGAATGAATATCCAGACTTTCCTTTCATCCTAAGCTACTATTTCCTGTTGGCCAATCTAACCAGAAGTCAGAGGGCTACGAAACACACTGAATGTCCTTTTATATGGATAGTACTACCTATAAAACAGAGCAAGACAGGCCCCTGCCTTGGGCCCCATACTCAAGAGAAACCCACATATCACAAATCCATAAAAATGGTCAAATTTTTATGCCTAAATGGGCAAATTAGTATTTGGCATTCAGTCAGGATTTAGTGGTTAATCAGGATTTTGTGGTCAACTGAACTTTTAATATCACCCTCATAGCTAATACTGCTCAGGCTCCAGGGAAATACTTCATATCTCATGTTCTATATCTTTTAAATAAAATGGGACTTCATCTAAGTGCTGTAAGGGTTTGTAGGTTATGCTTTAAAGTTGGAGGAGACTATAACAGTGGAAAGAGTATTTGAGCAAGTTGATAAAAGTAGATAAATTAGCAATCTTTGTTCTCAGAATAAACACAATAGATTTTTGTTTAATTAAAAAACATTCAGTTCAGTCGCTCAGTCGTGTCCAACTCTTTGCGACCCCATGAATCACAGCACGCCAGGCCTCCCTGTCCATCACCAACTCCCGGAGTTCACTCAGACTCACGTCCATTGAGTCCGTGATGCCATCCAGCCATCTCATCCTCGGTCGTCCCCTTCTCCTCCTGCCCCCAATCCCTCCTAGCATCAGAGTCTTTTCCAGTGAGTCAACTCTTCGCATGAGGTGGCCAAAGTACTGGAGTGTCAGCTTTAGCATCATTCCTTCCAAAGAAATCCCAGGGTTGATCTCCTTCAGAATGGACTGGTTGGATCTCCTTGCAGTCCAAGGGACTCTCAAGAGTCTTCTCCAACACCACAGTTCAAAAGCACCAATTCAGCGCTCAGCCTTCTTCACAGTCAAACTCTTACATCCATACATAACCACAGGAAAAACCATCGCCTTGACTAGACAGACCTTAGTCAGCAAAGTAATGTCTCTGCTTTTGAATATACTATCTAGGTTGGTCATAACTTTTCTTCCAAGGAGTAAGCATCTTTTAATTTCATGGCTGCAATCACCATCTGCAGTGATTTTGGAGCCCAAAAAAGTAAAGTCTGACACTGTTTCTACTGTTTCCCCATCTATTTCCCATGAAGCGATGGGACCAGATGCCATGATCTTCATTTTCTGAATGTTGAGCTTTAAGCCAACTTTTTCACTTTCCACTTTCACTTTCATCAAGAGGCTTTTTAGTTCCTCTTCACTTTCTGCCTTAAGAGTGGTATTATCTGCATATCTGAGGTTATTGATATTTCTCCCGACAATCTTGATTCCAGCTTGTGCTTCTTCCATCCTGGCGTTTCTCATGATGTACTCTGCATAGAAGTTAAATAAGCAGGGTGACAAAATACAGCCTTGATGTACTCCTTTTCCTATTTGTAACCAGTCTGTTGTTCCATGTCCAGTTCTAACTGTTGCTTCCTGACCTGCATACAGATTTCTCAAGAGGCAGGTCAGGTGTTCTGGTATTCCCATCTCTCTCAGAATTTTCCACACTTTATTGTGATCCACACAGTAGGGTTCCATTAATGGACTGGAAGCACTTGACAATTATTGGGGCGTACATAGTGGTGGCAACTGTCAGCTTAGGAACACTTTTCCATATTAAATTCCTTTAAAAATAATATATATGTAGGTCTAAATATGATGCAAAGTTCTTTACACTACCCTACAGCTTTAGTTATTGCTTTAAGAGATGGTGAGGGCTGCCCTGGTGGCTCAGAGGTTAAAGTGTCTGCCCACAATGCGGGAGACCTGGGTTCAATCCGTGGGTCAGGAAGATTCCCTGGAGAAGGAAATGACAACCCACTCCAGTAGTCTTGCCTGGAGAATCCCATGGATGGAGGAGCCTGGTGGGCTACAGTCCATGGGGTTGCAGAGCGATTTCACTTTCACTTTAAGAGATGGTGAGAATCATAAGTGATACAATTGTTACCATAAATTTAAACTGTTTTACAATATTTGCTGTAATAATAATGGTATCATATGTAACAACTCCGTTACAGTCGAACATCATAGATAAAAGTCAGTTCATTTCTGAAGCTAAATATTAACTATAAATTTTTATCCATAATTCCAGTTGCTACTGCCTGGAATTTTGCTAACAGAGCGAAATTTCTTCAATTTGAAAGTATTAAAGAAAACTATCCCATATATTAATTATATGACTCAATAAACCTGAAAAGATTGTTTTAAAATAATCTATCAAATCTTTTCAAGGACCACAATGACTGGGAACAGGATAATTTGGCATTTCCGGCAATAGAAGACAAATGATGTCAAAATCTTGATGATAAAAATATAGAGATCATGCTGAAATAAAGGGAAGACATATTTCATGAAGTAAATACATAATAATTGTGAATCATGTGTCCGTTTATTTGATTCAAAAATCACTAGAGTGTGGTAGAAGATCCAGACGTGCAACAACAATGATTAACTTGAGCTGTTTTTATTTTGATATATGTATTTTAAACCCACTTGGAAAACACTTGGTTAGGACGATAACCCCTAACGTTTTCTAGAAGGCGGGGTTCCTCTTTCTTCAGCAACTTGGTCCGGGTGTCGTGGGCGTGTTCGGAGTCGAATCTGCCGGAATCCCGCCTCGGGTCTCCCTGTTTCTCGCCGCCCGACCGCAGGGCTGACCACCGCACGGCCCCAGCGGCCCAGGCCACGCCCTCAGCGGCCCAGGCCACGCCCCCAGCGGCCCAGGCCACGCCCGGGCGACCTATTCGCTCGCAAGTCCCGCGGGCGCCCCGGCCCACCCCTCTGTCCCTCGGGTGCGCCAGGCTGAGACGCTGAAGAAGAGCGCGGAACTGAGACGTGGTTCCCGGGCGGAGGCACCATGTTGGACTTCGCGATCTTCGCTGTTACCTTCCTGCTGGCGTTGGTGGGAGCGGTGCTCTACCTTTACCCGGTAACCCCCGTCCCGGCCCTCACGGGCTCTGGCCGCCGCCCGCATCCACGTCGCGCAGCCCGCAGCGGGCCGCAGGGAACGGGCCCCGGGGGAGGGCTCCAGCTCCCGCTGCCGCTCTGCCCCGCTCTCGGAGCACGTGACGCCTCGCAGGCGCGCGCGGCCGGCGCTGAAGACAGAGCAGGGCGGGAGGCTCGACCACCCTCGGACGCCGAGAGACGCACGGACGGAGGCTCGGCGAAGCGGGCGCGGCCGCAGCCGCAGGGGCCTGAGGGCTGGTTCGAGGGTCCGGCCTCCCTGTCCTCGCCGCGCCGCTGTGGAGGGCGGGGCCGCAGTGGTTTGGTGGCTTTCGAGCATTAACTGTGCCCACTCCACTTCCATTTTCTAGTGTGTCTGAGAGGAAACTCCAGGCTGCTCGTCGCCTTTATCCATTCTCAAGGATTTTCCCCCAGTGTTTCTTTTGTCGCCTGCTTTTCCGTCTGCCTTTCGACTTTCATTCCTGAAATCTAAAGTCCTTAAGGTCCGGATCGAGTCTTGTTCCTCTTGGGCCTCACATGCTAAAGGGGTCGTGGAAGGAGCATACAGCCAAGTGCTGAATCTCTAAATCTCCTTCTGACCTTTCTCTGCTTACCTTCTTCAGCCTCAAAAGATGCTTCTGAAAACAAAGAAGCTAATGGATGAGGAATCATCTACAAAGCAAGGTGGTGGTTTTGTAGAAAAAGTTGTAAAGCAACAGAATAATGGCAAGCACATCACTGATATTGACAGAACACCTTAAATATTCTTGCTGGTAAATGAATTTGATTGGAGTGTTAGAACTACCCAATCTGGAACTTTCAGTGTGTCTTTATTTTCTGAGAAATAGCCTTGTGGGTCAGGAGAGTGAGGGAGTTAGGGAAACGAGATTTCCAGACAACTCACTTGAAATTCATGAAAGTAAAATAAGACTAGGCAGCAAGCTGTGTTTTCCCTCAGGTGTTTTCCTTCAACTGTGTGGCATCAGGGCAGCTGACAGAATGTTGGATTTAATTAGCGTTTGTGTTTTGCTAGGTACTTTTGAGAATAAGAAACAGGGCAAGAGAGTGATTAAAAGGGACAATGGAATCTGAGCTGGATGGCTGGAAAATGAGTATAGGAGTAAGTGGGTTAACAATCTGTTTGGGGTAAAAATAGTTTTTGGAGTCAAGATATTAAAAATAGAAGGAGAAATAGGAGGTGCTTGGAGATTTGGAAGCTTGATGTTAAAACTCCAGGAATGGTAAAGTTACTGCTAATGTCAAGGCCTAGTGCAACCATAGGAATGAACGGCTGAGATCAGGTGGGGTTTTGAGTTGGGGACAGATGGGTCAGGAAAGAAGACAAACTTCTGTAGGAATAAAAAGTCTAGGGGATGAAGGAAGACCTGGGGATGGTCGTCTTGGGCTTAGTGTGGTATCTAATATATGTAAGGGAAAATGTCATGATAACATTCTGGATGGTCTCAAGGAAGATGATAGTGGTGAGGCTGTGATGATCAGATTGCAGTTCTGCTGGGGTTTGCGAGGGGCGTGCCAGGTGTGGGGATTGAGCTCATTATTTTAGCTGTTCCAGAGTTGTGAGTGTAATGAAGCACAGGGGAGTGTTTTGCCTGGTATTTTGGGGCTCACTCTTCGCTTCTCATATTGAAACATGGAGTCCGGTGTGGGAGCCATTTATCCAGAGCACACAAGAGTTCTGAGGCTCTCTCTGTACGCCTTCTGTTGGAGCTGTAGACCTGTGATTAGGGCGGAGGGGAGCGGTTGTACTTAGTATTTGCATAGAGGTTCTTTACTTGTGCCTGTCAGTAGTTTGGGGCAAATATCTCACCATTTCTGTCATAATGCTTTTCAGTGAGCTCGTTCAAATATTCAAAGACATCAGTTCAGGTCAGTCGGTCATGTGCCACTCTTTGTGACCCTGTGGACTGCAGCACACAAGGCTTCCCTGTCCATCACTAACTCCCGGAGCTTACTCAGACTCATGTCCATCGCATCAGTGATACCATCCAACCATCTCGTCCTCTGTAGTCTCCTTCTCTGCCTGCCTTCAATCTTCCCCAGCATCAGGGTCTTTTCCAGTGAGTCACTTCTTTGCATCAGGTGGCTAAAGGATTGGAGTTTCAGCTTCAACATCAGTCCTTCCAATGAATATTCAGGACTGATTTCCTTTAGGATGGACTGGTTGGATCTCCTTGCAGTCCAAGGGACTCTCAAGAGTCTTTTCCAACACCACAGTTCAAAAGCATCAATTTTTAGATGCTCAGCTTTCTTCATAGTCCAACTCTCACATCCATACATGACTACTGGAAAAATCATAGCTTTGACTAGATGGACCTTTGTTGGTAAAGTAATGTCTCTGTTTGTATTTATTTTTATGGGAAAAAAATTCAGAATTGATATTCTCTTTGCGTTTGTTGTATACCCTGTTTCCTGGGTGCCACATGAGTCTCTCTCTTTGTCTCTTTCTGTTTAAATTCTTTTATTTACTGCAGTGCATCATTTTCCATAATTTCTTGAGGGAGTGTGCATGAAAAGTTTTTCGAAATCTTGCTTGTTTGAAAATCTATCTTTTCTAGCTTCACACTTCAATGATAGCTTGGCATGGTATAAAACTGTAGGTTGGAAACAGTTTTCGCTTAAGATTATCAGGGATGCCACCCACCAACCTGTTGTTCCTGAATCTGGAATCTTAAGGTCTCTTTCCAGAAGGATGGCAGTCACAAGAATGATGTCTAATGGATCTGTATACTGACTTTTTGCTTATTGTTAAAGTCTTGCATCTTACTCTGCCTTTGTGGTTACAAGTACAAATCTGATTGCTTCCTGTGGGAATCCTCCTTTGCAGACCCCAGAGGAGGCCTCTCAAGGTCAACTAATCACTGCTCCAACAACTAACACTTCCAAGAAAACTGGTCAGATTATTCATCCACTATTGCCTCCTCTCCCATTCTCTTTATCCTTATTTTGTCCTTTTTTATTTCTTCACTTTCATTTTGTGGGATTTCAAGAAGAGATCACTGATGAGTGTTGTCAATCTATCATATTTGAAGAGGAGTCAGGAAGCTTGCTTCAGTCATTAATAACTTCAACCTAGAAAAGAAGTAGGGTCTTTTTTTTTTTTTAAGTATCACTGACTTTAATTATGGAGTTCCTTCCATTCTTTTCCCCACTTTTTATACATTAAAATTGACGAGTTTCCATTGTTGATGAGACTGGAGGACAAACTCTTACATTGTAGGTTTCATTGTCATCAGTTAAATGCAAGTTGCACATACTATTGTATAGATAGTATTCTTGTAGTATGTAGTAGAAACTGTAAAACTCCTTCGTTAGTACTGTTGAACTTAGTGTATCTCTTGGCATACATAATCCAAAGGAGGAAAAAAGTAAAATTGTACAGTGATTTTCATGGCACTACCTGTAACAATGAGAAAATGAAAGAAATAGCCTAGATGTTTTACAACCTATGGTAGGAACATGATTATGCAGTTCTGAATATGTGATGGAAGACAGTTTAAACTTTAAATGTTCAAATAAATAACTATTTATTTATATAATGTTAAGTAATGGCACCCCACTCCAGTACTCTTGCCTGGAAAATCCCATGGATGGAGGAGCCTGGAATGCTGCAGTCCATGGGGTCGCTGAGGGTCAGGCACGACTGAGCCACTTCACTTTCACTTTTCTCTTTCATGCATTGGAGAAGGAAATGGCAACCCTCTCCAGTGTTCTTGCCTGAAGAATCCCAGGGACGGGGGAGCCTGATGGGCTGCCGTCTATGGGGTCACACAGAGTCCGACACGACTGAAGCGACTTAGCAGCAGCAGCAGCAGCAGCAGCAGGGGGAGAAAGGGGCAGAATGCCAAACTCTGATTAATAACTAGTTAAAATCATAGACAAAATTCAGAGTTGGTTCCAAAGTTGAATATTTTAGGTTATTTTTTCTATAGATATTTAGCTAATTTAAAAATTATGAGAAGTCTTATTTTAAAAGTGATATGCTTGTTTTAAAATAAAATAAAAATGCTAACCTCTAAATACAGTAACCATAAACCCAATACAAAATTGTAAAAAATTAAAATTCCCCCCAACTTTTTTATAGTTCATTCTTCAGAGGTTGTCACTTTAACAATTTGGTATAAATTATTTTGTTACTTATTTGTATACCAGGTGATCTCTCTGACTGTATGACTCTGATAATGATAACTACATTAAAGCAAAAGATAAATGTGTGTGTGTGCTCACTTGTGCAATCATGGCGACCCAGACTCTTTGTGACCCCATGGACTGTAGCCTGCCAGTCCCCTCTGCCCATGGAATTGTCCAGGCAAGAATACTGGCATGGTTTGCTATTCCCTGCTCTAGGGGCTCTTCCCGACCCAGGGGTCAAACCCGAGTCTCCTGTGTCTCCTGCACTGGCAGGTGGATTCCTTGAAAGTGAAAGTTGCTCAGTCGTGTCCGACTCTTTGCGACCTCATGGACTATACAGTCCAAGGAATTCTCCAGGCCAAAATACTGGAGTTGGTAG
This sequence comes from Oryx dammah, assembly GCF_014754425.2. Lineage (NCBI taxonomy): Eukaryota > Metazoa > Chordata > Mammalia > Artiodactyla > Bovidae > Oryx > Oryx dammah. Next base: position 44,281,546 of record NW_024070211.1, on the reverse strand, counting down.
TCTTTCCCTTCTCCAGGGGATCTTCCCAACCCAGAGATTGAACCCAGGTCTTTTGCATTGCAGGCGGATTCTTTACCAGCTGAGCAACAAGGGAAGGCGGGCGGATTCCTTACACTAACCTGGGAAGGCCTAAAAGATGAATATCACTTTGTATTTTGACAAATTCTTTGACTTGAAAGAGGAGAACTATTTTAGGAATGACACTATTATAATTATGACATTAAATTTTTTGAAAGCCAAGCCAGATGAGACCATTTATAGTCTCAGAACAAAGAAAAATGTACTTGGTTTTATATATTAATTGATATATAATGGATGTTAAATTCTTCAGACACCTTAGTTTAATTGACAGAGAGGAGGAATATTAGGATAATTCTTTTCAGTATGAAGAATCCAGTTTTTTTTATTTTAATAGATAAATAATCTCTGAAATTCAACCAAATTGAATAACCGTCATTTAAGGTCCTGCACATGTCTTGGCAAAACACATCTGACTTATGGGATATATGATCATTCATTATACTAAATTATTTAAATGTTTTTCCCTAAGGCTTCCAGACAGGCTGCAGGAATTCCAGGCATTACTCCAACAGAAGAAAAGTAAGTTGGCTTTTTGGCTTTTTTAAATCAGGTAAAGTCAGCTCTTAATTTTTGGATAAAAACTAAACCATATCTCTAGATTGCTCAGTTTATTTAGTCGCTTTGTTTTCTTTAAACTTGTGTTTGGGCATACCACCTAAACTTTGTTAATAAATGAAAGGAAGCCTGTATAAATCAAAACCTTTAATTTTTTTCACTTCCCCTAGCCAGAGAGTGTTGAAAATAGAAAGATAGGATGAAGATGGAATAAGAAAAAATTGCCATAGCTGATTTAAATTCGCCTGTGATTTAATAGCCAGTGGTGGCATCCATTGCTGTCTCAGAATGAAGTGCTGCAAAACTGGATCGTTTTCCAGTGTCTAAGTCAGATGTTCTTGTGCAGCTTTGTTGATGTGAAGTGTTAAGAATTCTCAAAATATCAGACAAATGCATATCTAAATGTGGCTACCAAAAGTGAGAAGTCAAATATAATAGAGTTTTGGATTTTGCAGTAATTTGATTTTCATTTATCTTTGTTTTCATCTGTTGACACAGTTAATTCAGAATCAACTAGTATTTTTGTTTTTCTGATTCTTCCATATTAAATTATTTTGTCAAATATTGTTCTTTTTTCAGAGATGGTAATCTTCCAGATATTGTGAACAGTGGAAGTCTGCACGAGTTCCTGGTTAATCTGCATGAGAGATACGGGCCTGTGGTCTCTTTCTGGTTTGGCAGGCGCCTTGTGGTTAGTTTGGGCACTGTTGATGTACTAAAGCAGCATATCAACCCCAATAAGACTCGTAAGTCTGATTGTCTTTCTAATTAGCTGATCCTTATCTTTTAAGAATAGATGTCTATAGATGAAGGTCCATACACTGCTCTTAGGAATAGCTAACATTCATTAAATATATTATATGTCACATTGTGCTGAAGTCTCTATATTAATCACCTCACTTCACTTAAGACACAGTATTTTTAAACGATCATTTTCTTCCTTCAATTTATAGATATATATGAAAAATACCCCAGTGCAAATGCCAACAGGATTTTTTTTTGAACCTGAAAAAATAGTTCAGGGGTACATCTGAAAGAGTAAAGGTGTAAGAGCATTTGGGCTTCCCAGGAGGCTCAGTGGTAAAGAATCCACCTGCTACTTCAGGAGATGTGGGTTTGATTCTTGGATGAGGAAGATTCCCTGGAATAGGAAATGGCAACTCTAGTATTCTTGCCTGGGACATGAAGTGAGGCTGTCTGGGTTGAGTCTGTGCTCTTAATCACTAAGTTTCCGCAACGTGGAAGGCTGTCTCTGTTAGGAAATACAAAGATGAGTAAAACCAGACATGGCCTCTGCTCCTGTGGAATTTATAGTTCAGTGGTGGCGAGTTGGGAGCTTATAAATGGTATTTGAATGATTAGGAGAGTGAACTGAGAGATGTACTCTGAAAGAAGGGACTGTAGTTCTTTGCAAAATCTGACAGATTTTTCTGTCTTTTGCTGGTAAAAAAAATGTTAACAGCTATTAAAAAAAACAAAAACCTCAAATATTTAACAGTGAGTATCTCTTGTGTGGTGAGATTTAGATGAATTTATTTTCTTAGTATCTTACTGTGTTGTTTTAATTGTTTAAAATGACAGTGTATTTGTGTATGTGTGAAAACAATATAGTCATTAAAGAAACACATAAAAGTGAAGGAGAAAAGAAAAGGTTTTGGACTCAGCTAAATAGTTTTAACTGTAATACTCGACAGTTACACATACAACATCAATTTTGTCTTAAAATTGGTGGAGTGAGTTCTTTTACAAAGATACATGCTGTCATGCTGTGGAAAATTTATTTGAGTATTAATGGTTTACAGTGGAATTCCCAATTTACTAGGTATTGTTTTGTTGGCAATTTTTATTGTCTCTTGAACTGTTCACATTTAGAAAAGACAAAGGAGTTATGAAAAAAAAAGTTCCTGCCCTCTCTGCTATAGTCCCATACCTTTCTGAACTCTGTTCTTTTGCTGTAGTTTTTTTTTTTTTGAGTGATTACTTTGACTTAGAAATGTTTAATCATGTCTGTTTCAGTGGACCCTTTTGAAACCATGCTGAAGTCATTATTAAGGTATCAGTCTGATAGTGGGAACGTGAGCGAAAATCACATGAGGAAAAAATTGTACGAAAATGGTGTGACTAATTGTCTGCGGAGTAATTTTGCTCTCCTGCTAAAGGTAAACTAGTTTGATCTGGATTTCTGTTTTACAGATAATAATATATGGATCTTCCTTGATTTACAATCAGGTTAGGTCCAGATAAACCCATCTTGAACTAAAAAAAAATCATAAGTTGAAAATGCATTTAAATACACTTAACCTACTGGACATCATAACTTAGTAGCCTAGCCTGCTTTGTATGCACTCAGAACACTTAAGCTAGCCTGCAGTTGGGCAGAATCATCTAAAACTAAGCCTTGTTTTATAATCGAGTGTTGAATAGCTCATGTAGTTTATTGAATACTGTACAGAAAGTGAAAACCAGATGGTTGTCTGGGGACAGAATGTTTGTATGCTTAAGGGCTGTTAGCTCTCATGATCACGAATGTGGCTGACTCAACTGTGGCTGCTGTTGCACCCAGCGTTATGAGAGTATTGCACCTCCTATCACTCACCCAGGAGAAGATCAAAATAAAAAAAAATCAGAGTATAGTTTCTTTTGAATGTCTATTGCTTTTCTGCCCTGTTGAAAGTTGAAAAATTTTATGTTGGAGACCATCTGTATATTTTGGCTATTAGTGTGTCTTTGTCTTTGGTATTCTTACCTTCTTTCTCAGCTGATTTTTGATTCTGAAACAGAAACAAAAGCAAAACAATTTTAACACCTAGACTTCCTGTGTAAGTTGAAATGATGGGAGTGAAGAAAAACTGAAGAAAGTTTTTTTAAATAAAACCTTATGTTTCTTTACTTTTTAAAATAATTTATTTTTTAATTGAAGGATAATTGCTTTACAGAACTTTGTTGTTTTCTGTCAAACCTCAACATGAATCAGCCATAGGTATACATATATCCCCTCCCGTTTGAAGCTCCCTCCCACCTCCCTCCCCATCCCACCCCTCTAGGTTGATACAGAGCCCCTGTTTGAGTTTCCTGAGCCATACAGCAAATTCCCGTTGGCTATCTATTTTATATATGGTAGTATAAGTTTCCATGTTACTCTTTCCATACATCTCACCCTCTCCTCCCCTCTGCCCATGTCTGTAAGTCTATTCTCTGTCTGTTTCTCCATTGCTGCCCTGTAAATAAGTTCTTCAGTACCATTTTTCTAGATTCCGTACATATGTGTTAGAATACAATATCTACCTTTCTCTTTCTGACTTACTTCATTCTGTATAATAGGAGAACCTGAAGAAATTTTTAGAGCAGTGTTGTATCAATAGATCTGTTCTTTATTTTCAGACCCAACTCAAAACCAGCAGCACGTAGAATCTTTACTTGTGGCATGCAGACTCTGCATCTCAAAGTTATTTATTTATTGTATTTTTTATGTAGCTTCTTGGGAAATAGCAATATGGTATGGAGCAGAGACACTTAAGTTTGGAGGAAAGGCTTTCAATCTTATTTCTGTCATTTCGTATCTGCATGGTTGACCTTTGTGAGTTTTTATTGCCTGTGCTGTGCAGTATATGGGATCTTAATTCCTTGACCAGGGATTGAACCCATGCCCCCTGCATTAGAAGTGCAGAGTCTTAACCACTGGACCACCAAGAAAGTCCTATTGCCTTATCTTAAATTGAGGATAATATTAATAGCATCCATATTACAAATTGGCTGTGAGGATTATATGAGATCATGATGTAAAATTCCTAACATCAAGTCTTACAACACAGTACTCAAAAAAATACCTTTCCTTCCTCTGCTTGAGGTTTTCCTGCTCGCCCCACTCCTTGTGTTTTTCTTGCTCCTCTGAAACTGTATCTCCTTGTTAATGCTTCCAGTTTATCTAATGTGTTACTTCTTTCATGCAAGGTTTTAATAGTTGATGGACCTAAATCTGTCCCATTTGGAAGGTTACATGGGAGTCCTTTCTGTTCTATATAGAATAAACCCACATACACTCACAAGTACACAAATACATCTCACCGTCTCTCACATTACATAGAATAAATAATTTTAAAAATCATGGAAAATTTAAATAAAAATAGAATACTATAACACACATCCATATGCTCATCACTAAACTTTGTAACAGTTATCAAATTCAATGCAGTCTTATTTTATCTTTCCCCTACTTAACTCCCCTGTTTTCCTTCTGGGTTGTATTTAAGCAGATTCCAGACATCATATAATGAGGACATGCCTTTTCCAAGGACTTAACAGGATTTAGCATGTAGTAGCTACTTGGTCTGTTTTCTTTGACCTTAAATATGTTCATTCCTTCTAAAATTGTTCAAAACTGCACATTCTAAGCACTTTTGTGACTTTTTTGAGTTGTAGAATAGTTGATAATTCTTAAGAGGATACCATTTTGATTCATCCTACAGTATCTACTTTTTAAAAATTATATTTGATAAATGCTTAATGCCATTTTCCCCCCTTATTCTCCAATTCTGTTTGGAACTCACACTTTACATTCAAGATTTGAGACTGGCTTGAGTCTGGCTGAAATCTCAAACTCACTGGATTCCAAGTGAGTTTACTGTAAGCATTAATTAATATGTTGGCTCCTCTCTGCAGTTGTGCTTCCGAAAAGAAACTGAACAAGGCTTTTACTCATAGCTGCTGATTAGTCTTTCTTCTTTCCACTTCACTTTTCTCACTGATAGCCACTATTCACAGGGCCATCAGGAGATTTGTATATCTAATGTCTACCTTCTCATCGTTGTCAGTACTATTCAGTATTATTATGTTCTCTGGACCTTTCAGGCTGCCTGCTTGGGTTGTCATAGCTGGTCCTGTCACACCCGATTGTCCTCCTGAAAGCAGTTATGTTACCTTTGTCTAAGCATTCATGAATCAGAATCTATCTGTTTAAATACCTTACATTTGTCCATAAGAATCTTGGTATATAATTGTATATCTCCAGGGAATTTTACCCATTTTCTCTTTGCTTTGCTTCTAGTGATTATGCTTTTCAGTACTTTTTATTGTGAAAAGCTATAATTAGTCTTTCTTCTCTGCTTTAAGTAATTCAAACTTCTTTAATCTTTTATCATAGGCTCTATTTCCCAAATGTTCAATCTTTTCTATTGTTTATCTGTATTGTGTTTTTTTTCCTTCTCCAGTCTGATCAAAGGCAAATCAAAGTGGAAATTATTTCCCAATTTAGACGTTTCTTACCATCATATTTTCAAGCTTTGGCACATAGACTGTGTCCATACATGAGAAATGTGTTTCAGGCTTATATTGTCAACCCCTTAGCACAAGCCAGTTACTTAGCTTATTCATTAGTCAGAAATACCAATTAATATTTAATCAGCAAGAACATGATTGAAGAGGACGTGGTCTGAGCATCCTCCTCCTCCCTACCAGTGGTTTTCTGTAGAACAGGGGTGTTTACCAGAGTTATCAGTCCAAAGTAAGTTAATTTCATAATGACACAACAAACCTTTTCCCTTTTTTTTTTTGATCTAGATCTGAGTTCTGTGTTCTGACTCTTCTCTAACCCTCTCAAACCTCATCCTGTAAGTTCTGGCTCCTTCCTGCCCTGACTGTCTCTGCTCCAAAGCTGTGTGTGAACCTGCACTCTAATTCTATGAGTGTAATTTCTGTCTTCAGTGCTTCAACTCCATATGCTCCTATGACTTTTAAGTTAAACTATGATTTAACAAATATTTCTGGATCTTAGAATTTATGATAGTTTACAGAATCCTCTTAGTTGACAGTTCAGTAGTTGTATGTTAATAGCCGAAATTATTGAACTCATTGATTTAACACTGTCTGATGAAGCTCAACAGATTGTTAGCATTCCCATCTAATGTACATAACCAAGATTTATAAACCAAAATTCATAAGCAAATTCAAGATTCATAAACTAAATGGGCTTCCCTGGTGGCTCAGGCGGTAAAGCGTCTGCCTGCAGTGCAGGAGACCTGGGTTCGATCCCTGAGTTGGGAAGATCCCCTGGAGAAGGAAATGGCAACCCACTCCAATAACTCTTGTCTGGAAAATTCCATGGGCTGAGGAGCCTGGTAGGCTACAGTCCGTGGGATCACAAAGAGTCAGACACGACTGAGCGACTTCCTCCTTCCTCAAACTAAATGAGATGCACATAAGCTTCTGGCAGATGTACTAGCTTTGTGACTAGAGTATACACCTATATAAATCATATCTAATATTTGCATTGTATTGTAGAATACTGTGCGAAACAAATGGATGAGCAGATCATAATACAGTTCTGTGATACAAATGATAGTATTGATAATAAAATTTTTATGGCCAAGGCTTAAAAGAGGGTAAGAAAAAGACTTTCCCAGCATAGATTGAAAACATTTAATCTGTTTGTTACATAATCAGCAATGATCTGGTACTAGGGGGAGATATTCACAATTAAATTCTCTGATAAGCCTCATGTTGTCCAAATAGGTTTTTAGGATACCATTTGGAGCCCAGGTTTGGTGTTTGGGAGTACCATTTTCAGGTTTTTTCTTTTTTTAGTGTGTAATATTTCACAGAAGAAAGGTCACCAGAAAACTGTTGAGTACTCATCACTTAGAACTGGAAAAAGATATATCCTGGACTTCATTTAAAAACCAGCTAGGCACAAAGCTCTTTATTAAAAAAAAAATAAGATATAAGCCCCAATAGAAACATGGCTAAAAAAGTGAACATGCAGTACTTCATGGAAAACATGTAGAGGCCATTAAATTTGAAACTTATCTGGAACCTATCAATAATTAGCATGAAATAAACCAATTAAAGTAGTGTTGGGATTTTTTTACCTGTTAGACTGACAGAGATTTTATAAAATGACAACACTTAGTACTATCCAAGGTATGGGAAATGGGCATTTTGCTGGTAAGAGTATAAGTTGATATATGCTTCCCCCAGTGCAGTGTGGTAAAAGCTTAAAAAATGACTTCTTAACTCAGAAATCTCATCTCAAAAGAAGCATTGTTTATTGAGGCAGAAATTAGAAAATACTTAAATGTCCAGTAGTAGAGGATTATTTGAATCATAAATCCTTGGAGTGGATGAGAATGAAAACGCTAAGGAAGATGGCAAAGACATTTATTTACTGACATGGGGAGATGGCTTTAAGGTGATATATTAGTTTGCTAGGGCTAGCGTAACAAAGTACCACAGACTTGGTGGCTTAAACGACAGAAATGTATTGTCTCGCAGTTCTGGAGGCTGTTGGTCCAGGATTCCGGTGTCAGCAGAGTTGGTTCCTTCTGAGAGCCTTGAGGAAAAGTCTGTTTCATGCCTCGTTCCTAGTTGCTGGTAGTTTGCTGACCATTTTGTACATTTATCACCTCAGTCTCTGCCTTCTTGTTTATAATGAGGTCTCCCTGTGTGTGTTTATGTTTGTGTGTGTGTGTGTGTCAGTGTCCAAATTTCCCCTTTTTATAAGAACATAGTCATATTGTGTTAAGGCCTTTAATACACAACCAAAATACAAAACACAGTAAATTGACAGCAATAAAATATGGTATTTCATTTGCACTACACTAAGACATTGATATACCAAGGAAAATGAAAGGGAAAAAAAAACAGAGCAAAATGAAATAATGTAAGAGACTGGTAAGGACTAAGCGTATATGAAAATGACAGACTCAACAATAACAGAAGAAAAGGCAATTTCTTTGTAACATCATATTGCCAAAGAATAAAAATGTATGGGTTGAACTGTGCCCCCTCAAAAAAAAGATCCTGAAGTTCTAACCCCCCTAGTGCCTGTGAATGTGACCTGACCTGGGCCTTATGTTAAGGCCTTAATGTGCACATCTTAAATTATCTGCAGAGAACCTATTCCCAGATCAGGTCACATTCACAGGCACTAGGGGGGTTAGAACTTCAGGATCTTTTTTTTGAGGGGGGCACAGTTCAACCCATAACAGATCATAAGTGAAAAAACCAATATACAGAACAGTTCGTAGAGAATTATTACATTGTTCAAAGTATACCTCTATACACACACATATGTACACATATACATAGATACACTATAGAAAAACATGAAAAGCTGTATAGAAGAATGTTATCTGTAATTATCACTGCTGGATTGTAGGGTGATATAAATTAATCTCTGTATTTTCATTTATGTTATTTTTTATTAGTTATTATTTTCTACATATTAATTTTCTTTTACACTAACCTGTGTTAGTATCCAAAAAAACACAGTGAACCTCTTGACTATCAGTGATAGTCTTAATATTCATTAAATGTTCATTAGAAACAGAGCTTAATAATGTTGTTTTTGTTGTTCAGTCTCTAAGTCATGTCTGACTCCTTGCAACCCTATGGACTACAGCACTTCAGACTTCCCTGTCCTTCATATCTCCTGGAGTTTGCTCAGATTCATGTCCATTGAGTTCATGATGCTATCTAACCTTCTCATCCTCTGCCTCCCTCTTTTCCTCCTGCCCTCAGTCTTTCCCAGCCCCAGGGTCTTTTCCAATGAGTCGGCTCTTCGCATCAGGTGGCCAAAGTATGGGAACTTCAGCTTCAGCATCAGTCCTTACAACGAATATTCAGGGTTGATTTCCTTTAGGATTGGTTGGTTTGATCTCCTTGCTGCCTAAGGGACTCTCAAGTGTCTTCTTCAGCACCACATTTCGAAAGCATCAATACTTCATGGTGAATAGAAAGGGAAAAAGTGGCAGAAGCAGTGACATTTTCTTTTCTTGTGCTCCAAAATCACTACAGTGATTGCAGCCATGAAATCAAAAGACACCTTGGAAAGAAAGTTATGATAAACCTAGAGAGCATATTTAAAAGCAGAGACATTACTTTGCCAACAAAGGTCCATATAGTCAAAGCTATGGTTTTTCCAGTGGTTATGTATGGATGTGAGAGGTGGACCATAAAAGAACGTTGAGTACCAAAGAATTGATGCTTTCAGACTGTGGTGCTGGAGAAGACTCTTGAGAGTCCCTTGGACTGCAAGGAGATCCAACTAGTCAATCCTAAAGGAGATCAACCATGAATATTCATTAGGACTGATGCTGAAGTTGAAGCTCCAATACTTTGGCCACCTGATGCGAAGAGCTGACTGATTGGAAAAGACCCTGATGCTGGAAAAGATTGAGGGCATGAGGAGAAGAGGGCAACAGAGGATGAGATGGTAGGGTGGCTTCACCAACTCAATGGACATGAGTTTGAGCAAACTCAGGGAGATGGTAAAGGACAGGGAAGCCTGGTGTGCTTCAGTCCATGAGGTTGCAAGGAGTTGAATGTGGCTTAGCAACTGAACAAGTTCAACAAGCTTGTTTTGATGAACAGATACTAATTTTAGTGTAGTCTGACTTTTTTTTTTTTTTTGCTTTTATGTTTACTGCATTTTAAATCTTATATAAAACGTCTTTAACCTATTGTCATGAATATATTCATTTAAGGTTTGTTCTCAGAGTTGTCATATTTATCTTTCAAACTTTGATCTATAATCTGTTTAGTGTTTATTACTGTTCGAAGAACGATGAAGGGATTAACATTTTTTTCCTATATGATTATCCAGTTGATCCAGCATAACTTATTGAAAAGATCATTCTTTTTCCATTGTACTGTAATATTCCCTTTATCATAAACCAGGTAACTGTATAGGTCACTTGATGTATGTACAGTTTTGTTGGCTGGAGAAAAGTCTGCTACCTACAAATTGTGAGTTATGTTTTATTTGGGGACCGTAGTGGGAACAATAGCATGGGCAACAGCCTCTCAGATGGCTCTGAGGAACTGTTGTTTAAAAATTTTATTAATTTATTTATCATTGTGCTGGGTCTTCATTGCTGCACTGTCCTTTCCTTAGTTGTGGAGAACTGGGGCTTCTCTCGAGTTGCAGAGTGCAGGCTTCTCACTGTGGTGGCTTCTCTTGTGAAGCATGGGCTCTAGGGAATGTGGGCTCAGTAGTTGCAGCTCCCAGGCTCTAGAGCACAGGCTCAATAGTTGTGTATGGGCTTAGCTACTTCACAGCACATAGAATCTTCCTAGATCAGGGATTGAACCCCTATCTCCTGCTTTGCCAGACAAAATTGTCTGGAGAGGTAAAGGAGAAGCCAGGATATACTCCTGTGTATCCTGAGAAAACTGTATAGTCAAACATCAAAAGACTACTGCTGATCACAAAAACAGGACTTCACAAATTAGTGACTTTAGTGCTTTTCTTCATATGAGAAATTTATTTAAGAGTCTGGGCGCATTAAAATTATTCCTTAGATACACATCTGCTTACCTAGGACCATCTAGTCAAGGCTATGGTTTTTCCAGTGGTCATGTATGGATGTGAGAGTTGGACTATAAAGAAAGCTGAGCACCAAAGAATTGATGCTTTTGAACTGTGTTGTTGGAGAAGACTCTTGAGAGTCCCTTGGACTGCAAGGAGATCCAACCAGTCAATCCTAAAGGAAATCAGTCCTGAATATTCATTGGAAGGACTGATGCTGAAGCTGAAAACTCCAATCCTTTGGCCACCTGATGCGAAGAGCTGACTCATTTAAAAGACCTTGATGCTGGGAAAGATTGAAGGCGAGAGGAGAAAAGGACGACAGAGGACGAGATGGTTGGATGGCATCACCAACTCAATGGACATGAGTTTGGATAAACTCGGGGGGTTGGGATGGACAGGGCGGCCTGTCATGCTGTAGTCCATGGGGTCGCAAAAAGTCAGGCATGATTGAGTGACTGAACTGAGCTGAACTGAACCTAGGACCAGTATCCTGTTTTTCTTCATTCTGAATCCCCTCAGGGCACGCCGTCTTGGGAGGAGGGGCTGCGGTGACTTATGGCTTGATGGCAACATGCCTTGTTTATTGGAATGGTAGGCAACATTCCTTGTCCACAATGTTATGGAATTTTCTAATCCATGAATCTGGAAGAATACCCTCCCACTTTTTGGTTTTTAGTTTTGGTCGTTAGTTTTTCTCAATAATTTTTTCACTTTTAAGAATCTTATATATCTTTTATTAAATCTATTCTTAGATAAGTAGTCGTTTTTTAAAAATACTATCATAAATGGTAGAGTTTTTAAATTTCATTTTCATTTTTTATATATATGGTTGATTTCTGCATATTGATCCTATTTATAGTCATTAACCTTGCCAAATTCCCTTATTAACTCTAACTTTATCATGATATCTGAGCTCTCATTCCCAGAGATGTCTCTTCTCCCAATCTCTTCCTTCCCTGTCTTCTTGGTGTTTCTTGCTTGTCCCAATTGTTTCATTCACCAGCTGCTGCGGCCAATACCTACATCTTTAAATGTTTTCAGCAGAAGTCACCTAGGAACCTGTCTTAGCTGTAGGAATGCTCAGATTTGGGCAAGACAGGGGCAGTCCTTAATGAGAGTTTTCAGGTTAAGACTCACGGCCACACTTTTTTTTACCAAAATGACTGTATTGCTTTCTAGCAATTTGCATTAGGAGTATGTGCTGCTGTTCTCTTAGCTGCTGCTTCTCTGGGATATGGGAATCAGACCAGGTTGTTTAAAATGCCACAGTACTTCCTTACCTCAGAGCGGCTGCTTCTTTCTTCATCAAGCCTTCCCCTAATTGTTTTTTTACTGTATTCCAGAGTTTTTCAGAAGCTGATTCTGACAGGTTAGCTAGCTCATTACTTAATTTGGGGGAGGGATAAAGCCTTGGGGTTCCCTAGATGTCCATTTGCAGTGACCATTTTGGTCAGCAGTGGTGATGTTGCTTTCACTAGAGCTGTTTTCTGCAGTGCTACCATTGAGATGGGGAGAGAAAGGAAATCAAATACTGTTAGGTTAAAACATCAAAGACCTCACTATCTTACCAAGGTCCAGTTGTTCCTGTTGAATAGACACTTCACATTGGGTATTGAGTTTTGGTTAATTGCCAAAGTGCTAAAATGGTTAATGTTAGTTGTTTAGTGGTTTTGCACGTATTTTCATTGTTTTAAAGGCAGAGTGAGATCACCAAAGTCTCACTCCACCATTCTGGAAGTCAGTCCCTCTTCTGGAACTTTTTGAAACAGAATTGTATGGGAAATATAAAGATACAATAAATTTTCAAAATTTATGATAGCGGCATATGTGTGGACCCTTTACCTTATGACAAAACTTTCATAGAGTTGATATGGCAAAGTAGCTTAAATTTGAGTTCCTAACATGAAAGGGTCTACATATATTTTACTTTACAAACCCAGTTACTGTGTTTTGTGATGTAAGTACGATTATTCCTATCACCGCAACCATGAAAAGTGGGAAATGTCATCCCTGTTTAACTTTTGAGACACCTGCACCTTGGAAAAGTCAAGCAAGTTGCTCAAAGTTACCTTGCTTCTAAGAGCCAGAAGTAAACCCAGGATTTTTTGACTCCAAAGCTTTTGATCTTTTTATTACCCATTGTTGGGCTTCCCTGGTGGCTCAGAGGTTAAAGTGTCTGCCTGCAATTCGGGAGACCCGGGTTCAATCCCTGGGTTGGGAAGATCCCCTGAAGAAGGAAATGGCAACCCACTCCAGTATTCTTCCCTGGAAAATCCTATGGATGGAGGAGCCTGGTGGGCTACAGTCCCTGGGGTCACAAAGAGTTGGACACGACTGAGCAACTTCACTTTCACTTTCTTTACACATTGTGTTTTGTTCCACAAGGGATTTGATAAATATTCAGTGGATGAAGGAATGACAAAGAGACCCTGAGAGATTTCCGTCACAGAAGCTCATCTAAGACTTTCATACATTTGTATACTTATTGTTTACTAGATCACAGCTACTCTGTGGTGAATCTTCACTATTTTTAATTTGATACTAAGACTCTAATATTGAAAGTTCCTTTAGGTTCAAGATTTTCCCAGCCTTTAAATGACTTGTATTTTCTGTTCTTATTGTTGTGGTTGTTTTGTTTCACATATCAGCCTTTTGACAGCTAGGGATGTAATTATTGGTAGAGCCAGTGTTAGTCTGACAGATGAAGTAAACACCTGAATGCTTGCCTTAGTTACAGAATTGAACTCTGTGTAATGAATCTACTTGATGGAATTCTCTAAGATTTAGTAGGAGGGAATAGAAAGTCATTGTGGTTTTCTGTTCTGTTTCAGCTTTCAGAGGAATTATTGGATAAATGGCTATCGTACCCAGAGTCCCAGCATGTCCCACTCTGCCAGCATATGCTTGGCTTTGCTATGAAGTCTGTTACACAGATGGTAATGGGCAGTACATTTGAAGATGAACAGGAAGTCATTCGCTTCCAGAAGAATCATGGCACAGTAAGTCTAGGGCCAAATTTAAGTTTACTCTTTCATCAGATTGGATACTTGAGGAATGTAGACCTCGCCTCTTAAGAAGTTTTAAGATTCTGTAGAACAGAGTGTCCTTGTTTGTGGCTAAAAACAATGTAAGAAGGATAATTGTTGCCTTTTTAAAAAATTTAAGAATTACCTTTTTAAGCAGTTACCTTTTGAAACTTAAAAAATGACTAAAACAATTGTCTTGAATACTTAGCAAGTATGTCAGGAGTTCCCTGGTGGCCCAGTGGTTAGGATTCTGGGCTTCCACTGCTGTGGCCTGGATTCAGTCCCCGATTGAGGAACTGAGATCCTGCAAGTTGTGTGGCATGGTAGAAACAAGTATGTTATAATGATAATTTCTAGGATAAAGAGAAAAACTGCACTTAGTAGCACTAGACTGTATCCTGTACTGAAAGAAATTAAACTTGATGGAGCATTAAAGTACTAATGAAATGAATATGATTTGAAAAAAGGATAATTCAATTGAAGATTGAGTTACTATTTGCTTTTTTCTGGACTCTCATATGGACTTTATTATTCTCTATTTTTACCAGTCTCAACATTATATTAATTTGTTTTGAATTGTACTTAAGTCATTTATTTCACTGAAGTTTTGGATCTCTGATCAATTATTTCTTATTTTCTTCAAATCTACAAAAACAGGTTAAATAATCAATGCAATGCATGTAAAACAAAATCACTAGCAACTGTGGCTTAGTACTTTGTCACTGTTTAATATTATCCTTTTTCCCATTAAGATGGTTTTATTACTTGTGTTTGATGATTGAAAAATGTCCATTTCTTAGAAAATGTTCACATGTTCAGGAGTGTAAAAATAAAACTGGAAAAAATCACCCTAAATTCCACTTCCTTTAATAAACTGCTCAAGGTATCCAGGTAAAATAAATTGGCTAAAGGATTCCTAAAATGTTTTCCTATTTTAATGAAGAATCAGTTTTTGACTCAGTTGTTGATGTCTGATTTTTTTTCATGTTGATGAGAGAGCATTTTTTAAAAAGTAACTCCACTGTTATTTCTAGGATTTTATTCCAAGCTGCTGATACCTGTTCCTATTCTGGGTATTTTTTTTTAATGTTTTATATATTTATTACACATACAGCATGTGGAATCTTAGTTCCCCAACCAGGGATTGAACTCATGCCCTCCATTGGGAGCTCAGAGTATTAGCCACTGGACCACCAGGGAAGTCTCTTTCTCGGTACTTTTAAGCTGACATTTTTCTTTACTTTTCTTTCCTTAGAATTTCAAAGCAGAAGTCATAATTTCAAATGTACAGAAATGTGGTAACTAGTACTAGGAACTCTCATGATATCCTTTAGCTGTTGTTTACATTTTGCCCCATTTACTTTTTTCATTCAGTATCCGTTTGTCTATCAGTCCATCCTTCCATCCATTCCTCTCCTCCTTACCCAAAACATTTGAGAGTAGACACTTTACTTCTTTCCCCCTAAGTGCTTCAGTTTGTACATCACAAAAACAAGAATATTCTCTCATATAGCAACAAAATAGTCACACTTGGGAAATTTAGCTTTCATACCATATTTTTATCCAAAGCCCATATTCAGATTTCTTTACTTCTAGTGGCAAACCTCTTTAACATGAAATGGTTTTTCAGCTTTTCTTTGTTTCTTGATGTTGACTTTTTTTTTTTAATTAAGTACAGACCAATTATTTTGTAAAATGTCCCTCATTTGGATTTAATTTGACTAGATTCAAATTACATACTTTTGTGTGTGACTAGGTACAAAGTCTCTATTTTTGGCAGGAATCTGGTATTTTTTTTGTTTTAATGTTACTGTCAGTTGTCAGAGGAAAGTTTTCAGACCATAATCATGACCTAAAATCCTGCCGTAAGTGATTTTTAATGTCCTTAATGTCTGAAACTCTAAGGGGGTGCTTTTGTCCAGCTGAGCCACCAGAAGTACTAACTGGGTTGTGAATGCAGAGGCAGCGTCCCTGCACCATGCCTGCTGCTTGGCTGGCCATACTTGGGAGATACCATCGGCTCTAAGATGCATTTCTGTTTCACAGGTGTTAACGTGAAAAAATGTCCATCTCACACCCAGTTGCATACTGTGTTTCTGAAGAGCCCTCCAAAAACATGGTCCTAGCTATTATCCCACCAACATTAGTGTGCTCTTTCCTTGTGTTTTTGACACAGTTATTCATCTTTTAAATATTTGCCTATCTAGTAAGTAAAAAATGATCTTTCATGATTAAAATTTGTAATTCTCTTCTTGTTTGTGAAGTTAAACATTGTTTAATATTTTTGCTGAGCAACTTGTGTTTCTTTTTTGTGGGATGCTTTCTCATGTCCTCTACCTGTATTTCAATCAATGTCTTTCTTTTTCTTACCTAGAGCTTTTAATTTTTTATCTCAATTTTCATTTGCTTTTACTTTTATTTATAGTGTATTTTAAAAGACTTTTTTTTTAAAAAAGCAATTTTAGGTTTACCTGTTTTTGACTGTCAGAGTTGTGTATAGTGAATCTCCAGCCATTAGTCAATTTGAGTTCAGGTTCTCCTAGCCCAGCACTGTTTCCTGATGTAATTTCCACCTGTAAGTCTGCTACAGTAAGACGTGCCTCCCCATTTTCACCTCTCTCTCCAGTCTTGGGGGCTTCAGTTTGCCTAGGGCCCTATTCTATCTCAGAGATCCAAGAAGAGCTGTTGACTTTTTAGTCTGTTCAGCTTTTTTTGTTGGGGTGGAATAGCTAAATTAACTCAACTTTTTCATCATAAATTTTTACCCTGTGCTCTTTGTTGTACTTAGGCACTTCTTTCTCACTTAAAGGGTATTCCTAATATAAACATTAGCTGCACATTTTTACAGTACATTTAGTAGTTTAATTTTTTACATTTAAATAGTCTGAAAGGCATATCTTTGTAAGATAAGACTTAAGGACTCATAACTGTGAATATTTTTAAAATACCTATTTATTTTCTTTTTTCCACAAGTTCTTTCAGAATTTCTCAGTTATCAAAATTTTTCGTGACTAAGTATCCAGTATTGAAATCCTATTGTTTACTCTCTCCAAACTCTAGACTAATTTTTAACCTTTTTCTAGATCTTAGCCAGTGCTTACCAGTTATCATCTTAACTTTATCTTTGAGGTGCAGAACAAAAGGAAAGAGTGAAGTCGAGTGAAGTCGCTCAGTTGTGTCCGGCTGTTTCCAACCCCATGGACTGTAGCCTGAGAGGCTCCTCCGTCCGTGGAATTTTCCAGGCAAGAATACTGGAGTGGGTGGCCATTTCCTTCTCCTGGGATCTTGCTGATCCAGAGATCCCACCCAGGTCTCCCACATTGCAGGCAGACTCTTTACCAACTGAGCCACTAGGAAATCCCTTCCAGTTATCATGGTGAAGTAAAAATTTGGAATTCATCTCAGATGATAAAGAATCTGCCTGCAAAGCAGGAGACCTGGGTTCAATGACTGGGTCGGAAAGATCCGCTGGAGAAGGAAATGACAACCCACTCCAATATTCTTTCCTGGAGAATCCAGTGGACAGAGGAGCCTGGCAGGCTACAGTCCATCAGGTCATAAAGAGTCGGACACGACTGAGCAAATTCCATTCTACCACTTTACAATGAATTTTACTTATCCACCAGTGCCATTGTAATAAAAAACTGAAAATTGACTCTACTGATAGTTCCTCTTCCTTTTCATTCATATTCCTTTGAAAATAAGGAAACTGACTTTTTAGTTATAATTAGTTTGAAAATATTTTGAATGAAATTAGTAAGAGAGATATATATATATATTTTTAGTAAGATATATTTTGTGCCTTATCTTCAAAGACAATGGAATAAATGATTTCCATGTGAAAGGGAGAATTTAACAGTTCTGTTGGTGAGACAGAGGTTCTTCATTTATTAGCTTAGATTGCATGGTATTATTTGGAAAATTTATGTACTAAGTAATAGGTATACTTTCCTATTTTCAGGTTTGGTCTGAGATTGGAAAAGGCTTTCTGGATGGATCACTTGATAAAAGTACAAGTCGGAAAAAACAATATGAAGATGGTAAGTTTTTTCACTCTTAATTTTTAGTAAGGACAAAAGGAAATGTGCCCATTTTTAATAGGGTTATATCTTATTCATGAAGTTATAGGTCATGTGTTTTTTCTTCCTTTTATGTTTTTTCCTATATTTCCTATTATGAAAGTTTTTCTTAAATAAAAGAGAGGGAAAGGCTGTCAATTAGTCAGTAAACTCTAGCACTTGCTCAGAATGAGAGTACTGTAGTGCTGGTACAGCCTACAGGATTAATGGAAAGTGCAAAGGTACAGTCCTGGGAAAGCAATTTAAAAATGCATGTCAAGTAAGAGTTATAAATAATGAGCGAAATTATCTAAAATAAGAAAATACTCATGAATATCTTTGTAGTTGTACTTCTACAAGTAGAAAAACAGAAGAAAATCTAAATATCCAACAATATAGGAATTGCTAAGGAAATAATATCAACATGACAAATGTTATAAAAGTAATGTAACAAAATAAAAAATTCTTGCTATTATAATGTTGAGTAAAAAAATATTTATATATTTTATAAATACATCCACATGACCAGGGGGAGAAAGAATATTCCATGTAGAGGAAAAGTAGTTGGAAAGCCCTTAAGGTAAGATTCTTCCTGATATATTTGAGGTACATCAGGGAACTCTATGGCTGGAGTGAAATGAGTTAGGAGAACAGAAGACCAGAAAGACTGATGGAAGTGGAACAGATTTTGTCTGGCTTTGGTGTGACTGGGCTGCTGTCATCTCTGGGCTCAGAACAGAAGCAGGGAGACTAATTAGGAGGCTACTGCAGGGAACTGGGCAAGAAAAATAATGTGGCTTGGACTAGGTGGAAGGTGGCAGAAAATAGAATATTTTTTTAAAAAAAGAATAAGGGAGAATAATTCTATATTTTGAAAATTAGAACTGCCAACATTGATGGCCAGATTAGATGTGAGGTATGAAAGAAGGAAATACCAAGGTTTTAGACCTGAGTAACTGGAAAATGAAATGCTAGGAAATCAGATGGGACAGATACTATGGAAAGATCCAGTTTTGAAGGGGAAGATCATAGCTTCAGTTTTGGATATGTTATGTTTAGTATACTTCAGACATCTCAGTGGAGATGCTGAGTTGATTGTTTGATACAAGTCTGAAATTCAGGGGAAAGAGGTCCTAACTGGAAATATAAATTTGGGAGTGTTCCATCCGTAGATTGTATTTAAAGCATGAGAATGGTTATCACCAAGGTAATGAGTATAAATAAAGATCTAAGAAAAGGAGTCCTTGACCTTGGGCATTCCATCATTAAAAAATTGGAGAGATGAGAAGGAACTGACAAAGGATCCTTAGAATGAGCAGGCAGTAAAGTGGAAGCAAAGTGTGAAGCCCAGGAGAGTGGATCCTGGGAGCCAAATGAGAGTGTTTCCATCAGGTGCTGTGATAGGTCAAGTAAGATGGGGCCTGAGAAATGATCTCTGGATAATTTTCTTGGAAGTTGGATTAATCTTCTAGGTTATAGAAATTTACTTTTCTGACTGTTTCACCCTTGTTGGAGTTTCTAAATGAGTGATGCTTGATTTGGGAGAAGAATGGAATTAAGAGGACAGAATTTAGAAGGAAGGTGAATAATACCAGCAGAGTGGTATGTGTAAAAGTCCTCTAAGGGGTAGAATCGTTCTACTTCTTGACCTGGGTGTTTGATTTAGTTATTTGTTAAATTGTGCATATATGTTTTATACATTTTGGTACATGTGTTCAAGTTAGCAAAAATTAGAAATATTAGAGTTTAAATTAGCTTTAAAAATTATGTTATTCTCTTAACTGAAAGTTTTACTCTGCACATAGGAACATTGTTGAAATACAAAAAATTGTTCAGTCCTCATAAATGAAAATCTTTTTTGTTTTTCTTCTCTAAGCCCTTATGCAACTGGAATCTATTTTAAAGAAAATCATTAAAGAACGAAAAGGAAGGAACTTCAGTCAGCATATTTTCATTGACTCCTTAGTACAGGGAAGCCTTAATGACCAACAGGTGATGTAATTCTTAAATGTTTATCAAAGGATAATCAGACATGTATAGAGTGTGCTTTTTATTCATTTTAACCCAGATGCCTTCCTAGAATTCAATGGCTTTTTCCTTTTTTATTGTACATCATTCATAAATAGTATTTAGATTTGCTGTCCTGTTATTTAGCTCTTGGAAGCAGCTGTATAGTATCTAATATTTGAGTAAGCAGATATTGAACCAAAGTTCTGTGGTTGTTACAGAGGAGGGCTTGTGTGAGCCTTTTTCGACTAAACAGCTCTACGCACGTGACCAGATGTGGCAGCGTGGCATGTTCCCAGTGTGGATCTGCTGCCCAGCACACCACTGGGCTACTGTGTGTTTGTGGAGTGGAGCCATTGCTGCCACACCTGTTCACTGTAGAAGTCTTCTGCCTCCTCTGTGGATGTAAGTCTGCATAGACAAAAAGTGGATTTCTGGGTGTGTGTGGGTACAGAAATTAAATCACGCTCCAGAACAGTGGCAGGCTCCTCACTCTTGCTGAGCCTTCATTGCTGCACTCAGCCAAGCTAGAAAGATAAGACTGAGCCATGAGCCAGTGATATTACTGGATAAATGTTCACTGTCAAAAATGCAGTGCAGTGTTTAGGTTGGCTTTTACATTATATAGATTTTATTCAAGTGAAAATGTCATAAAGGAATAATATACTTTGTTCCTTCTTAACTCCCAGTGCTATACTGTAGATGATTTTACTAGGTCTAATACAGGGTCTAATACAGGCCACCTTACATGTCACACTATCTAAACTTAGTTTTGTTTCCTAGATCCTAGAAGACACTATGATATTTTCTCTGGCCAGTTGCGTAATAACTGCAAAATGTAAGTATAAACTGATTTCTTTTTGAGATAGATTATAAAATACAGAAAGATAAAGCTATTCTAAGATAAAGGAAATAAGTTTGTGAGATCTCTTTATAATTTCCCTTAGCTCTTATTTTTTATTCCTGTTTGAAATTCACTGCGTGAATCTAGCCACCCCCACTTTTCTTAACCCCAGGTGCTCTGTGCCACCTCTGAACATTGCCATAAATTTCCTGACACAGTTTATGGATTGTGAATCCTAGTTAGTGCCTTTAAAATGAACTGCTGTTGACACCTTTCCAACCAGAGCTGCAAGCTCTTCAGTTTCCTGCTACGGCTTTTCACTTTGACTTCAATCCTGTCTACTATTAATAAGATCTACCAGCAGCAAATATAGGCCACAGAAATCATGATTTAAAAGAACTTCTTGGTGAAATTAAAGGTGATTATTATTTAAAATTCTAAAATGGGTGATACATTTCTAAGCTTTCTTACTGGTTTTGAGTTTATCAGACTACCATTTATTTATACAGTTTTTAAGAATATGTATATCCATAAAATTGTGTTAACAAAAAATGCTAAAGGAAGTATTAAAGCACAAGTTGAAAATCTAAAGAATTTATGTTTACCTGAAGGATTTTGTTCACAACTTTTTCTGTTTAAGAAAATTAAAAAAGGATGAGCACAAATGTGAAGTTCCTGTAAGTTTTTCTTCTTTGTATACTTTTTTGGTATCTAGAGATGTCCCAGATTTTATAGATTAAGTGGAATATAGGTAAGCATGTGTCAAAAATAATGTCTTGAACCTTAAAAAAAAATACTTGTTTAAAAAATGTGTTACTGTTAAAATATCTTTGCTGAAGACCTTCAAAAAAATCTGAATTAGGGACTTCCCTGGTGGTCCAGTGGCTGGACTTCATGCTCCCAATATAAGGGGCCTGGGTTTGATCCCTGGTCAAGGAACTAGATCCCACATGCTGCAGCTAAGACTCAGCAAAGCCAAATAATTAAATAATAATAAATAAATGTTCAAAAAATCTGAATCAGTTGTACTTTGGATATTACAAAAATTGATCATTTCCAAGGTTGACTTAATATTTTAATCTTTTTTGTAGTTTTTGGGGAAAACTTGCCTTTGAGAGGCAAGATCAGCAGGAAACCTTGATTAAAGTCCCTCCTCTGCGACTTAGTAGCCTGAAGCAAGATACTGACCTCTACATTTTTTTTCCTCTTCTAAAATAAGGATGACCTCCAAGGTTTCCAGCTGTAAATTGGTGTCTTGATTCAACATTGTAATTAAAGAACATTAAGTGGCTTAAAATCACATTTTAAAGCTATACTCTCTGTCTTTTAATAGAGTTGTACAAAAAAACAGTGTTTGAGGTTATTTTTAATAGGGTTGTACAAAAAAAACAGTGTTTGAGGTTATTACACAGTTATATTAATTTTAAATGATAATGTAGTCAGTCAGCGTGTAGAGTGCCTACTATATCCAAATCCTTGTGCTATATCTTTCATGTTATACATTACTACATATTATTGTAAGATTGCATACATGTACATATATACTGTCTGCATAAGTGTTCACATCACTTGTGAAATAGAAGTTCTGCAGTTCACTCACAAGCCATAATAAAGAAACATATATAGGAAAAAAGTTACAGTGAGTTACTCATATGCCTTTTTATGAACTCTGGATGTGAATAAATTATCGAAATAATTGAGTACCAGGTAGCTGTTGATTTTACTGATAATAATATTAAGTGCAGAAAGTGAATTATGTATTTACATTGGATTTGAATAATGTGACTTTGGCAAATATTAAAAATAATTAACTTTAGGCCAATTTAAGCTAGCCCTTTAGCTCAGGAAAGAGATAATAAGTAGAAATAGAAATTATTAAACACAGTTGAAAAAGTAGTTGACATAGAAAAAGTAGAGCTGTAGATAGAGTCATGTTAGGCTTAATCTAAGGAAAGAGATGCTGTATGTCTGGATGGTTCCATTTGAACAGTTATAATCCCAGTGGATCCCTAAGGGAAATATGATTATTTTATATTTGTTTTGTAATTAATTTTCTTACCTTTTGATTTCCTCAGTGATTATAATCCATAAGCCATTTTCAGAAAAAGTAAGCCATAAGCCAGTGAACTCCAGTGTGGGTGTTCATCAGAATAACTGTGATATTTGTTAGGAATATAGAGACCCTGGGTACACCCTAAACCTACTAAGTCAGGATCTATGGGTGGTGGGGTTGTGTCATCACACAATCTCTGACTCCCAGGAGATTTTTGAGAACCACTGTCCTAAGCAAGTAATCAGTTTCAGTTCTTGAGCCAGTGTATTACAAGTGAAAACTTAGAAACACTGATTTATAGGTAAATCTCCTGCTATTTTCACTTGTGTGAATCATTTCATTAGGGCTCCTGAGGAAACTGACAAGTCAACTGTTTTATTTAACATGGTCAAGTGAACCAGTCCATCACAGTTGCCAGCATTTAATACTTACCCAGATGTGAAATTTATTTATTATCATTACTGTTTTGCTTAAGGTAAAATACATCAAGTGCCTTTGACTACTTGCCAATTTTATGAAAGAAATTTTCTAGATTTCACCGTCTCTCTTTGAGAATATTCTGTAAATGTTTATGTTCTGTTGAATGAAGCACAAATCTCATGAACAATCTTGTTTTTATCTTTTGGTAGCATTTATGTATCTTCTGTATCAGGTGGGGGGAAAAAGAAAATACCAAAAAATAGTAAGTTTGTTTTTTATTCAGCGCCCAAACTATGAATTCGCTGCTTTCATTGTTATTAATATAAACTTTCACTTAGTGTGCACCTGGGCAATCTGTTTTTTAACCACCTATGAGGAAATTCAGAAAAAACTATATGAAGAGATTGACCAAGTTTTGGGGAAGGGACCTATCACTTCAGAGAAAATTGAGGAGCTCAGGTAAGAACCTGAGGAAAGGGCCGGGGGCGGGGGGTGGAGATCTTTAAAATTTGAATTGGTTTATCTTATTTAAAACGAGTGCTAATATGGAGGAAAGCTATGTATTTTTACAGGACTTAAAGTATTTACATATAGATTTTAATAGATGACTTAATTTGCTTTTTAAAATCATAAGGTAGTCTTGGGAAACTTTTACATGGGCCTATATAAAATAGCATCAGTGATGTCTAATAAGTGGAACATTCATACATTGATGGTAGGAATGCAAAATGGTACAGTTCTGTTGTAAAACAATGTGGCAGGATCTTATGAAATTGTACAGTATGACCCAGCAGTTCTCCTAGGCATTACCAGAGAGAAATGAAAACATGTCCACACAGTAACCTGTATGCAAACATTTATTGCAATATTATTCATAATAGCAAAAAGCAGGAAGTAGTCCAAATATTCCTCAACTGTTGAATAGATAAATTGTGTTATATCCATATAATATAATAGTACCAAGTAATAAAAAGTAACATAAAATCAATACACAAAACATGGATAAATCATATTATGCTAAGTGAAAAAAATCAAGCACAAAAATAGTCTACAGTGTGTTTCATTTAGGTGACTTTCTGGAAAAGGCAAAGCTATTGTGACAGAAAGTAGGGGAGTGATGGCTGGGGCCTGAAATGGGGAGGAGATAACTGCAAAGAGGCATGAGGAAAGTTTTCTAGGGAGAGGGCACTGTTACGTATCTTTCTTGTGGTTGTAGTCACACAGTCATATATGATGACTAAAATTCATCAAACTGTACAGGTAAAATAGATAACATTTTTATGTGTAAGTAATACCTTAGTGTAAAAGATTTTTTAAAATAGCAACTGTGACTTCTTAGGGGGTTGGAAGTCTGAGACTGGGTAGCAAGCAACCTTACTTTGGAGCATCTGTCAACTATAGAAAAGAAGATACGGATACAGCCATTAGAAAGAACTCGAAACCATAGATTTCCCAAGGAGACATTTGTTAGGAATTCTTTAAAATGTTGAAAGCTTTATTGATTACAATTTAAACAAGTAATACATACTTGTTTTTTGAAGTTTTTATTATGCAGAAGTGTATGACATAGAAGGTGAATGTCCTTTGTAAATGAGGACAAGAGAGAGAACAGTTGTTAACTATCTACATTATTTTTCCAGACTTTTTCTATACATATATATGTATGTATGTAAAATGAAAAATTTTAAAACATTTTTAAGTACAAAGCATGTAACTCTTCTGTAAATTCCATGTTTTCTCTTAATGTGTTGGAGACAGTGTTCTATACATAGTAACTCCACCACATCTAGTCAGTAAGTAAGTTTTGTTGATTTTATTTTCCAAACAGCATTTAGTTAGAAGTTTAGTTTTAGTTCTTTCCATTGTCCCCCACCCATGAGGAGTACCACCAACTTGTCTGGGGCATTTCAACAGCCTTGTGTCTTTCTTCCTCCTATGAAAGTGAAAGTGAAACACTCTCAGTCTTGTCTGACTCTTTGTGACACCCATGGACTATATAGTCATTGGAATTCTCTAGGCCAGAATACTGCAGTGGGTAGCCTTTTGCTTCTCCAGGGGATCTTCCCAACCTAGGGATCAAACCCAGGTCTCCTGCATTGCAGGTGGTTCTTTGCCAGCTGAGCCACGAGGGAAGCCCAAGAATACGGAAGTGGGTAGCCTATCCCTTCTCCAGTGGATCTTCCCGATTCAGGAATTGAACTGGGGTCTCCTGCATTGCAAGCAAATTCTTTACCAGCTGAGCTACTCCAGATTGCTCTTGGAGCCAGTGACTGTACAGTAATCTCTTCAGGTGCTTTAAAAATATACATAACCTGAGACTAATCCCAAACCAACAATCTCTGGGCATCAGTTTCAGAAGCTTCTCAGATGATTTAATGTGTAGTTAAAGTTGAGAATCACTGTGCTAGTCATCTTTCTGTATCTGGGGAGTTGTATCTGATCATGCTGCTGCTAAATCGCTTCAGTTTGTCCGACTCTGTGCAACCCCCTAGACAGCAGCCTACCAGGCTCCCCCGTCCCTGGCATTCTCCAGGCAAGAACACCGGAGTGGGTTGCCATTTCCTTCTCCAATGCATGAAAGTGAAAAGTGAGTGAAGTCGCTCTGTTGTGTCCAACTCTTCATGACCCCATGGACTGCCAGGCTCCTCCGCCTGGGATTTTCCAGGCAAGAGTACTGGAGTGGGGTATCTGATCATACTCCCCTGTTTAAAATCCTTCAATGACTTCTGGTTGCCCTTAAGATAAAATTTATACCCACTAACTTGGCTTATGAGGCATTTCAGCTTTACTGAAATTCTTTTGTTTCTTCAAAAGTGAAGCACTATTTTTAATCTTCTGACTTTTGGCTACATTCTCTCTTCCTCTGTCCTCTAGCTGAGTCCAGTTTTTTCTTCAGGTCTCAGGCTAAGTGTTTATTCATCTGCAAAGTCCTTTCTCCAGTTGGGTGCTCCTGCCATGTAGTCCCCAACACCCTGAACTTCCTTTATCATAACAGTTACTATGCCTTTTTAATTGTTCATCCTTGGTGTCCCTTCCTCTGTCCTTTCCCCTGCCGACTAGACTTTGAAATTCTTTGAGGGTTTTGTCTTGTTGACTGTTGCAGCGTAGTATCTGATGCAGTGCTTCTAATGTAGTAGGTACCTAAAAATATTTGTTCAAAGAGGAAAGGATGTTTCCTTTTTTGTTTTTGATGTTTTTAGAAATTATATAAATCAATATTCCTATGCTTACATCTTTGCAAATATTCCCAAATCTTTCTATTAATAAGGTCCGAGAAATGAGATAATTATTTAAGAATGTATACAGTAGTGTAGTGTTTACGATTAGGGGCTATGGGGTAACAGACTTGGGTTTGAATCCTGTCAATACCATTTACCTGCTGTGTGATCTTTTTTTTTTTAATTAATTAATTTTAATTGGGAGGCTAATTACTTTACAATATTGTGGTGGTTTTTGCCATACGTTGACATGAATCAGCCATGGGTGTACATCTCAAACTCCCCTCCCACCTCCCTCCCCATCCCATCCCTCTGGGTTGTCCTAGTATACCAGCTTTGAGTGCCCTGTTTCATCCTGCTGTGTGATCTTAAACAATTGCCTCATTTTTAAAATCTGTAAAATTAAAAACAATAATACCCATGAGTTTCTTATAAGGATTAAATGAAATACTGCATAGAAACTATTTAACAGAACTGGTGCATAGCAAGATTTCAATATATTTTAGCTTTTATTCCTCTCCTTGTAATGCAAACTTTATATTTTCATATATATTGCCAAGTTATCCTTCATCAGAGATTCTCTGGTGGCTCAGATGTAAAGAATCCGCCTGCAATGTGGGACACCTGGGTTCAGTCCCTGGGCTGGGAAGATCTCCTGGAGGAGGGCATGGCAACCCACTCCAGTATTCCTGCCTGGAGAATCCCCATGGACAGAGAAGCCTGGAGGGCTAGTCCATGGGGTCGCAAATAGTCAGACATGACTGAGCGACTAAGCACAGCACAGCATCCTTCAGTAAGGTTGTACCAATTTATACTTCCCCCAAGAGAATATGAATGTCCATTTCCCTATTTTTTATTAGCATTTTCTAACAGTACTCTTGTTCTTATTTGTTAATCTGGCAGGTAAAAAATTTTGCTTTAATTGGCAGTCTTTCCATTGTTAATGAGGTTGAGTAGTTGAGTATCATTTATGTTTCCATGACATTTGCAATTTTTTTTCTTTTTTTGTGGATTGCTTTTATATTTTCTGTCCATATTCCTGTTGGGATGTTTGATCATTTTAATTTGGGATTTTAAAGAGCTTTGATGCATTAAGGATATATTTACAGTAAATAATTTTTCTACTTGGCTTTTAATTTTACTTAATGATGAGTTCAAGTATGTAGAAGTTTTTCCATGGTCATGGTGTTTCTCTTTATGATATCCATCATTGTTTCAATATTTTTTCTAATTTTGAAGTAGAAAAGTCTTATTAAAATTTTTATTAGATCCTTTATTAAAAATAAAGGATGCTTCTGCACACAAATTTTTAAAATATTGTTTTGAGTTTTCTTCTGGTACTTTTAAAGTTGTTTTTATTTGTTTAAATTCTTACTCACCTAAACCTAAACTTTATATCCTTCTAGTATACACTGTGTTTTAAACAAATAAGAATTATGATGACTATTCCGTTAGGAAGGTTATTAAAATTGTTGAATGACACTTTAAAATGTATATACATTTCAAATTGATTCTCCCAAAATAAGGATCCTCAAAAAAAAATTTTTTAAACAGGTATTGTCGGCAAGTGCTTTGTGAAACTGTTCGGACTGCCAAACTGACCCCAGTTTCTGCCCGTCTTCAAGATATTGAAGGAAGAATTGACAAATTTATTATTCCTAGAGAGGTAGGAAACATTTGGTATTCTTAACCCATTCAGTTATTCTTTTCTTTTAGTGTGTATTTTTAAGCTTTATTGTTTAAAGTATCCAATAAATGCTACCTATTGTTAAATAAAAGCCAGTTATTTTAAATTACAAAATAATATATGCTTGTTTTAAGGTTCAAACAATGTAAAAGAAAGACTCCTTTCTCCCTAGGTCCTACTGTGAATCGTTTAGTGTATATTTTGTAGGTTTTTTCCTGTGTATATGTATTACTCTATGTATATATACATATATATGTATGTATTTTAAAAACCTAATTTATATGTGAAAATATACTGTTTCTATGTTGTTTTTAATTTCTTCTTTTATTGAGGCAATTAATACAACTGGCACTTACTGTGGATCCAATTCATTATTTTTAATGGATGTATAGTACTGCATTGTATGAATGGACCATAATTTACGTAGTGCTTATTGATGAAAATTTAGATTGACATTAATTTTTTTCATTACTACAAGTTGCCTCTAAAAGGCAATTTATATTTTGAGCAACAGTGTATAAGACTGCTTTTCCTCTCCATATTCTTTACTACCTCTGGATTTATGAGTCTTTTATATATTATGTGAATCATATATAAAAATTTATCTCATAATTTTAATTTGCTTCCCCTATAATTGGAGAAATTGAACAGCTTTTCATCCGTGTACTCACAGTTTGTATTTCTTTTGTGAATTATTTTCTTTCTAGTGAGGTTATATGTCTTTATGTAGATTATACATATTAATTCTGTTAGTTATATGGCAAATCTTTTTTCTCTGTCCGTTGTTTATCTTTTACTAGTTTTATGGTGTGTTTTGTTTTTACTGGCTGCCGGTTTTAAATTTTCACATAGTGAAGTCTGTTATTCTTTTATGACTTCAGTATTTTGTGACATGCTTAAGAGATACCTTCTCACTATGAGATCACCAAACTAATGGCCTGTGTTTTCTACTGTTATGTAATATTTTTATAAGTTGGCTTTCTGGGAGTCATTTTGTCTCTGTTAGACTTTTCATAACCAGAGTATTTTTTTATTTTTTTTTTGCAGACCCTTGTCTTGTATGCCCTTGGAGTCGTGCTTCAGGATCCCAGTACTTGGTCATCTCCGTACAAGTAGGAAATTTCTGTCATTGTCTTTGCAGTTCTTAATTTTTATGAGTTTGCATGTTTTGTGTTCTCTTTCTATGTTTTGAGGAGAAATTCAGTATGTAACAGTGATATAAAAACAGAAAGCCACTGCCTTCCCTGTATATCTTCTGCTCAATGCTTTTTCTTTCATGAATCTGCTGTCTTCTACTCTTTATTTCGCCTATTACCACTTCTGTCCCAAGATCTATTTAAGTACTTACTCTCTACAGTTATCCTTTAATTTCATTGGTATTTTGGTGTTCGGTTACCGGTAAATGGGTGTTGCGTGTGCAGTTTCTTTGTTTTCATTCTATTGGTCTCAGTTATTAAGCTCTTTGGCTGAATTCAGAAAATAGGTATTGTGTGTATATTGTGTGTGAGAACAGCAAGGGAGGGGAAGGGTGAAGAACAAAGCTGATACTGCTTGCCTCCTCAGTAGGCATCTGGTAAAATCTGCCTTAAAGAAGTAGGTTAAGATCTACTGGCCTGAAAGAAGGTTATGTGTTGAGTTGATGAGGGCTAAGACAGCTATGTGACAGGCAGGGGGCAGAGTTGATGGCATAGTTGAAGTAAAAGAAAAACCTACTTCCAGAGTATAAGGCTGGGACATTTAAGCATTAAGTAATTCTAGTTTTTCATGTTACAGTGATATTAAAGGGAAATCTATTGAGAAATTAAATAATAGTACTTCAAAATCTACTAAAAAATTAAGTAAATTTAGTATTCCAAGGGGCTTTCATAGCAGAATTAAAGATATACATTTGTGAAATAAAAATGTTATAACTTATAGTTATAAAAAATTAAAATTTCACATTTCAAAATCTTAAAAAAATTCTCATATGGAAAAATGCCAAATTTTTGATAAACTTTTAGATGTAATACAAAAAAGCATAAGAACTTTGCTAGAACTTTTGACACTATTCCTATCCTCAAAACACTCAGAGAATCAGAGTCACAGATTGAAGATACAGAAAGAAATATATGCTAAAATGTAGAAGTCATTTTTAGGAATCAAATGCAGTCAAATTTAGGAAATGTTATTGGTGACGTTGTATGCCAGGGAAAAGGCTTCTTCAGTTGGATACCTCATGGTCCATCCCTTGTGGAAACTCCAGAGATTAATTGGTGTCAGTGCCTTGAGATGATCCTTGAGAGACTGCATCCCACTAGCTGAAATGTACATAGGACTGAGGTAGACCCTATAGAGACGATTGACTAATTACAGTTTAAATATAATTATCACATAGAGGAAGATGGAGAGATTGAGTTTTTCCACTAAATTTAATGCTCTTGAGATCAACAAGGGGCGTTGCATATTTTTTATGGCTGAGTAGTAGTCTACATGTTCAGAGTTTGTTTAGCTTCCACCCTTTGACCCACTAAGGACATTTGGCTTGTTTCTGATATTTTGCTTATATGAATAAAGCTCTTATGAACACTTGTGTACAAGGTTTTGTGTGAACATGGCATTTCATTTCTTAGGAAAAATGCCAGAGTATGATTGGCTATATGGTTAGTGCATACTTAATTTCACAAGAAACTGCCAGACTATTTTTTATAGATTCTCAGCAGCAGTGTTTGAGAGATTTAGCTTCTCTGTAGCCTCAATAGCATTAACTATTGTTTCTATTTTTTATTTTAGTTCTAATGGGTATGTGGTGATGTTTCATTGTGGTTTTTAGAAGTTTTCTTTTTGAGTAACTGACATTACCTTATTCTCCTTATAGAAACTGTCTAGACATTTATTTATAGAAATAAATGCATTGTTGCTTTTATTGTGTTGGCGGTGTCTCAGAGGAAGAAACCCTGACTCCAATTCTGTGATTTAAATTGATAATAATGTAAATGCATCACCGACTCGATGGACATGGGTTTGGGTGGACTCCGGGTGTTGATGATGGCCAGGGTGGCCTGGCGTGCTGCGGTTCATGGGGTCGCAAACAGTCGGACACTACTGAGCGACTGAACTGAACTCTAAACCAAATAATGAAATATTATCAACTTAAAAAAAAAGACTGAAATAGAATTCTCAACTAAAAAGAACTAAGGCAAACATTAAAATGCTTAGTATGGACTGAGACCAAGATGGTGATATAGCAGGCTTGTGAATTTCCTTCCTCACACAGATGCTCTGAATGTAGAGCAATTCCCTCTGAGAAAAATCCAGGAACTAGCTGAGTGACTCCTCCACATTAGGTAAATGAGAAAATACCTGCATTGAAACAGGTGGGAAAGGCTGAGACACATTCTTGCCATAAACTCCACCCCCAGCACAGTGCCGTACAATCTGGAGGGAACATCCAACTCTCAGCTGCTTCTTGAGGATCAAAGGCTTTGAACCACACATTCTGTGCCGCAGTTTTAAATGCTCCCACCTGAGGGATGGGCTTCCAAAAGATCTACTTCAAAAGCCATCTGAGCTTGCGTTCCTGAATCACACAGGACTGTAGCAAAGAAGCAGTTCTTAATGGGAGCATGTTGGGAGCACAAGCATTCACCATGGCTGTTCCCATAGGGCTCAGCACAGAGGGAACAGGCAAAAAAGCCTATCTCCCACTCTTTCCCTGGAAGGGGGTTGATTGCTTACTTTACAAGCTGCTACCTGAAGATCCAGCTTCTTAATGAGCATGCATTTAGAAATACTGGCTGAGATCCTCTCCAGAGCCTGCGGGAGTCAGTGGACACACCCCCAACCATAAAACCAAGTTGCCAGCATCTCCCTTTCACACACATCGAGTGTCCCAACTGTTATGGCTGCCATCAAGGGAGGGATATGCCCCAAATTTCCCTGTTCTGTTAACTGGAACATCTTGCATTCATAAGTCCCACAGGATCGTAGCAAACAAAGAAGCATATATTAATGGGAATGGAGGTACTGGCTGTGGTTAGCCCCCACATTTCAATGCAGAGGGAGCCGGCAAAATGCCTATCTCCCAATCCTTCTCTGGAAGGAGTTTAACTACATACCTAGAAAATTGAGTGTATTTTCAAAATTCTGCAAACCTAGGATTTGGATGGAGAAGGCAATGGGACCCAACTCCAGTACTCTTGCCTGGAAAATCCCACGGACGGAGGAGCCTGGTGTGCTGCACTCCATGGGGTGGCTAAGAGTCGGACACTACTGAGTGACTTCACTTTCACTTTTCACTTTCCTGCATTGGAGAAGGAAATGGCAACCTGCTCCAGTGTTCTTGCCTGGAGAATCCCAGGGACAGGGGAGCCTGGTGGGTTGCCGTCTATGGGGTCACACAGAGTCAGACACGACTGAAGCAACTTAGCAGCAGCAGTATTTGGATAACACTGTCATTTGCTACATATTTTATAATCTTGTGTTGTAAATTGAGTTAAATTCATGATGGAAAATCAAATTGGAATTACCTCTTACCCTGAAAATAAAGAAACAAATAAAATAAGTGTTATGGAAGTTTTTTTAAAAACCTCAGTACTTGAGATTAGGTTACCTATTCATTTTCATTTATTAATCCTTAACATTATGAGATATTTAACAATATAGTTGGATGTCTGTGTCTTTTTTGGAGAAATGTCTATTTGGATCTTCTGCCCATTTTTTGGTTGTGTTGTTTGTGTTACTGATATTGAGCTACATGAGCTGTTTGTATATTTTGGAGATTAATCCCTTGTCAGTCACATCATTTGCTAATATTTTGTCCCATTTTGTGTGTTGGTCTTTTCACTTTGTTTATGGTTTTCTTTTCACTGTGCAAAAAAGTTTTTAGGTTTAACTAGCTCCTATTTGTTAGTTTTTACTTTTATTTTCATTACTTTAGGAGATGAATGCAAAATGATATTGTTGTGTTTTATGTCAAGGAGTGTTTGTCTGCTTGTGTTCTCCTGTAAGAGTTTTATGGTATCCGGTCTTACATTTATATTTTTAATCCATCCTCAGTTTATTTATGTGTACGGTGTTAGAGAATGTTCTAATTTCATTCTTTTAACTGTAGCTATCCAGTTTTTGGACAACACTTATTGAGATTGTCTGTTCTCCACTGTATAGTCTTGCCTCCTTTGTCATAGATTAGTTGACCATAGGTGTGTGGGTTTATTTCTAGGCTTCCCATTGATCTGTGTCTTCAGGCCAAAATCATACTGTTTTGATCATTGTAGCTTTATAGTACAGAATGAAGTCAGGGAGCCTGATTCCTCCAGCTCTGTTTTTCTTTCTCTATATTGCTTTGGTCATTTGGGGTCTTTTGTGTGTCCATACAAATTTTAAGTTTTTTTGTTTTAGATCAGCAAGAAATGCCATTGATAATTTGATAGGGATTGTGTTGAATCTGTAGATTACCTTGTGTAATATAGTCATTTTGACATTGATTCTTTCAATCCAAGAATATGGTATATCATTCCATCTGTGTCATCTTTGATTTCTTTCATCAGTGTTTTATAGTTTTTGGAGTATCAGTTTTTCACCTCCTTGGGTAGGTTTATTCCTAGGTATTTTATTCTTTTTGATGTGATGGTAAATGAGATTGTTTCCTTAATTTCTCTTTCTCATCTTTAGTTGTTAGTGAATATGGCTTAAAACACACGAAAGATGCTCAGCATTACCAATTATTAGAGAAATGCAGATCAAAACTACAGTGAGGTATCACCTCACACTGGGCAGAATGGCCATCATTAAAAAATCTACAAGCAATAAATACTAGAGAGAGTGTGGAGAAAAAGGAGCCCTTCTACACAGTTGATAGGAATGTAAATTGCTACAGCCACTATGGAAAATAGTATGGAGGTTTCTTAAGACTCTAAAAATCAAGCTACCATATGATCCATCAATCCCACTCCTGGGCGTACATCTGGGGAAAACCATAATTCAAAAAGATACATGGACTCCAGTGTTCATTGGAACACTATTTACAATAGTCAAGTCATGGCATCAACCTGTGTTCTTCAATAGAGAAATGGTTAAAGAAAATGTGATACTTATATACAATGAAATATGTTGTTTAGTCACGAAGTCATATCTTACAACCCATGAACTGTAGCCCACTAGGCTCCTCTGAATCTTCCTGACCCGGGGATTGTGTCTCCTGCATTGGCAGGTGGGTTCTTTACCACTGAGCCACCAGGGAAGCCTGCAATGAAATATTACTCAGCCATAAAAGAGAATGAAATAATTCCATTTGCAGCAACATGGATGGACCTAGAGATTATCATACTCAGTGAAGTAAGTCAGAAAGACAAGTATCACATAATATCACTTATATGTGGACTCTAAAAGAGTCATGCAAATGAACTTATTTACAAAACAGAGACAGACTCACAGACTTATAAAACTTTCAGTTACCAAAGGGGAAAAGTGAGAGTGAGGGATAAATTAGGAGATTTGGATTAACATATACACATTACTACATATAAAATAGGTAATCAACAAGGACCAACTGTATAGCACAGGGAACTCTACTCAGTATTCTGTAATAACCTATATGGGAAAGAAACTGGAAAAAGAATAGATCTGTGTGTATGTATAACTGAATCATTTTGCTGTTCACTTGAAATAAATGCAACATTGTAAACCAACTATATTCCAATATAAAATTAAAAAAATTTTTTAAGGAAAAATCTAGTTTCATTCTCTTCTAACCTGGAAACATAGATATCTTCAAGTAAACACTTAGGGTCCCAATTTTCAAGTTAGTTTACAAAAGGAAAAAGCTGATTATATTTGATATAATTTTTCTTTAGACTCTAATGTAAATAGAGTATATTCCAAAAGTAAAAGATAATTTATACTCTTTAAAAAGACTATGAAAGCAGAATTCTTTTTTTTTTTCTCATAGTAGGGTTTAGATCTTTTAAAAACATTTGTTTTTGAGGGGAATTTTTATGCTCCTTGGTGGGTTGATTATTTTGTTTTAATATATCCATTTCCCCATGACTCTTTACAGAGTAAAACTTTTTTTCTGTACAGTAAAAAATCCTTGGTTATGGTGGTTTAGTTGCTAAGTTGTGTCCAACTCTTGTGATCCTGTGGACTGTAGCCTGCCAGGCTCATCTGTCCATGGGATTCTCCAGGCAAGAATACTGGAGTGAGTTGCCTTCCTTCACCACGGGATCTTCCCAACCCAGGAATTGAACCTGGGTCTCCTGCATTGCAGGCAGATGATTTACCAATATTTCCTTCACTTATTAATAAGTCTGGGCCTCATGTAATATAATTTTGATGTGTATAATTTTAAGTCTGGTGACTTCAATTTTAAGAAATGAAATTTAATTGAAAAGGCAATGTAAAATGCTTTGCATATTGATTTGACGGTCTCATGTAATGTATTTTGAACACTCTTAATGTAAATACTCACTATGTGATTTTGTGTGATTTATCCTTACATCTCATAAATGATATAAGTGCCTGTTACGCTTTTATTCCTTGATGGTCTAGAGAAGTGTATTTTGTGCCTATTGTTTAGAAATAATAAAAGTAAGTCAAAAGAGACATATGCTCAGTAGTTTAGGAACATAAAAAGTCAAAGTGAAATATAATGTGACAGCAGTTTCTAGCTTTAGTAGTTTTTAAACTTTATTACATATCTGTGTTCTTATAGTGTAAATATATGCCATGCCAGTGGAGCTATGTTTAACTGGCCCCAATTCTTCTTTTTAGGTTTGATCCAGAGCGTTTTGATGATGAATCTGTAATGAAAACTTTCTCCTTGCTTGGATTTTCAGGCACACGGGAATGCCCAGAGTTGAGGTGAGATGATAAAGGAAAATGAAAGGAAAGAAGTCAGACTTTGTACTTAAAAATTTGACAATCACTGTTGATGAGAATGAACAATCTGTATAAACTGTATAAATTAAATTTAAAAGTTAAATTGTGTAAATAATCATTGATCCTCGGTAACCATGTCACCCTCTTCCTGACTAGGTTCGCCTATATGGTGGCCACAGTGCTTTTGAGTGTTCTGCTGAGGAGACTGCACCTCCTTTCTGTGGAGGGACAAGTTATTGAAACTAAGTATGAACTGGTGACATCATCCAAAGAGGAAGCTTGGATCACTGTCTCAAAGAGATATTAAAATTGTATGCATTTAACTTTGTTGAAGAAAATGATCATTTAGAAAATCTGTATTGAATCCGTTTAGAAACCAAGCATCATTGTATAAAATAAACACCTATTAATAAATACTTCATCATGTAAATTTGGACTTTTGTATACCAGAATTTCTTGATGCACCATATATACTTACATTCATTGGATCAGTATAGTGATCATTTTAATGGGAGGCCTTCTGCTTTTAACTTTTGTCTTATCACTTTCTATGCCATTATTTTCATTTTCCTAGCCTTGGTTTGATTTCTAAAATTAATATTCTTGAAGATAAATTATTTTGCACAGTAATATTTTCCAGATGTTTGTAAAAAAGAAAAATAATATTAACTCCTTTTCATAGTTATGGTAAATCACCTTAAAGGGGGGAAAAAGGACTTCATAATTTTATTTATTGGATTAATGTTTTTATTTTCAAAGTATAAAGCAATTTGTGTTTAATTATTGTTATTAGGTTTGAGTAATTCAGTGAATAATATACCTTGTATTTCCTATTGTGCATTCCCAGACAACAGTGTTCATTTCATGACTTATACATTGCTCATCAATTTGAACAGTTCTGAATCATTTGGAAAATTATATAGTTGTTTTTGAATGTGTTTTGAAATGTCCCTCCTAAGAAGCAAATCAAGAATGAGGCTTGTCTGTCCATTTTTGCTGAAAATCTTAGTAGCACTATATTATTCCACTAATTCTCATTTGTAGAAAAAAACAATTCCTAAATTTATTTATTATGTTATATCCTAACCATAATGAACTTATGATTA
This sequence comes from Oryx dammah, assembly GCF_014754425.2. NCBI lineage: Eukaryota > Metazoa > Chordata > Mammalia > Artiodactyla > Bovidae > Oryx > Oryx dammah. The sequence goes on along the minus strand of NW_024070211.1, from coordinate 44,244,331 downwards.
AGAAATGAGAGAACATTAACTAAAAACCAAACCAAATTTTAAAAAAGAAAACAAATATGGGTGAAAATATTTGCAGTATATATGACAGAAAGGGATAATATCCCATATTACATATAAAAAGCTCATACAAGTTGGCAAGAAAACGTGCAGTAGATAAATGGACAAAACAGCTTCTACTGGGAAACAGCTAATAAGCTTTTAGAAAAATGATTAATCTCATTAGTAAGAATTAGTAAGCAATACTTCTTTATTGGAGCTTTTTCAAAAATATTTGAAGTATCGTTCCAGATTTACATTTTAGTACTGATAAGTTTTATATTTAATACTTTTTTATTGACAGCATTGTATTTTAGTTTTGCTTTTTTTTTTTCTGGTTATATTGTTCTTGAAGAATTTCTTTTAAATACGTTTTTAAAAAGGTAACTGAAGGAAATATGCCAAGTGCCAATAGAGAGGAAAGGAAGAATAATGATAAATGTTTGCAAATGGACTTATTATTGACATTGCTGAATTTCTCTTGTAATTTTAAGTTTCAAGAATGTACTCTGGTTAGAGTCATTTTATGCTGTGTTTATGGTTATATAGCTAACATTTCAGACCTAATAGTGAGTTGTTAAACATAGAAACTAAGTAATAACTAGATGCAGCCTTTATTTCTGTCAAAAATATTTAATTTATGGAATAATTTAAATTTGGAAACCTTAAGTGAAATGTCCTAGATCTTAGCATCATGTTGTTTCAATGAAGGCATGTTTTACATTTATTTCCTCTCACCTTCATTTTCTGTGGCTTAGTGTATACAGAGCACCTTCCTTTATTATCATCTAAGTACCTTATTTGGCGTTGAAAATGACAGTGGAAGGTTAGAGGAGGCGGATGATGTGTATGCCAAGTGCCATTAACATCAGGTAAGTGGAACTCTAGTGAGACGAGATTAGCAACAACAGGGCAGCTGAGCCAGAGTTAGGGTGTTGCCATATTGCCAATAAATGAAAAGAAACAGTGCTTAATAATGATTGGATTTGAGGAAAATAGAGGATAGAAGAATCAGGTACATAAGCAGATTTTTCCAGAGTTACATAACTAATTTGCAACATTAAAAATAAGTCATCTTCTCAAAGATTTTTTAAAAATACTCTTTATCATGTGTAACATAAGTTATCCATTCACTGTTGGTCTTGGCCCTTTGTCAAGCAACCTAAATTTTAGTAGCCTCAGTATTATTGATGCTTGTAACATGCCTCTGGCTGGACTCTCAAGTTTTATAGCTTTTTAGCTTTTTAAAATCTATCTCTTAAAAAAAAAATAAATAAATAAATAAAAATAAATAAATAAATAAATAAAATCTATCTCTTCACTGGTTTTGATCTGCATTCTTTTTGATAGTTTAGAAGTTTATTTTTAAAAACATCAACACAACACATTTCTTATGGCATGAAAGGGCTCTTCCATACTTTGTGCTAATAAAATTCAAAACAGAATTAGTTCTGTGCATGTGTTTGGGAAAAAAGAAAAACACATGTTGTCTGGCCCACAGATGTGCAATTTTATTTATATATATATATAAATAGATTCTATCTTCTTTATAGATCCAATATCAAAATTTCATTTGTTTCCCTTGTATTAAAGTAGTTTGTATTTTAAAGATAAAATGTTCTATTTTTATTAGAAAAATTATATGGGTTATTGTAGAAAAATCTAGGAAATACAGAAGCACAAAAATAGGAAATTCCATCCCCACTGTTTGAACTTAACCAGTGTTCAGCTTCTGAGGTTAATCTTTCTACTCTTTTATCCACATATACTTTTCACAGACATACATAAAGTTCTCTCATTTAATGTGTTATTAACCAATAACGTTTTCTACAACTGAGACATTACTGTTTTCACTCAGAAGTAAATACAGACTTGCCAATTTTTTTCTTCCCCTTTTTCTCTTCTCAGATATTGTTATTCTTTTCAGCTTTAAAAATGGCCTTACTTCTCCATCCATTCTATCAAAACAGTTATATATTAATAAACTCAAGCTGCTAAAGTCAAAACATAATGTAGGTCCTACAGTGAGCACTTAAAAAATGAAATTACTCTACTAGTCTAAGAAAAAATTTTGATATAATTAAGTTGAAATTAGGGTGGCATTTTACCTTTTAAGAGGGCATTTTAAGAATCTGTTGTCGTTTTTGGACTCTGAGGGAAACATTAACATTCTTCTCTGAAGACATCTTTTTTTCTTCAGATCCATAAAAAGTACTGTCGCCTGTTATAAAATGTACTTTTTTTTTCACATGTGGTTATGTTGACAGATTGAAAATTGCTTAAAAAAGTATAATTCTACTGAGTGTATAAAAGTGAAGACATGGCCAGTAAAATCAAGGAGTCATTTGGGAGCTGCGAGAAGACAGCTACGAGAGAAACGGACACATTTCAAGGGTGGATTTTGATAATGTCAACAAAGTGATGCTAGTGGCCTTGTTTTTCTTCTTTGCCAGTCCTGTGCCTGTTTGCTAAGTTCCCGAGACCAATGAGGGAGGTAGAAGGGGAGGAGTAGGGGAGGTAACAAAGCTGTTACTGCGGAAGCCAGAGACCTGCACGGCCAGCAGGGCCTCCATACAGTGTTGCTTTGAGTGTGTTAAGTGACCTACACTGATAAACAGGAGTGAGACTGAAACTTGCTGAAAGTAGAGCATGGGGCTTCTTTATATACCCATCTCATTTAGTCCTTAGAACGTCACTGTAGGTGCTGGTGGGACTAACGAGGTGGGTAAACCTAGAGCCTATTACACAGAGTGAAGTAAGTCAGAAAGAGAAAATCAAATATTGTCTATTAATGCATGCATATGGAATCTAGAAAGATGTTACTGATGAACCTATGTGCGGGGCAGCAGTGGAGACAGATGTGGAGCACAGACGTGTGGACACAGTGGGGGTGGGGTGGGTGGGATGGATTGAGAGAACAGCATGGAGACATACCCATTACCAAATGTAAAACAGACAGCAAGTGGGAACGTCCTGTGTGACAGGGAGCCCAACCCAGGGTTGTGTGACAACCCAGAGGGGTGGGATGGGAGGTGTGTCCAAGAGGGAGGGGCCGTAGGGAGAGGGCTGATACTTGCTGATGATATATGGCAGAGGCCAACACAATATGGTAAAGCAATTGTCCTCCAGTTAAAACAAAAAATAGTTCCTCATTCTTGCAAGAAGAAACAGAACTGTATATGAAGATAGCAAATTCTAGCTAAGAAACTCTGAAAGATCTAAACCAGATTATCTTAATATTGTCAGTGGGGTATAGTGGGGTTTTGTTCTTAAGAGAGAAGCAGTAGTTTCAAATGATGTACAGTTTATAGAAGAGTAATGTAACAGAGGTATTAAAAGAACTCTCAAAACTAATACTGCCAACTCAATTGCCATTTGTACAGCTGTTTAAGTTTTTTGCCTGTTCCCACATACGTGTATTTTTACCCGTTGCAGTCAGAACAACATGGTCTACTTTTTGTTTAACACATTTTAAACATTTTCTTTTGTTACTTCATTTTTGTAAGGTCTTGTTTGCGGGGGAGGGGGGTAGACTTTGAAAGTAGAAATTAATTTTATGTTTGATTTATAGAATTTTATGGATAATTGTAAAATTTGAGCTTGAAGCAATTTTTTTAAAATATCCAGACAATAAACAAAAAGGCAGGAAATGACATTCCTTCTTCCAGTGTGCTTTCCATTCAGGCAGTTTATGGTTTGGTGGCTGTCTTTCTTCAGATTGGAAGCAGATCTTGTTATAGCATGGAAAACGTGCCAGGAGTAAATAAATCACAAATAATCCTGTCTGGTAGTTTTTTTGAAAAAACTTGGTTTTATGTATGTGTAAAATACTTGCAAATTCTTGTTTTAATTTTTAACACAATGGTAAAAATGAAACTGTGTTACCCTACCATGGTAACTATCATGGATAAAGTTGTAAGGTACCTGTCTCCAAATGGCAATCAGTAAATATTTTTGAATAAATGAATGAAATCTTTATTGAAGTTTTCTATGCACATATAGGAAATTATTAAAGTTACTTAATAGTTGATAAAGAAAACCAAACTACTTCTAATGCTAATAGTACTTTGTGATATGTATTGCTGGAAGTATTTAAGAAGATTTTTTTTTTTTGGAATATAAAACTATTGACCACTGTTCACCAGTATTTATAATAAAGTAAACAATATACAGTTGAATAACATTCTGATTACTACAAAGTTATTGTTTTTCTTGGCTTCTGCTGAACTAGTAACCCAAAATACTGAGAAAATTGAGCCTTCGTGTAAGGAATGGATCGGAGTCAAGTAATTTGAGGAAACTTCATATTTGCCTCTTTTGCCAGTACCAAGTCTGCCTCATCAGAATCTTTCCATTTCATGAGGAACATTAATTCTCCACTGCTGTCTGTGGCACCAATTATTCGTTCTGGATCAAGACCTCTGGCAAAACCTCTTGGTTTATCAGCAGCATCTCTTTTCTTCTTTGATTTGCTATCATCAGATTCACTGTCAGACAAAGATTTTCTTTTTGTTCCATCTTTTTCTTTACCAGATTTTTGAGAATTAAGAAATGCTTCAATTAACTCTGGACAATCTAAATTTTCTTCAGGTTCCCAAGTATTGTCTGCATCTCTAAATTCCTTCCACTTCAGGAAATACTCCACCTTCCCGTTCACTATACGGCGGTCCAGCACTTTTTCTACTACAAATTCTTCAGGTTCTGCCTCTTCAACTTTTTTACTCTTTCCGTTTTGCTTCTTTCCCATTTTTTGCAATGTAGTTTTATTGGAGGCTATTTTTTATTGCAGACTTGAAGAGCTATTATTCACCGCCTCTGAGCTGCTCCGGGTCCCGGGTCTGCGACATCTCCCTTAAGAAGATGTTTTATGGACATCTTTCAGTGATGTCTGCATTAAGTGTGAACATAGATTTATAATCAGCTATAGTTCTACAAAGTATAAACCAGAATAGTTGGTAAGCAAGGAGACCTTTGTTCCTCTATATCTTATCATCAGATTATCATTAAACTAGAAAATATGTAAGGATCAGAGTTCTTTATTAGGTTAGCAAGAGCATTATTTCCCAAAGTGTCTCACGGTACCCTATCCTCTGAGATACTCTGAGAAAAAGTTTCCTTGATCATATTCTCAAATTGTGTATGCTTGTTCTTTCTCAGACACCTGTAAATGCATAGTATATTGGAAGAGCTGAGAAGTTCTAATATAAGGAAACCTATTTTAACTTGATGTAACACTGAATGTTCCAAATGTATTTGATGAAGGTACCCCTTTACAGGTTACGCCTATTATCCTGAAAAACTGGTGTTTCATGGAAATGCAGTGTTCACAGAACAGAACCCTTTTTGTCCAAAGTGATCTATATAGACAAGTAGGAACATCTGTCTTCGCTAGTTCTTTAATCTGTGCATGGTCCAGAAATTCTCCAGGCTAGGAGTGACCTAGTCATTCCAATTCACCTGAATTCCATATTCTCTCACTCCCTTACCTCTACTATTTTCCTTGTTAGAGCCCTTGTACTCTACTGACTCTCTCCTCATGACTTCCATTTCTGTCTAAAGAATGTGAACCATTTAGTCAGGCAACATTTTTTATTGGTCCCTTCCTGTACGCCAGATCTTATGCCAGATGCTGGGGATATAGCAGTGAGCCAAACAGACATGGAACTGACTGTGCTCTCTGTCTTCTGTGCTTCATCCCAGGAGGAAGAACCCCAAAATCTCATGTGCCAAAGCTTAACTTTCTAGCACTTGAGTTCTCTAGGTCCTTGGTTTGGAAGCAACTCAAAGACCCTTCAGGTTAGTGGCTGAAAGGAACAGAAGAAGGAACTTGTAGCTGACTACACGACAAAGAACAGAAGGCTTCCGTTACAGGTACAAGAAGGGAAGAAGGGCAAGGAACTGTTGGGAGTCAAACCATTATTTTTGTTATTTTTAGTTCATGAGCAAGAGAATTAAACTATATATCTTACCAAGGAAAACTGTCAACATTGATGACGAATAGGAATCCTGGAGATCATTTAGAGTGAGAAGAAACAAAGCTAGGAATTGGTTTGACTAGGTTAAAGAGAGATTTTTGTCCAAATTTCTATGACTTGTTCAATTATACTGCATCACTAAGTGGTTTATCTTTTATGATTTGTTGTTTGTATTGCAAGGTCATCAGCTAATAGATAATTAATTTTTAGAGCTTAAAAGGATATTGTAGAGATTATATGGTAACCTGCTCACAGTTTAAAAGTTTGGAGGGAGAAGCCTAGAGCCTCTGGGAGTAGAAGAGTAATATTCTTGGGCTTTCGTTTTGGGTTTTCTTAATAGCTTCAGATAGCTTTCTGAAGACAGGTGCTTAAGTCAGTGCTGCTATTATATTCATAGGGATTTTGTTAAGCTTTCAAGGAGGTGTAGATTCAAAGGAATTGGGAAAAAAATTTTTTTAATATTCTTGATGCAGAGCCTTTGAGGGAGATGCAAATGTGTTTTGAATGTTAAACTTACTTAGATTTAAAAATACATATCTTCAAGCAAAGTTGCCATGACAACCTTTCTTAATGTGTGTATAAAATTTATGTCTGTGTCTGAGATTTTCATCTTTCCCAATACCGAGTTTAATCACAAGAATTGGGCACTGTGCTATATTTCTAGCTAGATGATGACCCGTGAGAATTCTGTAATTTTGGGAAATGCAAATCAAGTATTACAGCAGTTGTGTGGCATGGTGATCCCACCAAGGTAAATTTCATCTTGTTCTCTCCATGATCAGAGATTGATCTGGCTTGAAATCTAAGCTGAAATTCTGGATGCAAATAGAACCATGTGTCTGTTCTGAGTTTCTGTTTTTTCGTATTTAGAGGATTTGTAGGAGAGCCCTTGGAGGTATGGGAAATTTTGTACTAAATCTCTTGGATAACCCCCCAAACTGATCCTGTCTCTTTGGGATCATTAAATGTAATCCATAGTTGATAGCATAAGTTGACTCAGAACCACAAGAGACATCTCTGCAATGGCCAGGCATGTGCACAGAGATACCACAGAGACTCTTGGCCTGAACTCCAATACAGCGATGCTAAGAGAGATACCATTATCAGACCTCTTCACTTCCTTTTACTTCACTTCAGATATTTGTCTGTCAGACTCTCTTTTGCATGTCAGGGGCCAGGAGAAGACTGCTAGGATTTTGGACACCCAAAGTTTGGAAGAAAGGAATTCTCATCCTTAGTTCGGGAAATACGAATTTATTTAGCAATGGAATAAGGAGGTGATCACTGGTGCCTTTTAGTAACTATGACTTGAACTTAACATGGCTATTTGAGGTTTTGAGATGCTTGCAATAGAGCTGTTATGTTTTATATTTTAGTTTTTCTGTAGCACAGTCAAGAACCCCTGAAAGTAATTAATTAAGTTGAGGTTAGAAGTATCATCTACTAATGTGCTGGCTTTGATTTAGTCTTACAGACTTTGTAAAACTATGTTACATTTAAGAGAACCCATGGATATGTTCTAATCCAATACCCTTATAAAAGGGGAAAATCAAAGCTGAGACAACTTATTTTATATGAGAGTTTGCCCATACTAGTACAGTTTTTTTCTTTCAAACTGTTTCCAAATGTGATTTCCTTTTGATTTTATCTTATTCCTAAAGGATGAATTTAAAACCAAGGAAAGGACCCCTAAACAAAAACCACCTAATTTAGTATACTATGCTTTTGATAACTGGGAGAAACAGGATAATAGTCTCCTAAAAACAAACACTTAAAAACAGTTGTCCTATCTGTGAATGGGACATGCTATGATATTTATAAAGGTTTGGGGGTTTATTTTATAAGAGGCACAATCAGGGCCAGCTACATAATTTGTATGCTCAGTGCAAAATGAAAGTGTGGGGTCTAAGCTGGCGATGAAGTCAGTCTGTCCTCACATGAGTTGCTCCTGTAACCCATGGTTGATGAGAGGGTGACCCCCAAGGGATTGAAGTCTCCATGCTGGGACAGTGTTGTTTACCTGAAATGGGATAGGCAAAGAAACCCCATCTGGTGAAAATGCTGTGGTGTGGCCAGCCCGAGGCAGACATGACTTCTTGCCCTGCCTCAAGATTGCAGAGCAAACTGCTTGCTGGATCCCAGCCCTCCCCACACTTGCTCCCAGGCCCCCCACTGGAGGGTGACATGGCAGAAAGTGGGCCTCCCTCATCAGCTCTCCTGCTAATGCAGTCTTACTGCTGCTCTGGGTAGAAAGCAGCCATGGTAATTAATGGGTGGGGGTGGGGGAAGCAAGGCCAGGCAGGGTCCAGAGCACCAGGAAGCTGGTAACAGAACATGTCTAGGGAGGCAAGGAAGTAAGCTCTAAGTCCCTAGTATATACTCCAGGGTCCCATTGGACTTCATTTACAAAAGACAGTTCACAAGTAAAATGTGAGAATTTCGCTGCAGTGCCTTCTCAGTGTTATACCCCAACATGGGGTCCTTCTGAGCAGTGGGCTTCTGAGGGACTGCACTGGTTGCAGCCCATGAAACCAGTCCTGGGCACATCTCACCTTATACATCATTGAACTGTGACTCAGTGGTTTTTGAGCACTGTGTTTTCTGGTTTATGCCAGTCGTTCTTGCAGATACCCATAAATGTCTTTTTTATGATTTATCCTCAAGCGATTCAAGCCTCTCTAGGATATCTTAAAATTATTTACAAAATAAGCAACAAATAGATGCCAAACATAAAAGCAATTTCATAATACACATTTTTATTAAAGTTGCAAAATGATCCAGTACACTAATAGTGGATTAAATCTTAAATCTTAAGCCTCATATAAACTCCTGTTTTCCCATATTTTAATCATAATTGCCAAACATTTTTTTCTGCTGGAAGATAAAGTGGGATTTTTCCCCTGAAATAATCAACATAAAACCCTATGAAATATTTCAATGATAGGAGTCATTCACTTATTCATATGGTTGGACATCTAGATAATAGGAATAGATAATAGGAATCTGTGAGAAATATATTGTTAATTCCCGTGGAGGAGGAAGTAAGGAATCCTACCAATGTGTTTTAAGTGTAGTTAAATTCAGCATTCTTTTCAATTTAAAAATACCAAAATTATTCTCTTCTAGTCTTTTCTTTCCAAGAGGCTACATAAAATTACTTTGACAAAGAGAATCATGAGTCATTTTTTTTGTTGTTAACCGCTTTTACATTCCATTTCATGAACATAGCAATCATGAACAATATTCTTATTCTTAGCAACCTTGTGCTATACATGTGAGTCTTGTTAACATATACCATGGTGTTTAGTTAGCAGTTTTGTCAAAGTATAACCTATTTGTTTGCAATATTACTGAAACTGACAAGAAATATTGTTATAAAAAAAAGTTAGCAGCTTTGGAAATTATATATGTTTCTGTGAATATTCAATATACAGGTTCTAATGGTATTAATGCATAATCAGAAAAACTGGTCCCTTTCAAACTCTTAGCAATTCATGTTATTAAGGGAAGTATAGTTATCAGTAATAAAAACCTAGTTAGTATATTTTGAGACTTGACACTCTATAAACCTTTAACATAATTTAAGATAAAATGTGAATGAAAGTAGCTAATTTTAGAAACCCAGTTTTTGTGAACTGATTGGTGATCTGTTCTGCTATGGGAAACAATGATCTGCTTTATGCTTTAGCTCTGAAATTTATGTTTCTTGTATGAGGGGAGGGAATATGTAAAGCCAGTTTCAGTGGAAACTAAAGATTTGAGGAATTTGTATTCAAAAAATACCTTTCAGGATCAATTACCTACTCCATTGGTTATCCCTATACACAGAGATATATATCATGGAAGAATTTCAGGTTCATATTGTCCATTCTCATGATTTAATGGGAAAAAACATCTAATTTTTCACAGGGGAGGGAGCTATTTTGTGGTCTATCACAGGAAACTATTAGGATCCTAAATATTTAAATATAATCCTTTCAGGTTTTATCTTGGGGTATATGTTATTTCTTCTTTTTCTAAGAGTAATTTCTTCTTGAAAAATGCTTTTATTGAGTGTCAGGTAGTATGAGGGGATTATTGTTGATTTTGTTAGATTTGCTAACAGTATTGTGGTTATGTGGCAAAATACCCTTATTTTTTTGGAAATTTGTAATGAAGCATTTAGGAGTTAAATGTCATGATTACTATAATTTTCTTTAAAATTCTTTAGCATAAGAATAATATTTTATGAGGTAAAATAGAAGCTATTTGTTATATCTAGTCAATGGATATTTGTGTCATAATTACACCATTTTCCATACTGTATATTTGTAATTTCCAAAGTAGACAAAAAACAACTTTCAGTACAAATGAAAATATATGTTTGAGAGTTGGGGACTACTGACTTCCTGAAAATGGGAGGGGATTTTTTTATTCTTACAGACTAATTTTGGAGAATGTGTATTCTTTCCAATCATTTTTAACTTATTTCTTAAAATGTGAATTCATACAGTTACAAAGCATGGGAAACTCTATTACAGAGTAAGGTTTTAAGAAAAATAGTTTGGTATACTTTAAACCATTAAATAAATATCCCTAAAATTGAGACCAAGATTTAAATAACTAAAACTGAGACCACAATTTCATATGATAAAGTGTGCCTAAAATTATAAGGCTTAGATCCCAGTCATTTATTTTTTGATTACATATGGAAAATTTGTTTCAAAGATTTAATATGTTCAAATTATATGCACTTGGTATTAAAATTTCCAGTGTCTTAAATTTGATTAAAACTGTAAATATATATATATATGTGTGTATGAACATATTAATCACTGGTAACTATTTTTCTTGTTTGGAGTAAGAATGGGAACTAAGTTAACCATGTCATTGCTTGAGTAAAAAACTCTGCTTTGCATTTCTCCTGATTATTACTGTAATATATCAAATTATATTACTATAATAAATCCATTTGATATTGTAAAATATTAAACGGAATTTAATTACTTAAAAAGGAATTCTTTTAAATTTCATTGAAATATATATTCATTGAATTATATATGCACATATATATCAAGTATTGCCTGATAAAGTTATATAGTAGCCAGAAAACTAGTTTTGAGATTCTCAAGGTAAAGAAAGAAAACAGTCCAAAGTATCTTCATGAAGAGTGCTTTTCTGGTGGCTCAGCAGTAAAAGAATCCACCTGCCAGTGCAGGAGACACAGGAGATCCATGGAGATGCAGGTTCGATCCCTGGGTTGGGAAGATCCCCTGGAGAAGGAAATGGCAACCCAATCCAGTATTTTTGCCTAGGAAGTCCCATGGACAGAGGAGCCCAGTGGGTTATAGTCCATGGGGTCACAAAAGAGTCAGACACGACTTAAGTCACTCAACAACAATAAATCCTCATGAAGAAGGATGGTATTCTTATTTAATAGTTTCCAAACATGAGAAATGCTGGGCTGGAAGAAGCACAAGCTGGAATCAAGATTGCCGGGAGAAATATCAATAACTTCAGATATCCAGATGACACCACCCTTATGGCAGAAAGTGAAGAGGAACTAAAAAGCCTCTTGATGAAAGTGAAAAAGGAAAGCGAAAAAGTTGGCTTAAAGCTCAACATTCAGAAAACTAAGATCATGGCATGTGGTCCCATCACTTCATGGGAAATAGATGGGAAAACAGTGGAAACAGTGTCAGACTTTATTTTTTGGGTCTCCAAAATGACTGCAGATGGTGATTGCAGACATGAAATTAAAAGACGCTTACTCCTTGGAACGAAAGTTATGACCAACCTAGACAGCATATTCAAAAGCAGAGACATTACTTTGCCAACAAAGGTCCGTGTAGTCAAGGCTATGGTTTTTCCAGTGGTCATGTATGGATGTGAGAGCGGGACTGTGAAGAAAGCTGAGTGCCGAAGGATTGATGCTTTTGAACTGTGGTGTTGGAAAAGACTCTTGAGAGTCCCTTGGACTGCAGGGAGATCCAACCAGTCCATTCTAAAGGAGATTAGTCCTGGGTGTTCTTTGGGAGAAATGATGCTAAAGCTGAAACTCCAGTACTTTGGCCACCTCATGCGAAGAGTTGACTCATTGGAAAAGACCCTGATGCTGGGAGGGATTGAGGGCAGGAAGAGAAGGGGACGACAGAGGATGTGATGGCTGGATGGCATCACTGACTTGATGGATGTGAGTGTGAGGGAACTCTGGGAGTTGGTGATGCACAGGGAGGCCTGGTGTGCTGCATTCATGGGGTCACAAAGAGTCGGACACGACTGAGCGACTGAACTGAACTGAAACATTTAAGGTAAAACCAGGAAGTTCCGTTGTGTTTAAATGAAACAGATGGTATTATTCTTTAGGTGCCATAAATGTTATTTGTTCTCTAATCTTTAAAATGTATGAGAAAATACAATAATACTAAGTACTAATTAATAGTGCTATGGATTTTAGGCTGGTAGGTTTGATGTCATTTAAAAGTTTCTGTTGTTTATTGTTTAGTTGCTAAGTCCTGTCCGACTTTTTGTGATTCCATGGACTGTAGCCATCCAGGCTTCTCTGTCCATGGGATTTCCCAGGCGAGAACCCTGGAGTGGGTTCGGTTTCCTTCTCCAGGGGACCTTCCCTACCTAGGGATTGAACCTGTGTCTCCTGTGTCCTCTGCATTGGCAGGCGGATTCTTTACTGAGCCACCTGGGAAGAGAGACTGATAATCTGGAGAAAAAAAAGATTTACTGATGAGAGCATTGTTTATGATGAATTATGTCAGTGGTGTGCAGGAAGAATCTGAGGGGAAAGTCCGAAGTGAATGGACATGTCTCCTAGATGTAAGAGAAGCAATTGTAAACTTCTCAGTTATGCAAATTTGTTTATTTAGAACCCATACTTTAAGGCAATATATTATTGTGCTTTACCTTAATTTTCTCATTTAGGAGTGATATACATCCAGAGAATTCCACAGTTTCTTTATTTCAGCAGAAGAATTTGACACTTTTTCACCAGTTAAGTGATCATGATGAAATATTTGATAAATGTGAGTCCTTTAAGGTACAATCACAACTGGCCCAATTCAAGGTATACTGATTGTGGCTCTGACCAACTAAGTGAGTCTTATTAGGGCCAAGCCATTAGGCCCTCTTCTTGGCCTTGATTTATTCAACATTCTTATTAAAGGCAATAATGCATCCCACAGTCTTGCTTATTAAATCTGTAGAAGATGTGAATCAAGATTATTTCAATAGATGGTAATGAGGATTTAAATTTGGTGAAAAGTCAAGGCACAATTAATTGGAAATAAATATCAGGACCTGCAATTTGATTTTTAAAAAATCAACTGCACTCAGCATGACTGGGTTAATATATTTAAAAATTACAAAATTTTTAATGCTTACTTTGAATCAAATTGGTGATAAAATTGCTTAAAAATGTTGTCTTGGGCTACGTTATTAAAAGTGTTCTTTCTGATTTGGGGAGATAATAGCTATCCATACTGGTCTCTTAGAAAAATAATCCATGGTCATTTTGGAAAAACTTTACGAGGAGCAAGAACAAATGCCCTACAATCCCACCAATTATATATGCACACTGATGCATGTAGTTTTTATAGATTTTGTAGTTGTCTTTTTTACTGAAATGACCTTGGTGGCAACAGAAGTGTGTATCTATGTTCTTTGATCCTTAGATTTTGCTGAATATTAAAAGGCCTTCTCTCCGTAGAGAGTCCCAGTTAGGCCTTCATAGCCAGAAGGGCAGTTTCATTGGCATCACCTGGGAACTTGTTAGAGCTATAAATGGGGGCAGGCCAACTGGCTCAGAAACTCTAGGGGTTCAGCCTAGCACTTCTGTGTTTTAACAAGCCCTGCAGGTGATTCTAATCCAAGGAGAAGTTTGAGAACTGACCTGAGTTTAACCCTTTGATATTTCAGTTAAGGAAGCTAAAATCTGAAGAAGCTGTCACAAATTAGAGAAAGTACATACTAGAATCTTTCAGTGATTCCTAGGATGATGAGTCAGCCCTCTGGGGAGAACTGTTTATTGGGCTAATTACTAAGCAGTACTTGAAAGAATGCCAAGTGGAAACAAGTAATGGGGGGAGAGTGTTTAGCATTTCACTTAGCCTGGTGGACATCTTACAGCTCAATAGTAGACTTTGATTCATAGAAATTAAGTCTAAAAGAAAAGTTTGCTTGATCTTATAATGGTAAGCAAGTTTATGTGCCATCTAAGTAACTACTCCATTCCATCACTAAGGCTAATGAATATCTCTAGAGTGTGACCCTAGAGCTCTCGTTTTAAAAGCGCCTCACACTTAAGTTTGAGAACCACTAATACAGAAGTGGTTAAGAATAAAACCAGTCAGACTGGAACATTTTCAGTATCCTTTAACTTGGGTTCCACAGAAAAAACTCAAAACAATTTGCTAATGTGTATATCAAAAAGCCAATAAAACAATGGGAAAGCATTAAAGTGATTTGAGACAGTAATTTCCTCATTATCAGGGGAGAAAAAAAAGGAGGGGGCAAAATCGCTAGGCGGGCCAAGAGATCACAAATACAAGACTTGAAATAATAGATCTTGCTCTAAACTGCAAAGGCAGTCAGCCTTGACTTTCCATGGTACAAATAAAGGTCATGGACTTTATAATATCTCAGCAGTTGTCAAATTTCAGTTTTTAAAAATTACATGTGCGGAGTAGTCAGATTTAGGGGAAAAAAATACAATACAGAATAGTAACTGCAAGACCAAAATGATCTACCTTGAATTTTTGTGGCATTTAACGTTTTCCAAGGTGGCTTTCATATAAACTTTTATTTTGTCCATGTATTAGCCCTGTGAGGAAGGAAAGTACCAGCAAAATCGTTTTTGAAACTTTAAATCCTTAGTAGATGAGGAAAAAAGTTGATAGAGAAATGATAAAAACGATTGTCACTGAAGAACAGTAGCATGGAGCAAGTGGGAAAAGCTGAAGGCCAGAGGATGGGCAAAGGAGAAAAGAACCGAGGCTAACCTGGCAGGGGAAACTGTTAATCGGCAAACAGGTGCAAAGAAGCTGGAGGGCAGGAAATTTGGGATTAGGAAACTGAAATTTATTTATCCAAAGAGGATGAATACGGTCAAAGATGAAGAGAAAAATTAAAAGTGGGGCGCAGTTAAAGCTGCATGGGAGTTCAGTGGGGCTAATATTATCCCTCAGGCCCACTACCATAGGGTTGAGCCCCAGGTTGAGGATAACGCCGAGGAAAGTCGCTGAAGAAGCGGACGGGAAGACCGCAGAGCCAGGTGGGCGTTCACGCCGGACTAACAAAGGCCGCGGGGTGCACTGCCCCAGCCACGCATCCTGCGGGGGCCGAAGGGTTAACCGCGCGCTCAACTCCCGGGCGCATCCCGGCCCCCACTCCCGCGGTCGCTAGGAGACGCCGGATGTGGGGGAGGGGCGGGCGGCGCGACCAAGGGTGGGAACCTTTTTCGGGCTCCCGGGGGTGGAGGGAGAAGAGCGCGCGTGCGCGCGCCGGGCCTGCCGTCGCCGCGGTGACCGTCCTCCGAGTCCATCGGCTCGCGCCCCGCCCCCGTTCCCGCTGCCCCCTCCCCTGTCGCGCGCGCAGGGGGTGTTTCTCGCTCCTCCGGGTTGCCGCCGCCGTCGCCTCGGCTCCTCCTCTCCCAGTCTTGGGTTTCCCTGGCGCTACTGCCGCCGCTGCCTCTGCGGTCTGTATGAGGAGGAGGATGTGAAGATGGCGGAGCTGCAGATGCTGCTGGAGGAGGAAATCCCGGGGGGCCGCCGGGCCCTCTTCGACAGTTACACGAATCTGGAACGGGTGGCCGATTACTGCGAGAACAACTACATCCAGGTGCGACGCATCTCCCGGCCTGGGCGTGTTGGGCCTCTGGCTGCTGAGCGGCGCGTGGGGGACCCCCGGCCCGGGGGCCGCGCGCCTGGGGGCGTAGGGCACACGGGGCCGAGGCCGCAGCAGGGACACAGTGCAGCTGAGCCCCCATGCAGGGGTAGAAGCAGGGTGGGAGCGGGAGAATGGGTGAGAATTCTCCGGTTGGAGGAAATTGTAGCTTTCAAGCATTTTTCAAAAGCCGTGAATCAGTTCTCGGTGCGGGGTGTGTGTGCGTGTGTGTGTCCCCACCTCCTCTCTTCCCTCGGCCGCCTCCGCAATCGGTGCCGGTCAATTTTCGCGATGGCGGAGGAGGCGGAGAGTGGCATTTTCTATTTGACAGAATCCTACTCCCCCATATGGCAAGGGTTTGGGGTTTAATGGGTAGCCCCCAATCTGGAGGATTTTTGAGGCGCTATATTGCTGCAAAGTAAAATGCTTTAGCTTTCTATTAAATGCATCAAAAGATCAGCGTGGTTTTTTTTGCCTTGTTTTTAGGTTCTAACTGAGGATACAGTATAAGAGCAGCTGTCCCCCTTGTTGGAAGTTAATGCCAGTTTTCTTCTCTATGGAGAATGAGAAGCTGCATGATAATGGTCTATTCCCTCCCGCCACCCGCCTCCAAGCCCGTTAGAAATAGCTAATTTGCCTGCAGGGAAATTTTTTGTGATTATCTTTCAGAGAGAAATGGGAAATAATTCTCACGGTCTAAATTTTCCTGTGATGGTTGGTTTGGCATCGAGACTCCGTGGTAGCACTGTATGTTTGTGTATGAAGGCGGGGGGTATTGGGTGAGATGAAATTGAGCTGCTTCTGGAAGAAGCAAGATTATGTGATTAAAAACAATTCTTTTTAAAAAATTATTTGAAAGGATAGTTTAAGATGCACAGTTTGCAAAGTCAGCATCTTTTGTTTTCTTTATAGCTTATTCTGAATCATAGGTTCTACCTCCATCTTTTCCCTTCCCATTTAAATTCTCTTGGGATATAGGTGGAAATGGAAGCAATGTGTTAAATTGTTCCTTCACTATGGCCTTTTTTCCTTCTCCCACCTCCATCTCTCCAGGCATCTTTCCTAACATCAGCTATATTGGGAAGCATTCTCAAGTGTTGGTGTGAACCAAAGAAAAAAATAGGTGTTAAAATTTATAGGTTCAAAAAAAAAATTTATAGGTTCATAAATTTTGTAAGGATCACATGGTTAATCAAGGATAGTGTTGTAAGATATTACTTGATTAGACATATCCTGAGCACTATATTTTCTTGTATGGAATATTTGTACTGGAGAATGAATCAGACACAATCCAAGGCTTTTCCCTCCAAAGAGAAAGTTGAAAGTATGGCCAGTAGAAAAAGATAGAGTGTGTCTTGGGTCAAAGGTTCATATAGACAGTACAGATGTCCATATTCATGGGGTGCTTTGCTGATACTGAGTGTGGTAGGAGAGAGTAAAAGGTTGAGATGCTCAGTTTTCACTAAATATATTTGAAAGTGTAATATGGCCTGGCATTGTTAAGAGTTGATAGGTATCTAGTGTCTACAGTTGAATACCATTTTGAGCATCAGTTTATATTCTTAATGGGCTGCAGGTGGGAAGACGGACTGGAGGAAACTGCTATCCTCACTCTGGAAATTTCAGAGTCTCTAGGAGAGGCAAATTAAAAGGACTGAAGTAGTCGTTACAATCCCTTGTGCAACATATGGGAAAGAGTTACAGGTCTCAGAAGAGAAACAGGGTGGAAAGTGATTGGGTTGCAGTTATCACTACTAATTTTTTTTAAAAGTTCTCTTTGTTTGGAAGATAATTTCCATTGTAATTTGAAGGTATAGTTCCTCTTAGGTTGCAGTTGTTACATAAAGGTAAAAGTACCTGAGTTGATAAAGCTGAGAGAATAAAGCGATCAACCATTGTCATCACTATATTTCTTGCTGTTCAAAAGAGAAGAATGTTGCTGCCATCATTTGTCTCAGCAGTGGGACTCAGAATGTAATGCGGTGTTTTAAAATTGAGAATATAAGTGCTGATTAATAGAATGGATTTGGATTTTAAAATACCTTGTTTCTTCAAACCTAAAATCGATGCTATTAGGATCCAGTGGGTATATTATTGGCGTTCTCTCAACAGATGACAACTCGTACATGATTTGTTTGTAGTAAAGTTGATAAATAGAACATGGTGATAGTAGATTTGTGCTGACTCAGCTGCACATTTGGCTGGCTCTTACTGTAACCATCGAACTGACCAGCAGAGGTTCTGATGCAGCCTGTGACCCTGCAATAGATGCAAGTTAATTAGTGATCTGATGGTCAGGTTAGCCTTATTATAGCAACATGTCCTAACCACTAGCTCAAGTTAACTCACCTTACACTCATTTTATTTTGTGCAAGACATTTTTTACCTGTAAAGCAGGAAAAAGACAAATTTATTGGTAGGTAACACGATAAGGTTCTTTGCTCAGTGTCCTTAAATGCCTGGTTTTATGCATGAGAATATAAAAATAAGAATATTCTAAATGTGGATTACGTTTAGTGTAAAAATTGAGGAAAGGAAGAAAAATGGTGGTGTCCTTCTGAAAAGGCATACTGTTTAAATTGTGCTTTAGAAGTGTAATCTTTTGGCATTAAGAGTGATCAAATAGTGCCTGTATTAACACACACAAAATTACCGAAGGGTTTAAGTGGTAGTTTCCAAGGTTACTAGCCTAGTTTACATTATAAATTTAAAAATCATCTTTAGTAAAAAGAAATTAGATGATTTTGTTTTATTTCAATCTCTAGTAAAAAGTAATTGTCAAAATATTTTTCTAAAATGAGATGAAGAAAAGTTTTTAACTACAATTTCCTCTCCCTGATTGACTATTTCTTTCCTGTAAAAAAGGACTTTAGTTACTGTTTAATTTTTTGGACGTATATAACACTTGAGTTTTTTCTTCATTTATAAACATTGATTCCTAATCTAGTAAGTGTCCAGAAACTTTTAAAACGTTTTGATTAACTTGGATCTATGTGTTTATAAATGAACATTATAATAATATGGATTGCTTTAATGTTTTGGTAGATGAAATAAGATTACATTTTTACTTTGCTAAGGTAAGTCTGGAAAACCAACTTGTTCATTTTTATATTTTTCCTTTTGTTAGATAAAAGTTACTGCTTTTTGTGAGTGATAATTCACATACATATATAGTAAAATCCCATTGTCCATTACTCGGATTAAGAACAGAGTCATCCGATAAAATAGCTTTGCTCAGAAGGATAGAAACTGAGAATTTACTTTGTTTTATCTGAAGTATTTCTTTGTTTTGAATAACAGGAAAGATGTCATTCATTTTCCTCTGTCAACAAGGATACTCAGAGTTTGTTAAAAATTGCAGGGAAGATTTATAAAGGATAATAGAATCATAGCTTACTAGTTAGTTTCATTAAAAAGTAGTTACTGAAATGATACAAATATTTAAAATTCAATAAAAATCATGCTCATTGTTGAAAAATTATTCAGTTCAGTTCAGTCTCTCAGTTGTGTCCAGCTCTTTGTGACCCCATGACTGCAGCACACCAGGCCTCCCTGTCCATCACCAACTCCCGGAGCCTACTCAAACCATGTTCATTGAATTGGTGATGCTATCCAACCATCTCATCCTCTGTCGTCCCTTTCTCCTCCCGCCTTCAATCTTTCCCAGCATCAGGGTCTTTTCCAATGAGTTTTTCGCATCAGGTGGCCAAAGTATTGGAGTTTCAGCTTCAGCATCAGTCTTTCCAATGAATATTCAAGACTGATTTCCTTTAGGATGGACTGGTTGGATCTCCTTGCAGTCCAAGGGACTCCTCAAGAGTCTTCTCCAGCGCTACAGTTCAAAAGCATAAATTCTTCGGCACTCAACTTTCTTTATAGTCCAACTCTTACATCCATACAAGACTACTGGAAAAACAATAGCTTTGACTAGATGGACTTTTGTTGGCAAAGTAATGTCTTTTAAGAAGGAAGAAATATAAAATTGTCTAATCATTTTGAATATATAGCTGGGGTTTATAATTTTAAATCTTTATACACATGTGTATCATATATTTTTAAAATATTAGGTTCATGTTCTTTATTACATTTATACCTTGATATATTTTTTTAACTTTTTATTTTGTATCAGAGAAGGCGAAGGCACCCCACTCCAGTACTCTTGCCTGGAAAATCCCATAGATGGAGGAGCCTGGAAGGCTGCAGTCCATAGGGTCGCTGAGGGTCGGACACGACTGAGCAACTTCACTTTCACTTTTCATTTTCATGCATTGGAGAAGGAAATGGCAACCCACTCCAGTGTTCTTGCCTGGAGAATCCCAGGGATGGGGGAGCCTGGTGGGCTGCCATCTATGGGGTCGCACAGAGTCGGACACGACTGAAGCAGCAGCAGCAGTGTTGTGATAGTTTCAGGTGAACAGTGAAGGGAATCAGTCATACATGCATCCATTCTCCCCTAAACTCTCCTCCCATCCAGGTTGCCACATAACATGGAGCAGAGATTCATGGGCTATACAGTGGATCCTTGTTCATTATCCTCTTTAAATATAGCAGCGTGTACATGTCCATCCCAAACTCCCTAACTGTTCTTTTCCCCCCATCTTCTCCTGTCACCAGCCAAAGTTCGTTTTCTTAAGTCTGTGAGTCTCTTTTTTAAGTTCATTTGTGAAATTTCTTTTTAGATTCCACATACAAGGGATGTCATACGATATTTCCCCTTCTCTGTCTGACTTACTTCACTCAATATGACAACCTCTGGGTCCATCCAGTTCAGTTCAGTCGCTCAGTTGTGTCCAACTCTTTGCGACCCCATGAGTCGCAGCACGCCAGGCCTCCCTGTCCACCACCATCTCCCGGAGTTCACTCAGACTGACGTTCATCGAGTCCGTGATGCCATCAGCCATCTCATCCTCTGTCCTCCCCTTCTCCTCCTGCCCCCAATCCCTCCCAGCATCAGAGTCTTTTCCAATGAGTCAACTCTTTGCATGAGGTGGCCAAAGTACTGGAGTTTCAGCTTTAGCATCATTCCTTCCAAAGAAATCCCAGGGCTGATCTCCTTCAGAATGGACTGGTTGGATCTCCTTGCAGTCCAAGGGACTCTCAAGAGTTTTCTCCAACACCACAGTTCAAAAGCATCAATTCTTTGGTGCTCAGCCTTCCTCACAGTCCAACTCTCACATCCATACATGACCACAAGTAAAACCATAGCCTTGACTAGACGGACCTTAGTCGGCAAAGTAATGTCTCTGCTTTTGAATATACTGTCTAGGTTGGTCATAACTTTTCTTCCAAGGAGTAAGTGTCTTTTAATTTCATGTCTGCAATCACCATCTGCAGTGATTTTGGAGCCCCCCAAAATAAAGTCTGACACTCTTTCCACTGTTTCCCCATCTATTTCCCATGAAGTGATGGGACCGGATGCCATGATCTTCGTTTTCTGAATGTTGAACTTTAAGCCAACTTTTTTACTCTTTTTCACTTTCATCAAGAGGCTTTTTAGTTCCTCTTCACTAGGTAAAGTGTCTGCCTGTAATGTGGGAGACCTGGGTTCAATCCCTGGGTGGGGAAGATCCCCTGGAGAAGGAAATGGCAACCCACTCCAGTACTCTTGCCTGGGAAATTCTGTGGACAGAGGAGCCTTGAAGGCTGTAGTCCATGGGGTTGCAAAGAGTCGGACACAACTGAGCAACTTCACTTCACTTCACTTTCTGCCATAAGGGTGGTGTCATCTGCATATCTGAGGTTATTCATATTTCTCCTGGCAATCTTGATTCCAGCTTGTGCTTCCTCCAGCCCAGTTTTTCTCATGATGTACTCTGCAGAGAAGTTAAATAAGCAGGGTGACAATATACAGCCTTGACGTACTCTTTTTCCTATTTGGAACCAGTCCGTTGTTCCATGTCCAGTTCTAACTGTTGCTTCCTGACCTGCATACAGATTTCTCAAGAGGCAGGTCTGGTGGTCTGGTATTCCCATCTCTTTCAGAATTTTCCACAGTTTATTGTGATCCACACAGTCAAAGGCTTTGGCATAGGCAATAAAGCAGAAATAGATGTTTTTCTGGAACTCTCTTGCTTTTTCCATGATCCAGCGGATGTTGGCAATTTGATCTCTGGTTCCTCTGCCTTTTCTAAAACCAGCTTGAACATCTGGAAGTTCACGGTTCACGTATTGCTGAAGCCTGACTTGGAGAATTTTGAGCATTACTTTACTAGCATGTGAGATGAGTGCAATTGTGTGGTAGTTTGAGCATTCTTTGGCATTGCCTTTCTTTGGGATTGGAATGAAAACTGACCTTTTCCAGTCCTGTGGCCACTGCTGAGTTTTCCAAATTTGCTGGCATATTGAGTGCAGCCCTTTCACAGCATCATCTTTCAGGATTTGAAATAGCTCAACTGGAATTCCATCACCTCCACTAGCTTTGTTCATAGTGATGCTTTCTAAGGCCCACTTGACTTCACATTCCAAGATGTCTGGCTCTAGATTAGTGATCACATCATCATGATTATCTGGGTCGTGAAGATGTTTTTTGTACAGTTCTTTTGTGTATTCTTGCCACCTCTTCTTAATATCTTCTGTTTCTGTTAGGTCCATACCATTTCTGTCCTTTATCGAGCCCATCTTTGCATGAAATATTCCCTTGGTATCTCTAATTATCTTGAAGAGATCTCTAGTCTTTCCCATTCTGTTGTTTTGCTCTATTTCTTTGCATTGATCGCTGAAGAAGGCTTTCTTATCTCCCTTTGCTATTCTTTGGAACTCTGCATTCAGATGCTTATATCTTTCCTTTTCTCCATTGCTTTTCGCCTCTCTTCTTTTCACAGCTATTTGTAAGGCCTCCCCAGACAGCCATTTTGCTTTTTTGCATTTCTTTTCCATGGGGATGGTCTTGATCCCTGTCTCCTGTACAATGTCACGAACCTCATTCCATAGTTCATCAGGCACTCTATCTATCAGATCTAGGCCCTTAAATCTATTTCTCACTTCCACTGTATAATCATAAGGGATTTGATTTAGGTCATACCTGAATGGTCTAGCGTTTTTCCCTACTTTCTTCAATTTGAGTCTGAATTGGGCAATAAGGAGTTCATGATCTGAGCCACAGTCAGCTCCTGGTCTTGTTTTTACTGACTGTGTAGAGCTTCTCCATCTTTGGCTGCAAAGAATATAATCAATCCGATTTTGGTGTTGACCATCTGGTGATGTCCATGTGTAGAGTCTTCTCTTGTGTTGTTGGAAGAGGGTGTTTGCTATGACCAGTGCATTTTCTTGGCAAAACTCTATTAGTCTTTGCCCTGCTTCATTCCGCATTCCAAGGCCAAATTTGCCTGTTACTCCAGGTGTTTCTTGACTTCCTACTTTTTCATTCCCGTCCCCTATAATGAAAAGGACATCTTTTTGGGGTGTTAGTTCTAAAAGGTCTTGTAGGTCTTTATAAAACCGTTCAACTTCAGCTTATTCAGCGTTACTGGTTGTGGCATAGACTTGGATAACTGTGATATTGAATGGTTTGCCTTGGAGACGAACAGAGATCGTTCTGTCATTTTGCAAATGGCGTTATTTCATTCTTTTTTAATGGCTGAGTAATATTGCATTGTCTGTATTTACCACATCTTCTTTATCCATCCCTCTGTCCATAGACATTTAGGGTGCTTCCATGTCTTGGCTGCTGTAAACAGTGTTGCACTGAATATTAGGGTGTGTTATACCTTGCTTTGAAAAGAAACTTTCCATGGGCTAGTCATGACTGTCTTTTATGAATGGCCATAGAGTGTACAGAAAGGAGGTTCGTATTTATGTGTTTACCTTCTGTTTGTTCTCACAAATAGAGAAATCTTAAAAGTGCCTAGAATGAAAGAGGAGACAGAATAGAAATTTGAGGACTGGTGTTTACATCCTTTCCTTGACTTTTGTTTTTCATCTCCACAGAGAGGGGTGCACCATGTAGGTGAACATCAGGCTGAATTAGGGAGATCGAATTTCCCTAGATTGAGGTGTGTAATGTATAGTGTGTGATAGATTTGCTTCATTCAGGGTCTTCTTTCATCTCCCAGAGAATCTGCTGTTGAGTTGCTAAGTTGTGTCCGACACTTTTGCAACCCATGAACTGTAGCCTGCCACGCTTCTCTGCTCATGGGATTTCCCAGTCAAGAATACTGGAGTGGGTTGCTGTTTCCTTCTTCAGGGGATCTTCCCAACCCAGGGATTACCCGTGTCTCTTGCATCAGCAAGTGGCGGGTTTTACCACTGAGCCATCTGAGAAGCCCTCTCCCACAAAATAGTTTATAACCAAATAGACTACTTATGTGTGGAATATATAGAGGAGATATTTTTGATGGTGAGATCTTTTGGATTGTTACTTACGTTTTAAAATGTAAAGAATTTTAATAACATGCAGTGGCAATGTGTATAAAAGTAATGTTTTGTGGATAAAGAGAAGTATATTGAAAATTATATTTAGATTATTTGCAGACTTTTAATAGCTTTTAAAGTGAAAGTCGCTCAGTCATGTCTGACTCTTTGCGACCCCATGGACTATTCAGTCCATGGAATTCTCCAGGCCCGAATACTAGAGTGGGTACCCGTACCTTTCTCCAGGGGATTTTTCCAACCCAGGGATTGAACCCAGGTCTCCGCATTGCAGGCAGATTCTTCACCAGCTGAGCCACTAGGGAAGCCCCTTTAATAGCTTATGATTGAATATTTATGAGAATTGTTAATAGACTCACTTAATGAAGTAGCAAATGGAATGACACCTACTTTGAATTTTTCATTTATTTTGTGATCCTTTTCTAGGTATAAAGCTTCCAGAGGATAGATTTATATCTTAAAAGTTTTTTTATATCCTTTCATTAGCCATAGGATATTGGAGACACTAATTAACAGTCACTGAATGTCAGAAATGCATACTGCAGTATACTAGAGATTGCACTGAATAATTTTATAGACTGGATGTAAATTACCTCTAAACTTGCCTTGCAAGTTTTTCCCTATTAGATACTGTAAGCAGCATTTATATTCTCTTGGCATTACTATACTGTCATTACCTTGTAGGGAATAGAGTTTTACTTTTATTCATATACAGGTAACATACTTAGATGTAGAAATTTTGGACTACAAAGCAGCTTCATCTTGAATCATTTACAATACATATTTTTCAGTTTGATTTTTAAAGTTAGGTTTATTGGAAGTATAATACAATTGAATACAATTCACCTGTTTTAGGTAAAAAGGCTGTCAATTTTGACGAACTTATATAACCACCATGATATAAATTTTTTTCTCGTTTTAGCCAGTGATGATAGTGATAACATTTGCAAATGTTTTTTGGTGGGACATATGTCTTTATCTCACTTGGGTGAATTTAAGGAACTGTCCCCATGATGGCCCCCTGATGGCCTAGCATGTATCCACATGGTCACATATGGAAGGCCTGAAGTGCAGGTGATCTGACTCTTGCCAGAGCACCCGGTATACTTGGGAAGCTTGGGAGGAGCTCCTAGAAGGCTTCTTTCTCTAACTTCCCTGTCTCCCACATGATACGGTTTCTCGTCAACTCCTGGTTCGGGTGAGATGAGGCTTTCTGTCGCATCCTTCAGGCCACAGCTGCGGCTGTGAAACTTCATGCTGTCGTATGGCATTGATTCCTCCCTCACCACAGGCTTGTGGCATCCATGTTGTAATCATATGGCCCCTTGTGTCTGGGTGTGGCTCTGCACAAGGACCTCAACTTCTTCTATTTATTCTGTACTCTTAATGTAAGTACACAGCTTTCTGAATCTAATAAGAGCTTGTCAGGGCTGGAGCAGGTCAAGTCTTCCCTTGCCTTTGCTTGACAGCAAATATTTATAATACTGGTTTTATAGGGTGATATGGCAAACAGATGTTTAACTTTATTTAAAGTGCTGAACTCTTTTCCAAAATGATGGTACTATTTTGCATTCTTGCCAGCAAAGTATCAGTCCCTCTTCTTCCTTGTCAGTACTTGGTTTTGTCAGGTTTTAAAATTTTAGCTGTTGTGATAGGTGTTAGTGTTGTCACGTTTGGTTCATTTTGCATTTTCTCAATGACTAATGATGTCAAGCATTTTTTCCTGTGGTTATTTACCATCTTTATATCATCTTTGGTGAGATATGTATCCAGATCTTTCATCTGTTTAAACTTTTTAAAATTGTTTTGAGAATTTTTTAATGTATTCTGTGTACAAATACTTATTAGATACATATTCTGCAAATAATTTCTCCTAGTATGTGTCTTGTCTTTGCATTTTAAGTGTCTTTAACAGAGCATAAGTTTTATATATTTGAAGCTGATATATCAGCTTCTTTTTTGGTTAATACTTTTGCCTAATCTAAAATCACAAAGATCTCTCCTATTTTTTTCTAGACATTTTGTAGTTTCTGATCTTACAGTTAAGTATATGATCCACTTATAATTAATTTATCTACAGGAAGTGAAGTATGTCAAGATTTGGTTTTTGCAAATTGTTATCTAATTGCTTAGGAACCATTTGAGGAAAAGATTCTTTTCTCCATTCTATTCCCTTGGCATCTTGTTGAAATCAGTTGACCATATGTGTCCGGGTATATCCGGGTATATTTTGAACTCCATTTTGTTCCTTTAATGCATACATATCAGTATATATACTTTGTATCATATTGTAGCTTTGTAGTAAGTCTTGAAATCAGGTGGTATGAATCTTATAGTTTGTTCTTTATCAGATTTGTTTTCGCTTTTCTAGGTTCTTTGGTTTCTCAGTATATGTTTTAGAGTCAGCTTGTTAATTTCTGCAAACCTGCTGGGATTTTAATGGAATTGCACTGAATCTGTAGATATTTTGGGGCAATTTATACTTTTGACAGTACTGAGTCCTCCAATCTGTGGACTTGGTATTTCTATTTATTTAAGTATTCTTTGATTTAGCTAGTCATTTTAGTGATTATAATACTGATTTTACACATTATCTTCCACATCCCTAATTATTTAATGATTTTTATACTGTAATAAAGTCATGTTTTATAAAATCTTGGTTTGCAGTTGTTCATTACTAGTGTATAGAAATTGGACTGACTTGTATATTGCCCTTTTATTCTGTGAGCTTGCTAAATTTACATGCTAAACATAGTAGCTTTTATTTTTTATTTTTTTTGAAGATTCTTTGGAATTTTTTGAATGTAGGTGATCATGTCACCAGCAAATGAAGCTAGTTTTATTTCTTCCTTTCCAGTCTTTGTTTTATTTATCTTTCTTGCCTTATGGCACTGGCTGGGACCTCCAATATGATCTTGAACAGGCGTGGTGAGAGCTCATATCCTTCACTTGTTCTCAGTCTTAGAGGGAAAGTGGCCAGTCTTTCACCATTAACTATGTTATTAGCTGTAAGTTTTCGTGCATGTCCTTTATCAGGTGCGGGAACTTCTCTTATTCTTAGGTTGCTCAGATATCTTTTAAAATCAGGATTGATTTCATATTATGTTATATGCTTTTTTCCTGCATCTTTTGAGATGCTCAATTTATTTTCAGTCTTAAGGTAAATGACATCATTTGATTGTACTATGGGTTTCGTAAAAATCTGCACTTAGAGGAAGTTTGATTAGTGAGGTGATGTGCATTCTGAGTTATATAACTTTGTTTTGCAAGAAATGATTTAAATTAATGTCTAGGAATTTGCTATAATCAGTAAGCTTGGTCAAACAGGTATATACTGTATATTAGCTGCTACTATTCTATGTGCTTTGTGTATGCAAAAGGACTTTATAAAGGCTGAATGCATTGTTATTTTAAAGACCTTAAATTTATTTTCATATTGAGAGCATTAAAATAGCTACAAAACCCTGAAAATATGTAGGTTATTTTAAATTATAATTTTGCCAGTTAAATAGTGTTGTACATAGTAAAGATAATTTTAGTGGCCGTGTGACTGAGAAATTAACCTGTCTCAGTTGTTAACTGTAAGGTGTTAGAATTATAGCAGCTATTTCATAGGGTAGTTGTGAAGATTCAGTGAGATAATACAGCTAAAATAGTACATGTCTAATCAAATTTAAGACTATCAATTTTTAAGATGCTCTATATTATGTGCCACTAACTTAATGAACATTGCCACTTAAACACTTAAAATACTGCTACTTAACCCTCATGATGCATTTCAGTTTTGGTAATGGTAAAATATGAAAAACTATTCATACTACAATCAGTGAAACATGGTTTATCATTATTGATGTATATTGAAGACTTACATGATTTATTTTTGTCATTTTTTTTAACACAGCTCTTTTGGGAGCATGTCTTATAATGGTTACTTTTTTAAAGATTTTTGATAGGATGAGATGCAAGATTTCCATGCTAATTTCATTTGTCTTATTGTGCTGCAACTGTATTATGGTTGAATTTTTCTAGTTAAGCAGAATTTCATAGCTTTTACAACTAAACTGCATTATGTAAAGTTATATTTCACATTCACAGAGGCATAATTAGTTCATTTTAATTTTCTGGAAATTGTGACAAACTATGAATACTTATGGATGTCCTGGGTTCAGGTACTTTGTCTCCAAACTTAATTGCTTTAGAGTGATACTTCTTGACTTTTTACACCTCATGCCTTCTTTTGATAAAGACAAAAATCAGCCAGGCACCTTCTCTTAACTAGTTTATGGTTATATGTTGACTTAGAACGTAACCGCCATAACTTTCAGCATTTCTAGCAATTTGCTAAGATGAAGGAATTTACATGAGTTAGGCCTTCTAGAGTAAATACCTATCAAGGTAACAAATTCTGCAAAGTTCAGAGGTTCAGAGCTGAGTCTTCAGATTACATATGACAAAATACTGTGATTTAGTTTAAGACCGCCGTCACTCTTGGGCTTCCCTGAGGGCTCAAATGGTAAAGAATCTACCCAGGCCAGAATACTGGAGTGGTTGGCCTTTCCCTTCTCCAGGGGATCTTCCCAGTCCAGGAAGCGAACCCAGGTCTCCCGCATTGCAGGGAGATTCTTTACCAGCTGAGCTGCAAGGGAAGCCCACAGTGCAGGAGACTGGGATTCAGTCCCTGGGTTGGGAAGATACCCTGGAGAAGGAACTGGCAACACACTCCAGTATTCTTGCCCGGAGAACTCCGTGAACAGAGGAGCCTGGCGGGCAACAGTTTGTGGGGTCACAAAGAGTTGGACATGACTGAGCAGGACACACGCACGCACGCTCTTATTTTGAAGTAGATGGATGAGGACATTTATTTTAAATACTAAGGTGTTTAACTTGACACTAAACCTTTTGAGTGTACAATCTTATATGGTTTTAAAAGGTATTATTTTCAAAGTCAGATGAAAATTTGTTATATAAAAATTCTGATACATGTAGTTTTTGATTTCTAAATACTTAAACTGATGCATCTACATTAATTTCCTATTGCTGCTATAACAAATTATCAAAAATTGAGCATCTTAAAGTACCAGGAACTTATTATTTAATCGTTCTGGAGGTCAGAAGTCTGAAATGGGTCACAAGAGCTATGTTTCATTCTGGAAGCTATAGGGAGGAGTCCGTTTCCTTCCTTTCCCAGCTTTTCAAGGCTGCCCACATTCTTTAGTCTGTGGCCCTCTTTCAGTTCCCAGGGTAGCAATGGCATCTCTCAGACCCTGCTTCCATTTCCACATCTCTTACTGTCCCCCTGCTTCCATCATCGCTTCCCCTTCTCTTTCTCTTGCTGCTTTTGCCCTGTTGCCTTCTCTGATCCTGATCCTCTCTCGCTCTTTTAAAGTCCTTGTTAATACACTGGTTCCAGTCACATAACCTTCCGGAGAAGGCGATGGCACCCCACTCCAGTACTCTTGCCTGGAGAATCCCATGGATGGAGGAGCCTGGTGGGCCGCAGTCCATGGGGTCGCTAAGAGTTGGACACAACTGAGCAACTTCATTTTCACTTTTCACTTTCATGCATTGGAGAAGGAAATGGCAACCCACTCCAGTGTTCTTGCCTGGAGAATCCCAGGGACAGGGGAGCCTGGTGGGCTGCCGTCTATGGAGTTGGACACGACTGAAGCGACTTAGGAGCAGCAGCATAACCTTCCCATCTCAGGATCTTAACTTTTCATTTGCCAAGTCCCTTTTGCCACATCAGGTAACATTCACAGATTCCAGGGATTAGGATGTGATCAAAAACCTTAATGTCACCATTGACTTCTCTTTTGCAATAACAAGTAGTTCTGTCTTCATATTCCTGGATCTGACTACTCTTCACTACCTCTCCTGATACCATCCTGGTCCCAGTCACCATTATCCCTTACTTAGATTATAGCATAGCCTTACAGCTAGTCTTGGAATAGCAGCCAGAATGAGCTTTTAAAAATCTAAATCAAACGATATCACTGTTCTGTTAAAAACTTACGGACTTCTCAGTGTAAGAACCAGAATCTTTAAAATTACATGCAGGGCACAGATGATCTAGTTTCTGGTTTTGAATTGTCTGCCTTTCTTTTGCTCATTCTGCTCCAACCACTTTGACTGGTGTCCCTTTTGTTCTTTTTCTTTTTTTAAATATTTCTTTGGCTATGCTGAATCTTAGCTGCAGTACACGGGATCTTTGGTTGCTGCCTGTGGGATCTAGTTCCCTAACGAGGGACCAGACTTGGGGCCCCTTGTGCTGGGAGCACGGGAGTGTTAGCCCCTGGACCACCAGGGAAGTTCCGTGGCCTCTTTTTCTTGAACATACCAGGCCTGCTTCTTCCTTAGGACCTCTTTAGTTTGCATCTACTGTGACTGAATATTTTACCTCTTTTAGGCTTTTGCTCAGATGTCTTCTTGCTTTCTTCCTGATCTGTGTAAAATTGTAACATATTCCCTGCCCTTTGTTCACACTCCTCTTTGCTTGTACTTTTCTTTCCATATTTATTTTTATTGATATTACTTATAATTTAACAAACAGTATATTTATTTATATCTCCCTCTTTCCTGATAACTTAGTTGGTAAAGAATCTGCCTGCAAAGCAGGAGACCCTCGGGATAGGCTACCCACTCCAGTATTCTTGGGCTTCCCTTGTGGCTCAGCAGGTAGAGAATCCACCTGCAATGTGGGACACCCGGGTTTGATCCCTGAGTTGGGAAGATCCCCTGGAGAAGGGAAAGGCTACCCACTCCAGTATTCTGGCCTAGAGAATTCCATGGACTGTATAGTCCATGGGGTCCCAAAGGGTTGGACACGACTGAATGACTTTCACTTTCTGGCATGTGAGTGATATAGTAAGGCAAGGAGTTTTGCCTCTTTGACTGCCAGCATATGGAACAGTGCCATATAGGCATTCAATAAATATTCAGTATTTGTTAAGTGAATAAATCAGGTGTCTTCTGGTAAGCAGTATAAAATATATTTGAGAGAAGTGAAATAAATTACTTTCCTAAAGTTGAAGAGGTTGTAGATTTATGTATGTATAAGTGAAATTGGTGCATACTTCTCATTTGTCCAGCATATTTAATGTAAATACGACTGACAGAGTTGACAGTACTATTTCAGACAGGCTTCCCTGGCAGCACAGATGTTAAAGAATCCACCTGCAATGCAGGAGACCTGGGTTTGATCCCTGGGTCTGGAAGATTTCCTGGAGAAGGGAATGGCAACCCACTCCAAGTATTCTTGTCTGGAGAATCCCACAGACAGAGAAGCCTGTCAGGCTACAGTCCATGGTGTTGCAAAGAATTGGACAGAACTGAGCAGCTAAGCACACACGCACACATTTCAAACACTGCTGGTGCTTGAGTTAATTCAGTTAAATTCCTTTTACTTTGTTGTTGTTCAGTCACTCAGTCATGTCTGTCTCTTTGCAGCTCCGTGGACTGTAGCACGTCAGGCTTCCCTGCCCTTTGCAGTCACCCAGAGTTTGCTCAGACTCCTGTCTGTCAAGTCAGTGAGGCCATCCAACTACCTCATCCTCTGTCGTCCCCTTCTCCTCCTGCCTTCAATCTTTGCCAGCATCAGGATCTTTTCCAGTGAGTCAGTTCTTCGCATCAGGTGACCAATGTATTGGAGCTTCAACGTCAGTCCTTCCAGTGATTATTAAGGGTTGACTTCCTTTAGAATTGACTGGTGTGACCTCCTTACTGTCCAAGGGGCTCTCGAATCTTCTCCAACACTACAGTTTGAAAGCATCAGTTCTTTGGTGTTCAGCCTTCTTTGTGGTCCAACTCTCACATCCATACATGACTACTGAAAAAACCATAGCTTTGACTAGACCTTTGTTGGCAAAGTGTGTCAACTGCTTTTTAATACGCTGACTAGGTTTGTCATACCTTTTCTTCCAAGGATCAAGTGTCTTTTAATTTCATGACTGCAATCACCGTCCGCAGTGATTTTGGAGCCCAAGAAAATAAACTCTGTCACTGTTTCCATTGTTTTCCCATCTGTTAGCCATGAAATGTTGGGCCCGGATGCCATGATCTTCATTTTTTGAATGTTGAGTTTTAAGCCAGCTTTTTCATTGTCTTCTTTCACCTTCCTCAAAGGCTTCTTAATTCCTTTTCATTTTCTGCCATGAGGGTGGTGTTATCTGCATGCTGCTGCTGCTGCTAAGTCGCTTCAGTCGTGTCAGTGAGACCATCCAACCACCTCCGACTCTGCGACCCCATAGACGGCAGCCCACCAGGCTCCCCCGTCCCTGGGACTCTCCAGGCAAGAACACTGGAGTAGGTTGCCATTTCCTTCTCCAGTGCATGAAAGTGAAAAGTGAAAGTGAAGTCGCTCAGTCGTGTCCAGCTTTTATCGGCCCCATGGACTGCAGCCCACCAGGCTCCTCCGCCCATGGGATTTTCCAGGCAAGAGTACTGGAGTGGGTATCTGCATATCTGAGATGATTGATGTTTCTCCCGGCAACCTTGATTCCAGCTTGTGCTTCATCCAACCTGGCTTTTTGCATGATGTACTCTGAATGTAAGTTAAATAAGCAGAGTGTCAGTATACATACTCCTTTCCCAGTTTGAACTAGTTCATTGTTCCATGTCTCATTCTAACTGTTGGTTCTTGACCTGCATACAGGTTTCTCAGGAGGCAGGTCAGGTGGTCTGGTATTGCCATCTCTTTTAAGAATTTTTTCCACAGTTTGCTGTGATCCACACAGTCAAAGACTTTAGCATAGACAATGAAGCAGAAGTAAATGTTCTCCTGAAATTTCTTTGCTTTTTCTGTGATCCAGGAGATGTTGGCAATTTGATCTCTGGTTTCTCTGCGTTTTCTCAATCCAGCTTGTACATCTGGAAGTTTACAGTTCATGTACTGTTGAAACCTGGCTTGGAGAACTTTGAGCATTACTTTGCTAGCGTGTGAAACAACTGCAGTTGTGCGGTAGTTTGAGCATTCTTTGGCACTGCCCTCCTTTTGATTCGAATGAAAACTAACCTCTTCCAGTCCTGTGGCCGCTGCTGAGTTTTCCAAATTTATTGTCACATTGAGTGCGTCACTTGAACACCATCATCTGTTTGTTGTTTTCCTCTATTTCTTTGCATTGATCAACTGAGGAAGGCTTTCTTACCTCTCCTTGCAGTTCTTTGGAACCCTGCATTCAGATGGATATACCATTCCTTTCCTCCTTTGCCTTTAGCTTCTCTTCTTTTCTCAGCTATTTGTAAGACTTCCTCAGACAACCATTTTGCCTTTTTGTATTTCTTTTTCTTGGGGATGGTTTAGACTACCACCTCCTGTACAATGTCAGGAACCTTTGTCCATAGTTCTTCAGACACTCAGTCAGCTCTAATCCCTTGAATCTGTCACTCCATTGTATAATTGTAAGGGATTTGGTTTAGGTCATACCTGAATGGCCTAGTGGTCTTCCTTACTTTCTTCAGTATAAGTCTTTCCTTTAGTGCCGGGCTTATTCTATAGGGGATGCTCATCAGATGTCTGAACTGACCTACCTCTTCTTGGGAACTAAGCAGCAGAGATATTCCTCTTTTTAAAAATCAGATAAGTAAACTCAAAGTTACCTCTGACTCTGCTAAAGTAAAATTTGGCAAGGAGAGAAATCATATTTAATATTTTGTCTGTGTCCCTAGTGCTTTGTTGATTAAGATGTTTGCACTTAAGACTCACACCACTTCAGATTTTCATTATATGTATTTTTCATTAGAAAAATATTTATTGAGCATTTATCCATGCTAGGAAATCAGTGATAAGTAAGTAATGGAGCTGAGAGTCTTAATTCTGTTACCTATTTTGTTTCCTATGAAGAGCCTCTGTTGTAAATTCTGAATGAGTGGGATTTGAACTAAAGATAACATGAGCCTATTTTTCTTTTGTTGTTCTTAACTGACTGTTATTTGGCTGTATCCACTTATCTATTGAAGACTTTGAATAGAGGCAAGAAGATGCATTGTGAGGCGTTTCCAGAATCTACAAAACAAGATTGAATAGGGGAAGCCAGTAAGGAATACCAGCCTTTTTCAATATGTGGTACCACATGTTTTCTGCGAGGAGATAGTGTTTGAATAATGATTGCTGATTTTCTCATTTAAAATCTTTTATTCTAAGTCTGCAAGAGCAGGCCAGACTCACAAAAACAATTTGAATCACTTAATAGATAACACTAATTATATTTTTGAGAGAAGACGGAATTAAAGTTTATTGACATTAAATTTATTTTTTCTGTTTTTTATCATCCATACATCTGTTCATAGTATATTAATATAATTATGAATTTCATTCATGTGTAAGCAATAAAATCAACATATAATTTAAATTTAATGTCAGCAGTTTAGTTTGTGGTGTAAACATGTTAGGTACATGTACGTCTAGCACTCAGTCCTCTAGTATTTCTTATTATTTGGTAAACACTCAGGGGCCTTGTATAAATTTCTCCAAGTGAATATGTCCTGTTTTTCCCTCAAGCGTTATTGAGATATAATTGACATGCAGCGTTGTAAGTTTGTTTCAACATGATCATTATAACTGATTCACAGTGGGATGAT
This sequence comes from Oryx dammah, assembly GCF_014754425.2. Classification (NCBI taxonomy): domain Eukaryota; kingdom Metazoa; phylum Chordata; class Mammalia; order Artiodactyla; family Bovidae; genus Oryx; species Oryx dammah. Next base: position 44,209,505 of record NW_024070211.1, on the reverse strand, counting down.
TTGATGGTGTGATGACTTGTTACACCTGTTTGTTGGGAACTGATTACCACAGTATGATTAGTAAACACCTCCATCACCTCATATGATTACCTTTTTTTAAATCTGTGGTGAGAACATTTAAGATCTATTCTCTTAGTGACTTTCATGTGTATACTATAGTATTTTAACTATAGTCATGCTGTGCATTAGATCTCCAGAACTGATTCATCTAATAACTGGAAGTTTGTATTAAAATTTTATTGATGTACAGTTGATTGATAATGTTAGTTTTTTCTGTACAGCAAAGTGACTCAATTATACATACGTATGTATTCTTTTTCATCTTCTTTCCTACTCCGGTTTGTTACAGGACGTGAATATAGTTTCTTGTGCTATGCAGTGGCACTTTGTTGTTTATCCTGAAAGTTTATACCCTTTGATCAATATTTCCCCATTTCTCCCATCCCTGCCCCCTGGCAGCTACCATTCTCTCTACTCGCTTGGGTATTTTAGATTTCATGTATAAACAAGATCATACAGTATTTGTCTTTCTCTGATGTATTTCACTTAACATAATACCTTCCACGTCCATTCACATTATTACAAATGGGAGGATTTCCTTCTTAGGCTAACATTCCATTGTACAAATGGGCTTCCCTGGTGGCTTAGACGGTAAAGCGTCTGCCCACAATATGGGAGACCTGGGTTTGATCCCTGAAAGATCCCCTGGAGAAGGAAATGGCAACCCACTCCAGTACTCTTGCCTGGAAAGTCGCATGGACAGACAGAGGAGTCCATGGGGTCACAGAGAGTTGGACACGAAGGAGGGACTTCACTTTTTTTCCAATCATCTGTAGATGGACAGGTTGTTTCCGTATCTTGACTATTGTAAATAATGCTGCAGTGAATATGGGAAATAGTGATTTTATTTCAGAAGTGGAATTACTGAATCATGTGGTATTTCTGTTTTTGATTTTTTGAGGAAACTTTATCCTGTTTTCCATAGTGGCTCTGCCGGTTTACATTCCCAGCGACGGGCACACACAAGTTTTCTTTCTTTCCACCTCCTCGCCAATACCTGTTACCTATTGTCTGTTTGATGATAACCATTCTAACAGGTGTGAGGTAATACCTTATTGTGGTTTTGATTTGTATTTTCCTGATAATTAGTGATGTTGAGCACCTTTTCCTGTATCTGTGGTCTTCTTTAGAAAAATATCTATTTAGTTCCTTTCAGTTCAGTTCAGTCGCTCAGTCATGTCCAAATCTTTGCGACCCCATGAATTGCAGCATGCCAGGCCTCCCTGTCCATCACCAACTCCCGGAGTTCACTCAGACTCACGTCCATCGAGTCAGTGATGCCATCCAGCCATCTCATCCTCGGTCGTCCCCTTCTCCTCCTGCCCCCAATCCCTCTCAGCATCAGAGTCTTTTCCAGTGAGTCAACTCTTCCCATGAGGTGGCCAAAGTACTGGAGTTTCAGCTTTAGCATCATTCCCTCCAAAGAAATCCCAGGGCTGATCTCCTTCAGAATGGACTGGTTGGATCTCCTTGCAGTCCAAGGGACTCGCAAGAGTCTTCTCCAATACCACAGTTCAAAAACATCGATTCTTTGGCGCTCAGCTTTCTTCACAGTCCAACTCTCACATCCATACATGACCACTGGAAAAACCATAGCCTTGACTAGACAGACCTTTGTTGGCAAAGTAATGTCTCTGCTTTTCAATATGCTATCTAGGTTGGTCATAACTTTCCTTCCAAGGAGTAAGTGTCTTTTAATTTCATGGCTGCAGTCACCATCTGCAGTGATTTTGGAGCCCAGAAAAATAAAGTCTGACACTGTTTCCACTGTTTCCCCATCTATTTCCCATGAAGTGATGGGACTAGATGCCCATTTTAAAATTATTTCATTTTTTGCTCTTGAGTTGTATGAATTTCCTTATACATTTTGGATATTAACCCACATGATTTGCAGATATTTTCTCCCATTAGATAGGTTGGCTTTTGATTTTGTTGATTTATTTTGCTGTTTAGAACTTTTTTATTTTGATGTAGTTTCACTTGTTTGTTTCTGCTTGTACTTTGGTGTTACATCTAAAAAGTTTTTGCCTAGACCAGTGTCAAGGAGCTTTTTTCCTTGCCTTTTTTTTAGTTTTTCTTCTAGGGGTTTCAGGTCTTATATCTAAGTCTACTCCATTTTAAGTTAATTTTGCTGAGTGGTACAAGTTAGGGGTGAAGTTTTATTTATTCTTTTGCATGTCCTTATCCAGTTTCCCCAGCACTGTTTATTGAAGAGACATTCCTCAAAGAATGTTCTTGACTTCTTAGTCAAATATTAGTTGACTGTATATTGAAGGTTTTACTTCTGGACTCTCAGTTCCATCGGTGTCTTTTTCTATGCTAATAATCATACTGTTTTGATTACCCTGGCTTTGTAACCCCTGGAGAAGGAAATGGTACCCCCCTCCAGTATTCCTGCCTGGAAAATCCCATGGATAGAGGAGCCTGGCAGGCTACAGCCCATGGGGTCACAGAGTTGGACATGACTGAGTGACTTCACTTCACTGTCACTTCCGCTTTGTAATAATTGTGAAATCAGAAAGTATGATGCCTCTAGTTTATTCTTCTTTCTCAGGATTGTTTGGCTGTTCAGGGTCTTCTGTTATCCCCTATGAATTTTAGAATTATTTTTTCTATTTCTGTGAAAAATGTGGCACTGTTTCTTAGAATCCTGATTGATATGCCTCTGGTCTCCAAGGGGATTATTTAACATAGTATATAGAGAAACTGTGATGCATTTAAATTTGTGCTGCACTGCTGCTTATTGAAATTCTAATAATCTGTCTTGCCTTTGAATTAGTGTCCTGTGATTTCTTTCTGTCTGTAAAGAAGAGGTGGAGGAACACGTTAGAAAGATGTCTGTTGTCTTACCTAGCCTGTTGAGACTTCTAACTTGAATTTTTATTTACATTTGTATTTGATCATCTGTTTTTTAATATTTTCCCTCATTGTGGATACGTTTTTGATAGGAAAATTAATCTACAAATAATTGTTCCAGTATTTGTAATTGTAATTATAAATTATTTCAGAACTGTGGAGAAAATATATATGGCCTTATCTTGTTAGTTTTTGGAGTTTAATTGTTCGTTTGTTTTTTGTTAATCCAGGTATGCTGCTAAGTCGCTTCAGGCGTGTCCCACTCTGTGCAACCCCATAGAGGCAGCCCACCAGGCTCCCCTTCCCTGGGATTCTCCAGGCAAGAACACTGGAGTGGGTTGCCATTTCCTTCTCCAATGCAGGAAAGTGAAAAGGGAAAGTGAAGTTGCTCAGTCGTGTCCGACTCTTAGTGGCCCCATGGACTGCAGCCTTCCAGGCTCCTCTGACCATGGGATTTTCCAGGCAAGAGCACTGGAGTGGGGTGCCATTGCCTTCTCCGAATCCAGGTATGCTGCTGCTGCTAAGTCACTTCAGTCGTGTCCGACTCTGTGCGACCCCATAGAGGGCAGCCCACTAGGCTCCCCTGTCCCTGGGATTCTCCAGGCAAGAACAATGGAGTGGGTTGCCATTTCCTTCTCCAGTGCATGAAAGTGAAAAGTGAAAGTGAAGTGGCTCAGTCGTGTCCAACTCTTCGCGACCCCATGGACTGCAGCCTACCAGGCTCCTCCGCCCATGGGATTTCCCAGGCAGGAGTACTGGAGTGGGGTGCCATTGCCTTCTCAATCCAGGTATAAGTAAAGCCAATTAAGGATTTAGAGGTATTTCTAGTTTACTAAGACCTGAAGTGCCAAATGTTACTGTTGATTTATACTTTTCCACGTGTCCCTTACATTCAGAGTAAAGCTTTGTGCTTTAGTTTGTTTAGAAAGGATCCTACCTAATAGCATAAAGTTGCTATTTCATAATTAGCCCTAAAGCCTATCTATCGTGAACATTATTCATAGAAGGAGAACTTAATCTTTAATGATAGTTTTAAAAAACCCACTGTGTGAGTAATTTCTTTTAAGAACTAAAAATATAGATGAAAAACTAAAAAATAACTTTTTGTTAATTAAAATTAGATGGGATTGCTTGTGTTAAAAATTAGCTTGTAATTCTATATTGAGTTTTCCAAATAAGACTTCAGAATAATAAGCTCTTTCCCAGCTACTAAAATCTTTGAGAAATTAGTGTTGCAGACATGTACAAACCAAAGAAGTCAGCCAAATACTGTTGGTATTTGGCATCTTTTTCAGGTTTATCCTAATAAAGAATACTTTATTGTATCTTTGTGGAAAATATTTCTGCTTGGAGAAATAAGAGGCTGCTACCGTCTATGGGGTCACACAGAGTCAGACACGACTGAAGTGACTTAGCAGAGCAGAGCAGAAACATGTCTGTCACCTATTTGTATGATAATACCATGTTGCTAACTGAACAGTCACATCAGTTATAAGAAAGAAGTAATCATGCATTGGAGAAGGAAATGGCAACCCACTCCAGTATTCTTGCCCGGAGAATCTCAGGGATTAGGGAGCCTGGTGGGCTGCCGTCTGTGGGGTCGCCCAGAGTTGGACACAACTGAAGCGACTTAGCAGCAGCAGCAGTAGCAATCTGCTATTTCTTGGGTTTTGTTTATCCAATACTAGAGTTATGGGCAGAGAAGGCAATGGCACCCCACTCCAGCACTCTTGCCTGGAAAATCCCATGGACGGAGGAGCCTGGTGGGCCGGGTCGCTAAGACAACTCAGCGACTTCACTTTCCCTTTTCACTTTCCTGCATTGGAGAAGGAAGTGGCAACCCACTCCAGTGTTCTTGCCTGGAGAATCCCAGGGACGGGGGAACCTCATGGGCTGCCGTCTGTGGTGTCGCACAGAGTCGGACACGACTGAAGCGACTTAGCAGTAGCAGTAGCAGCAGCAACAGCAGCAGCAGCAGAGTTATGGGATCATAAATACAGTATACTTCTTTTCATAATTCCTACAGTCTTTGAATCCTTTTGTTTTCAGTTATGTTAAATACCTTTCTTCTCCACCCCTCCTCTCCCCCAACTTTTAGCTTTAGGGGCTGTAAACTTGTGTTCTTTTCCTTCTGGTCCCATCTTTCTGTTAATACTTGCCTGTGCAGGAAGTGACATTAACCTGTAAAGTAGGGAAAGATGAACTAGCCTGCTCTGGGGAGAGCAGAGATAAAATAGTGAACCTGTGGCTGGAAGGAGGGTATGTATCGTGAACTGTAGTTCCCTTCACATATTCACCTTTTACTCTTGCTGTTTCTGTTTAGTCGCTCAATCGTGTCTGACTCTTGTGACCCCATGGACTGTAGCCCACCAGGCTTCTCTGTCCATGGGATTTTCCAGGCATGAATACTGGAATAGGTTACCGTTTCCTATTCCAGGGATCTTCCCAACCCAGGAATCAAACCTGCATCGGCAGGGGGATTCTTTATCGCTGAGTCACCAGGGAAGCCACACTCTTGCTTTATTAGCTTTTAGAATTGACTCAGTAGATCCTGTATTTAGAACCCTTGGTTTTGCTACCCTACTTCATATGGTGAAGTGGAGTTTTAAATTTTCCCAATCATTAATATTTCATTTACTAAACTTGAATTTGTCTTAATTTTGTGTAGTTTTCATTTATTTAGATAGTATTGTTTTCTCTCTGAGTATCAAATGGAGTTTGTCTCCTTAAATCATAATTAAGTTGTAGTGATTGCCAGCTGAGCATCAGGTATTTTGTTGTTGTTGGTTTGTAAGCACTGAATGTCCTTCAGAGAATAATGATTCATCAAGATGTGGTAAGCAAAAAAGTGATGGGTTAGTTTGTGGCCAAACCATAGAAGTGAGTTGAGTGGAAAGCTTTTGTTTTTAGCATAAATATCATGAGATCTAAATTTTATTTCTACAGTTCTACAAGTGATTCATTTTTTATTTTTTGCTTTTTTTCAACTGAAAATGAAAAGGATGATATCCTGACTCCTGTTTACTTAAGTTTTGTTCATAAATCAACAATATACTGGTTTTCAGCTAATAATTATTCTTACGTGTGTGACTCTGGTGGCGCATGTGAGTTGCTCAGTCATGTCCGACTCTTTGCGACCCCACGGACTGCAGCCTGCCAGGCTTCTCTGTCCGTGGAATTCTCCAGACAAGAATACTGGAGTGGATTGCCATTCCCTTCTCCAAAACATTAAAAATAAATAAACTGTTCTCAAGATGCATCTAGCCCTACAACCCCATAATGGAAATAGGATAAATACAAGGCTTCCCAGGTGGCACTAGTGGTAAAGAAGCTGCTTGCCAGTGCAGGAGACACAAAGAGACACAGGTTCCATCCCTAAGACAGGAAGGTCCCCTGGAGGAAGGCATGGCAACCTGCTCCGGTATTCTTGCATGGAGAATCCTATGGACAGAGGAGCTGACTGGCTGCAGTCCATACGGCCGCAAAGAGTCAGACAACTGAAGTGACTGGCATGCCCACACAGAAACAACCACAGCATGATAAAATTACCTCCTGTGGAAGAAGTGCCAGGAGAAAGGGGAACTGCCTTCTGACAGTCCAGTTCATCACAAGTTTGTTGATTTCCCTCTGTAACAGGCTTCTGGTCAGCTGAGAGAACAGACATAAAGAAGCCCTGTTTTAACTAGCTGGGAACAGAAATTACATGAAGATTGAGGTGATACTTTTGAAATACTTTAGATTTATTCTGAACAAACTGTATTATATAACACCTATTATGACTTAGATTTCAAACTGGAAAATTGCAGTTGCTGGTTTAATTATTGTATCTTGGGGTAATGAGTTCTTGGTTTGGTAGTTTGGGTAAGGCCTGATAGTTGTGTCATGAAAAATTATATGAGTTTTTTGTTTTTTTGTTTTGTAATGTCAGAAACTACAGTTATGTGCTTTCTAGATACTTAGAATTTGGTCAGTAACCTGGTGGTGATATATTAACATAAAAGAGAAATTATTTGAAAGAGAAAATGTTTAGCAACTGCATTTTAAGTAAAAATTAATAAAGTTTGTCTTTTTAAGTTTATTCATTCCTCATAATAGTCTCCACATTAAACATGAAAAGTTCCTTAAAGCTCTGTTTTAATTGGTATTGAAGCACACAGGTGGTAATTAGTTTAAGAAGTAATGGTAAAAAAAATGCATAGTTTATATATAAGCCTTTAAATGATAAAGTGACTATTGAAGACTTTATATGCTTAATTATAAGTTCTATGTTGACAGGATTATTAAAAGTTGACTTAAGAGCCAAATTGTTTTTATTGAAGTATAGTTGATTTCCAGTGTTGTATCAATTACTGCTATACAACAACGTGATTCAGTTATACATATATATGTATAATCTATATCTATACACACATATGTAATGTATATATAATGTGTGTATATATATATATACATTCTTTTTTAATATATTATTTTCCACTGTGGCTATCATAGGATGTTGCACATAGCTCTCTGTGCCATGCAGTAGGGCCTTGCTGCTTGTCCACTCCATATATAAAAGCCGACCTCCCACTCCTTCCCTCCCCATCCCCATCCCACTTGGCAACCACATGTCTGTTCTAAGAGTCAAAGTTTTAATGATGGTGAAACCTTAAGTTACTGGAAGCATCTCATTTTTTTCAAAACTCAACAACAATTTAATATAACTCCATTAGGTTGAAGTAAGGAATTGCAGCTTTACTTTAAACTTTATTTCCTGAATCATTGGGAAATACACTGCTGACCTGATGTCTCATCACTCCTAAACATTTCAGTGTGTATTTCCTGCAAAAAAAACCCCATTAAAATCAGGAAATAATATTGATGTATTGCTTTCACTGGGAAATCCTCAGATTCTCATTCAGGTTTTACCAACTGCCCTTTTAAGATCTTTATAAAGAAAGAATCCAGTTGAGAAATAATATTACATTTACTTTTCAAAACTCTTGGTTTCATTGAGTCTGAAACAGTTTTTTATTTCTTCACCTTTCTTTGGTTTTTATGACTATAACATTTTTAAGATTATAGGTAGTTTTTTAAATGATGTCCTTCAGTTACTATGTTCTGGTTTCTTCATGAGTAGATTCAAGTTATATATTTTTGGTGGGAATGTCAGAGAAATGATGCTGTTATTTTCTTCCTATCAAGTTGATACTCATTTTGATCACTTGATTACCAGTGTGTTTGACAGGTTTCCCCATTGGTGAAATTATCCTTAAAATATTTCTCTTTGTAAATATTAAATACCTTGTGGGAAGTTCTGTGGCGGTGGTTCTGTCGCTCAGTCATGTCCAGCTCTTTGCAACCCCATGGATTGCAGCAGACCAGGCTTCCCTGTCCTTTACCATCACTTTGTTACTATGCATATATCTCATTCATCATTAAACTTTTAGCTCATTTTATTCAGTGTGTTATAACCATTTTTATCATTATTTTGAGGCTCAAATTGCCTTAGATATGGCCCCTTTATATTATTTTTATTTGGGGTGAAAACATCTTTCTTTGATATTGTATCTCTTTTTCTTCAGTGTTTCAAATAGGGGGCTTTTCTGGTGCTCAGACAGTAGAGATACACAATCTTTGCTGAAAATATTGCTCATTTCAGAGATGTGTGAATGCCTTTAGTTGGCCTGCTGCCAGCCAGCAGCCTTACTGCAACAGGTGCTTAGCTATAACAGTGGTCCTCCATAATTACTGGAAATCTGAATACACTGAAAGTTCTTACAACCCGGGAATGTCTCCAGGGAAGCCATAGTAAGTTGAAGTGATGCAGGTCCCCAAGACTACTCTCAGGTTTGACAATTTTCTGGAAGGAGTCACAGAACTCAGAACCAGTGTTATTTCACAGTTATAATTTACTGCATTAAAGTATTTAGGATAAAATTAGCAAAAAAAAAAAAATAGGCACATAGGGTGGATGGAGCCCAGAGAGACCATACACGAACATCCAGTATTCCTCTCCCAGTGGAGCTGTGCAAGTGCATGTAACCCTTTTGGCATTATCGTATGACAACACGTGAAATATTGCCAACTGGAGAAGCTCAGTTATATCTGTATGGAGTGTTCTTGTGACTAACCTTAGCTCTAGGCTCCCCGACCCCACCCTGAGAGATCAACCTGGGCTTCTTATGAACACAATAGGTGTTTGTCATAAATCACATTGTTAGCAAACTGATGCTGCTCTAGCTCATAGGTGTACAAAGATACTCTTACCAGGCAAGATATTCCAGGGACTTACACTTTTTCTCCCAGGATCTGGTCAAGGGTCAATCCTTTCTTTGGAATGTGTAGGTCTTGAACACCCCAAGCCTGCTGTAGTTGGTCACGTCCAATTAAAAATGAAATTAATATTATAAGGAAGGAAAAAAAATCTTTGTACTGAATTCTCTGCAGTGCTAATGTTTGTCATAGAGAAGTGACTTGTTTTGGACACAGATACTGAAGTGGACTAAACTTGGCAAAAATTTCAGAATCGGTGCAATCAAATAGACTCTTGCAGAGGACACTTTTCCAGCCACTTTGATATCCTGAGTAGAAGCAATCAGTAGTTAGCATAACAGTGTCACAGAAGTCATGTTTATATAATAATTTGTATGTACTTAGGCTTTTGTTGTTATTTAGTTGCTAAGTCATGTCTGACTCTTGTGACCCCATGGACTATAGCTCGCAAGACTCCTCTGCCCATGGGATTTCCCAGGCAAGAATGCTAGAGTGGGTTGCCATTTCCTTCTTCAGGGGATCTTCCCAACCCAGGGATTGAACCCTGTCTCGTGCCTTGGCAGGCATGTTCTTTACTGCTCAACCACCAGGGAAGCCTGTGCTTAGGCTTTAGACAAGTGTATGGAGGTGTATTCCATACTGTAGCTTACTTCCTAATCTTTTTTGAATATGGTTTTGACATGTTAGCTTACATCTTTGTAACTTTAGGACTAGAACTTTAAGAACCCAAAGCTGGTATAAGTCTTAGAAACTTTTGTGCTCCATTTTTTGTTCTTTATTTAATTTGGCTTGGCATAATGGTAAATTGTAGATTTTAGGTAACTAGTAGTTACCAACTAGTAGTTATTAGTTTTTAGTTATTATTATGTTACAATTAGCTATTATTATTAATAACTACTAGTTATTAAGAGGTAACTGAAAATTTTTTCTTGTAAATTACTAGTTTACCATTATGCCAAGCCAAATTAAAGAAAGAAAGAAAAATGGAGCAAAAAGTGTCTAAGACTTATACAGCTTTGAAGCTGCCGGAACCATTAAAACTCATATAGTCCAATATTTTCCAAACCACCATTGGATAATATGTAAAAATATTTGTGTTGTAAAGTGGATAATGCATTTGTGCCCCTTTTTGAACCTACAAAGCACATCATTTTAAATGTTCTGGAAAATCTTGCAGTAAAGAAACCTGTTTAACTTACCTATATGTAGTATTTCATAAAACCTGTTAGTCCTCAGAGCCATTTTTGGATGTCCAGTGGTTATTAATAAGTACCACAGCACAGTCTGGGAAATGCTGTTGTAGTTCATTTTCTTTTTATAAATTCAGAGACTTGTGCCTGTAGAGGTTAAACATTGTTTTGAATTAGTCTATCCCTGGGCTACAGCTTTTGGACTTTCATCTGAATTTATATTCAAAAATTTTAAACAATTACAGTCCAAATGTTTGGTACTTCTCTGCTACTCTTAAATTTGTCTGCTTGTACTTTCTCTCCAGCCCCTGCTTCCCACATGGCTTAAAACAAAAGTCTGCTTTGAATTTAGGCACTCTTTATGGCTGTGCTGTCCAGGACAGTAACCACTGGCCGTTTGTGGCCAGTTAAATTTTTAAATTCAGATATATTTCACATACTATAAAATTCACCTATTTAAAGTGTACAGTTTAGTGATTTTTTAGCATTCACAAAGTTATGCCACCATCGATCGTCACTGTCTGAGTCTAGAACATACTCATCACTCCAGAAAGAATCCTGTACTTCCCCATCACCTCCCCAGTCACTTCCCTATCCCCCGCTTCCTCTGTCTCCTGTCAACTGTTAATCTGTTTCTATGAATATGCCTATTCTGGACATTTCACATAAATGGAATCATAAAGTATGTGATTTTTGTGTCCAGGATCTTTTATTTAACATAATGTTTTCAAGATTCACTATATTGTAATGTATCAGTACATCATTTTGCCTTCTTTTAAAATAACAATTTTATAGAGGTGTAATTCACGTACCATTTAATTACCCATTTAAAGTGTACAGTTCAGGAGTTTTTAGTATCTTCACAGATTTATGCAGCCATAAGTACTGTTACTTTTTAGAACATTTTCATTATCTCAGAAAGAAACGTCATACCATTTAGCCTGCCACCTCTTATCCTCCCACTTACCTATATCTAGGCAACTACTTCAGTTCAGTCACTCAGTCGTGTCCGACTCTTTGCAACCCCATGAATCGCAGTACGCCAGGCCTCCTTGTCCATCACCAGTTCCCAGAGTTCACTCAAACTCGCGTCCATCGAGTCAGTGATGCCATCCAGCCATCTCATCCTCTGTCGTCCCCTTCTCCTCCTTCCCCCAATCCCTCCCAGCATCAGAGTCTTTTCCAATGAGTCAACTCTTTTCATGAGGTGGCCAAAGTACTGGAGTTTCAGCTTTAGCATCATTCCCTCCAAAGAAATCCCAGGGCTGATCTCCTTCAGAATGGACTGGTTGGATCTCCTTGCAGTCCAAGGAACTCTCGAGAGTCTTCTTTGACACCACAGTTCAAAAGCATCAATTCTTCGGCGCTCAGCTTTCTTCACACTCCAACTCTCACATCCATACATGAGCACTGGAAAAAGCATAGCGTTGACTAGACGGACCTTTCTTGGCAAAGTAATGTCTCTGTTTTTCAATATGCTATCTAGGTTGGTCATAACTTTCCTTCCAAGGAGTAAGCGTCTTTTAATTTCATAGCTACAATCACCATCCGCAGTGATTTTGGAGCCCCCCAAAATGAAGTCTGACACTGTTTCCCCATCTATTTCCCATGAAGTGATGGGACTGGATGCCATGATCTTTGTTTTCTGAATGTTGAGCTTTAAGCTAACTTTTTCACTCTCCTTCACTTTCATCAAGAGGCTCTTTAGTTCCTCTTCACTTTCTGCCATAAGGGTGGTGTCATCTGAATATCTGAGGTTATTGATATTTCTCCCGCAACTACTTACTATACTTTTTTTTCCTTAGTATTCTGGATATTTCATACAAATGGAATCATATGCCATGTGGCCTTTTGTATCTGGATTTTTTTCACTTAGTGTGTTTTCAAGGTTCATCCATGTTGTATTATGTATCAGTGCTTCATTCCTTTTTGTAGCTGAATGGATATACTACATTTTATTTATCCATTCATCAGTTGATGGATTTTCAAGTTTTCAGCATTTTGGCTATTATGAATAATGCTACCACAACATATATTAACATACAACATTATAAACAATCACACAAATCTTTATGTGGCCATATATTTTTTTCTTTCTCTTGGATGCGTAACCTAAGAATGGAATTGTTGATTCATGTACTATATTTAACTATTTGTGAAAGTGCTGGCCTGTTGTCCAAACTGGTTACACCATTTACATTCCCACTGGCATTGTACAAGAGTTCATTTCTCCACATCCTCAACAATACTTGTTATTGACTGTCTTTTTGATTACAACCATCTTAATGGGTGAGAAGTGGCCTTTTTGTTGTTTTGGTATGCTTTTTCCTAACAACTAATGATGTTGAGCATCATTTCTTGTGCTTATTTATCATTGGTATATATTTTTTGGAGAAATGTGCATACAACTCCTTTCCACATTTAAAAATTGGATTGTCCTTTCATTTTTTAATTGCACGAATTCTTCATATATTTTATAGGATACAGGTCCTTTGTCAGATGTATGATTTACAGTCACTCTCCATCCCTGGGTTTTATATCTCTGGATTCAATCAACTGCAGATCAAATTGGTTGAAAATGAGGATACAGAATCTGCAGATGCAGAACCCGTGGATACGGAGGTTATATAAAATGGGTATGCCAGAAGGACTTGAGCAGTGGAGGATCTTGGTATTTGCAGGAAGTCCTGAACCAGTTCCCTGAAATTACTGAGGAGTGATGGTGTTGTCTCCCATCTGTGGGTTTTCTTTTCATTTCTTTCATGCACAAGTTTTTAATTTAAGCCCAACATACCTATTTTTCCTTTTGTTGTATAGTTTAGGTGTTAGAGCTAAGAAACTTTTGCCTAATCCAGGGTCACATTCAGTCCTCTATTTCCTCCTAGGAGTCAGAGTTTTAACTCTTACATTTAGATCTTTGATCTGTTGTGAGTAAACTTTTGATATGTTTTGAGATGATGTTGTTCAGTTGCTAAGTCATGTCCAATTCTTTGCAACCCTGTGGACTGCAACTTGCTAGGCTTCCCCCGCCCTCCACTGTCTCCAGGAGTTTGCTCAAATTCACGTCCACTGAGTCAGTGATGCTATCTAACCATCACCACTCCTCTCCCCTGTTGTGAAGTAGGGATCCATATTTATTTCTTGGCATATTTATTTGTCTCAGCATCATTTGTTGAAGAGATTTTTCTTTCCCCATTGAATTGTCTTGGCACCTTCCTTGAAAATTAATTTCCCATAAATGTTTTGTTTCTGAACTCTGAATTCTAATCCAGCTGATCCATGTATATCCTTACACCAGTACCACAGTCTTCGTTATTATACTTCCGTTGTTTTGAAATTGTGGTGTATGTGTCCTCCAGCTTTGTTCCTTTTCAAGATTATTTTGGCTACTCTGCATCCCTTGAATTTTCCATATGAATTTTTGGATCGCTTGTTCATTTCTGTCAAAAAAAAGGCTGCTGGGATTTTGATTGGGATTGTGTGGAATCTGTAGATACACTTGGGGAGCTGTTTTAATTATAGTAAGTCCTCTGGGCAGTGAACATTAGATAGCATTCCACTTCATCAGTTCTTTATTTTATTTTATTTTTTTAAATTATAACCTATTTTAGTCATTAATTTGATACATGAATCTTGGTATTCAACTACATTCCTATTGTAACATGAATATTAAAAATCATCATGTGTAATATTATAAATTCTTATAGGCTATGGGAAATATATCTGCATCCTGCATTTAACATAGACTGGCGATTCGTTTCTTACATGATAGTATACATGTTTCAATGCCATTCTCCCAAATCATCCCACCCTCTCACTCTTCCTCAGAGTCCAAAAGTCCGTTCTACACATCTGTGTCTCGCATAGAGGGTCTTGCTGTCTTGCATACAGGGTCATCATTACCATCTTTCTAAATTCCATATATATGTGTTAGTACACTGTATTGGTGTTTTTCTTTCTGACTTACTTCACTCTGTATAATAGGCTCCAGTTTCATCCATCTCATTAGAACTGATTCAAATGTATTCTTTTTAATAGCTGAGTAATACTCTATTGTGTATATGTACCACAGCTTTCTTATCCATTCATCTGCTGATGGACATCTAGGTTGTTTCCATGTCCTGGCTATTATAAACAGTGCTGTGATGAACATTGGGGTACACGTGTCTCTTTCAATTCTGGCTTCCTCGGTGTGTATGCCCAGCAGTGGGATTGCTGGGTCATAAGGCAGTTCTATTTGCAATTTTTTAAGGAATCTCCACACTGTTCTCCATAGTGGCTGTACTAGTTTGCATTCCCACCAACAGTGTAAGAGGGTTCCCTTTTCTCCACACCCTCTCCAGCATTTATTGCTTGCAGACTTTTGGATTGCAGCCATTCTGACTGGTGTGAAGTGGTACCTCATTGCGGTCTTGATTTGCATTTCTCTGATAATGAGTGATGTTGAGCATCTTTTCATGTGTTTGTTAGCCATCCGTATGTCTTCTTTGGAGAAATGTCTATTTAGTTCTGTGGCCCATTTTTTGATTGGGTAGTTTATTTTTCTGGAATTGATCTGCATAAGTTGCTTGTATATTTTGGAGATTAGTTGTTTGTCAGTTGCTTCATTTGCTATTATTTTCTCCCATTCAGAAGGCTGTCTTTTCACCTTGCTTATATTTTCCTTTGTTGTGCAGAAGCTTTTAATTTTAATTAGATCCCATTTGTTTATTTTGGCTTTTATTTCCAGAATTCTGGGAGGTGGATCATAGAGGATCCTGCTGTGATTTATGTCAGAGAGTGTTTTGCCTATGTTCTCCTCTAGGAGTTTTATAGTTTCTGGTCTTACGTTTAGATCTTTAATCCATTTTGAGTTTATTTTTGTGTGTGGTGTTAGAAAATGTTCTAGTTTCATTCTTTTACAAGTGGTTGACCAGTTTTCCCAGCACCACTTGTTAAAGAGATTGTCTTTAATCCATTGTATATTCTTGCCTCCTTTGTCGAAGATAAGGTGTCCATAGGTGCGTGGATTTATCTCTGGGCTTTCTATTTTGTTCCATAGATCCATGTTTCTGTCTTTGTGCCAGTACCATACTGTCTTGATTACTGTGGCTTTGTAGTAGAGCCTGAAGTCAGGTAGGTTGATTCCTCCAGTTCCATTCTTCTTTCTCAAGATTGCTTTGGCTATTCGAGGTTTTTTGTATTTCCATACAAATCTTGAAATTATTTGTTCTAGTTCTGTGAAAAATACTGCTGGTAACTTGATAGGGATTGCATTGAATCTGTAGATTGCTTTGCGTAGTATACTCATTTTCACTATATTGATTATTCCGATCCATGATCATGGTATATTTCTCCATCTATTAGTGTCCTCTTTGATTTCTTTCATCAGTGTTTTATAGTTTTCTATATATAGGTCTTTAGTTTCTTTAGGTAGATATATTCCTAAGTATTTTATTCTTTTCGTTGCAATGGTGAATGGAATTGTTTCCTTAATTTCTTTTTTTTACTTTCTCATTATTAGTGTATAGGAATGCAAGGGATTTCTGTGTGTTGATTTTATATCCTGCAACTTTACTATACTCATTGATTAGCTCTAGTAATTTTCTGGTGGACTCTTTAGGGTTTTCTATGTAGAGGATCATGTCATCTGCAAACAGTGAGAGTTTTACTTCTTCTTTTCCAATTTGGATTCCTTTTATTTCTTTTTCTGCTCTGATTGCTGTGGCCAAAACTTCCAGAACTGTGTTGAATAGTAGCGGTGAAAGTGGGCACCCTTGTCTTGTTCCTGACTTTAGGGGAAATGCTTTCAATTTTTCACCATTGAGGATAATGTTTGCTGTGGGTTTGTCATATATAGCTTTTATTATGTTGAGGTATGTTCCTTCTATTCCTGCTTTCTGGAGAGTTTTTATCCTAAATGGATGTTGAATTTTGTCAAAGGCCTTCTCTGCATCTATTGAGATAATCATATGGCTTTTATTTTTCAATTTGTTAATGTGGTGAATTACATTGATTTATTTGCGGATATTGAAGAATGCTTGCATCCCTGGGATAAAGCCCGCTTGGTCATGGTGTATGATTATCAGGAATTATATGCCAATAAAATGGACAATGTGAAAGAAATGGACAAATTCTTAGAAAAGTACAACTTTCCAAAACTGAGCCAGGAAGAAATAGAAAATCTTAACAGACCCATCACAAGCATGGAAATTGAAACTGTAATCAGAAATCTTCCAGCAAACAAAAGCCCAGGTCCAGATGGTTTCACAGCTGAATTCTACCAAAAATTTCAGGAAGAGCTAACACCTATCCTACTCAAACTCTTCCAGAAAATTGCAGAGGAAGGTAAACTTCCAAACTCATTCTATGAGGCCACCATCACCCTAATACCAAAACCTGACAAAGATGCCACAAAAAAAGAAAACTACAGGCCAATATCACTGATGAACATAGATGCAAAATTCCTCAACAAGATTCTAGCAATCAGAATCCAACAACACATTAAAAAAAAATCAGTTCTTTAGTTTAATAACATTTTTCAGTTTTCCGTTTTACACTTCTGTTTTTGAAATGAGTCCTAAGTATTTTATTCTTTTTTGATCATATTGTAAATGGAATTGTTTTCTTAATTTCATTTTTGAATTGTTTATTACTGTTGTATAAAAGTACAGCTGTTTTTGCGTATTGATCTTCTGTGTTACTGAAATTAAAGTTCAACTTCAGTTTTACATTTCTACTGTCCACCTTTCAAGTGCTCCATAGCCTCATGTGCCTAGTGACTGCCATATTGAAATACACAGTTTATTTCCAGCATTATAACTTATTGTCTACCCCTAAAAAGAAGAGTACCCCTTTTGCCTCAGAGTTCCCTCCGTCTGGAGACTCTTCTAGCTTTTACGTTCTTCTGATGTTTATCTCCATATGTCCATGTTCATGTTGCTGTTTTATAACTTTTAGATAATACTGCTATGAGAAACAGACTTTACTTTCTTATAGTTCTTCCCATGTTTTCAACATGGCTTGTAGCAATTTTGGATTTATTCAGTATGTCCATTATGTCTATGTAAATATTAATAGCTGAATCATACAGTGGATTGGTGATTTTACTTCCTAAGCAAATTTTTTCTTTGCCTTGGGGCTAATAATTACCCCATTTCTTGGATGACTTAATTACTTACGTATCTATCCCTGATTCATCTCTAAACTTTCTCTTGGATGTAGAAATCTTACCTCACTATGTTAAAGTATGTTAGTGATCTATCATTTGTCAATAACTGTGAAGGGTCTGAAGTTTAACAGTTTTCAACCTAACAGGCTAGCTAGCCACAGTTTCATGGTTGCTGTGGCAGAAGGCATGAGACTCCTGGGTCAGAGACATAAGAGTTTTTTATTACTCACAGCAGTAGCATTAGCAAGAGTAGCAACATTTTCTTGTATTGCACTTAACTCCTAAAACCCCTGATATCACTGTGTGGCATGAGGAAGGCCAGGTGATAGCTGCACACACAATAGGTTGCATTATTGGGAGCAACCCTGAATGTAGGGGGAAGACATTTTATATCTTCTTAGGTTAAAAAAAAGACTTGCCGTTTGCTCCAGAGGGAGATACTCTCTTTATCTTCTGAGATGGGTTTTCTGTACAAACATAACTAAAGAGATAGTGAAACACAGGCCACCAGTATCTCTGCTCGCCACAGTGTACAAAATGCAGACGAATCATGGAGAATTGCCTCCCAATATCAGTTTTATTTCTTCCCCAGGAGGCATATTTCTTGGAGCCCTTCCTTGGCCATTCTTCTCTAATATTCATTATATGAATTATTAACCTAACTTCATCTCAGAAATTTCCTTTGCCATTTGTCTTTGATTTTTCTTTGCCCTCTTTGATGTTGATTCTGTTCTCTGGATTCCATGCTTTCTCTCTTCCCTTTGTGCTTTGAGGTTGTACATACGCCAGTGCTTTTTGAGAAAGAATATATGGAATGTTAAAAAACCAACCCATTGTGTGCTAGAAATCTTATTTAGCTTTCACTAGATTGGTGGTTTGATTGATATAGAATTATAAGTTGAAAATAATTTTCTCTCACATTGTAAAGGCATTCTGTTATTTTCTTCATTTTCTATTAGTTTTTGATATTGCTTTTGAGAAGTTGGGTGGCATTTTGCTTCCTGATTTTTTTCTGTTTTTTTCTCTCCCTCTCTGGAGGTGTGTAGGATCATTTACTCCTCGTGATGGTGCATTTTGTTATAGCTCTTTTTTCATTAATTGTACTAAGCATTTGATAAGTACACTTAGTGGACTCATATTCTTTAACTCTGGAAATTTGATGTTTCTGCTCTGTTTTCTCTTTTTGTGTTTTTATAGTCAAATTTGGACTTCTTGGATTAAATTTCTAAAAATTTCCCATGTTTTTGGTGGTTTTATTCTCTCTGAAAAGGTCTGTTTACTGTTTTCCACAGTGGGTGCACCAATTTACTTTCCTACCAATTGTGTGCAAGTAGATTCCCTTTTCTCCACTGCTCACAAACATTTGTGAGTTGTGGTTTTGTCTTTTGATAGCCATTCTGACAGGTGTGGTTTTGATTTGCATTCCTGGGAGGAGTCATGATGTGGAGCATCTTTTCATATGTCTGTTGACAGTATGTATGTCTTCTTTGGAAAAATGTCAATTCAGGTCTCCTGCTCATTTTAAAATTGAGTTTGTTCTTTTGATACTGACTTGTATGAGCTGTTTGTATATTTTGGATATTAACTCCTTTATCAGTCATGTGTTTGCAGACCTTTTCTCCCAAACCTAAAATGTTTTTTAAAAGACAACTGAGTAAAGGAGGGGATCTTTAAATAACGAGGAAAGTGTTTTTAAAACTTTTTTGTCTGCTTTAAAAAATAAATTTGATGTCAGATTTACTAAACAGACTGATTTTTTCCTGATCTAAAATAGATACTATTGTTAAAACTTGTGTTCTGTTACTTTTTAGATAAGCATACATAGTTGAATCTAAAATGACCTACTTTCAAATTCCAGAAAAGAATGATGGTATTTTATAGCTGAAAGAGACATAATAATCTACTCTTGCCGTAACAAGTAGTTGCAAATAGTTACAAGGACTGAGTCCTTGAGAGTGTAAATGACTTATTCATGACCTGGTAAGATAGTGGTCGAGTTAGAATAAGAACCCTGTCTTTTCTATTACCCTCATCATTTTCTAGACACCTCACTTTGGCTTTAGTGATAGGTTTTCCTGAAACAGCCAACCACAGTCTGAGCAAATAACTTTGCTTTGAATCTCAAAAAGATTAATCTGTGATTGTTTGTCTTATTTCTAAATTGGCCTTTTTTTTTTTTCCCCTCTCCACTGATATTTTAGGGATAGAGGTGAATATCAAGTTTATCTGCCTCAGTTGTTTCCAGTTAGCCTATACATAGATTGTCTAGGTAGATGTCATACCAACTTACCTATTTAAAGATGCCCTGGCCAGTATATATTAAGCTATTAAAATTTAACACTTTTAAGTGTTTTAGATTTGTTGGCTTCAAATGACAGAAACTCAATTTGAAAAAACTTTTTTTTTTTAACTTTTCCTCTTGGTTTATAATATGAAAAGCAAAGCAGAAGGTCCAGATTTTCCTTTCCAAGCATCAGTGATTATCAGCTTACAGTGAGGTTCTCCTGGATGCCCCTTCAGGCATGCTTGCTAACTTGTTATTTCCAGCTGGAGTGGGAGGTCATTTTCTGAGCATAACAAACCTGTGAGGCCTTCTGTTACCTGCAGCTGAGTTTGGTGGGAACTTTCTTATTACAGAATAATCTTGCTCAGTTTTTAAGTCCATGGCATAGGTTTGCAGAGTCAGCAAAGCATCCTGAAGAAGCTGTCTTTGTGATGCTTTGCATTTAGGGACAGTTGTGATTGTCAGGCTGTCCTCTTCCCTTTTATCATCTCCCCATTCATCCTCATCTTCAAACTCTGAACTCCTCAGCAGGCATGCACTGTACCTGGAGTGTGGTGGTCACTTCCTCTTCGGTCACCACCTCCTTCTGCCCAATAACATTTAACAGAAATGTGCATTTGTTACAAACTAGACCATGTGAAAAAACAGGAGTGGCTGAAGCAAGGACTCAAACTATCTCTCATTTCTATTTCTTTCTGCTTTCTGCATGCTGGCCTCATCCTTTCAGACAGGTGTATGCTATGCACTGTGAGATAGTCTTACATATGTTTCACACCTCATGTATATTTAAGATAAGAGGAAAAGGCAGTTCTGTCTTATAGAATCAGTTGGAAAAATCCATCTGAGATATATTTGTCTTTCTCTGGAAGACAATAACTGTGGCTGGAATGGGCAAAAGTATTGGAATTACTGGAATTGAACTGTGGTGTTGGAGAAGCCTCTTGAGAGTCCTTTGGACTGCAAGAAGATCAAACCAGTCAATCTTAAAGGAAATCAATCCTGAATATTCATTGGAAGGACTGATGCTGAAGCTGAAGGTCCAATACTTTGGCCACCCGATACGAAGAGCTGACTTACTAGAAAAGACCCTGATGCTGGGAAAGATTGAAGACAGGAGGAGAAGGGGACAACAGAGGATGAGATGGTTGAATGGCTTTAGCAACTCAGTGGACATGAGTTTGAGCAAACTCCAGGAGATGGTGAAGGACAGGGAAGCCTGGTATGCTGCAGTCCATGGGGTCACAAAGAGGTGGACACGACTGAGCAACTGACAACAAGAAGCTCAGACCCTCACTATGACCTGGAGAGCAGAAGTTTCTTTTCCCTTTTGAATCAAGATGGAAGGAATGTTTCTTAAGTAAAAATATGATCTATGACAAGTTAAATAACATTTTTCATAAAGATCACCATCAGTATTTTATGGATGCCTGTATAGTTCCCTCAGTCCCATGTGAATTTATCTTCTAATTCCTAGGCAGATAGATGAATTTTCACTGATTACATTTCCACTAGACTTCCTATAAATGACATCTTAATTTTATCAGTGAAAATGTCTCCACATCACATTTCAAGATAGAAAACTCTCTTGGGAAGGTTCTTCCAGCAGACATGTATCATTTATAATTGTGAAACAGTAACTCACAAATCACAAGGAGTTTTGTTTCTGATCTAAGTTGCTCCATGTTCTTTTTTGTGGCTCTCTGTGTTGAAGAGTGTTGTGTGGGGGGATAGGTAGCGATGGATAGTTATCTTCCTTGTTTGGATCTCTTAAATCTCTATCTACTGAAAAATTTTAGAAATTCCACCTATAGTTTCTCTTATTTGTAGAATCTACAAAGATCCCAAATTCATACCTTGTTTGATCTGAAAGAATCAACTGTATCTGTAAGATACATCTGTAGTTATAATTAATCTGTAAGATTATTATCTGTAAGTATTCATCCTTATAGTTAGAACACTATACAGCTTATATTCTTAATATAGAATATATTTTATATATATATATATATATATATATATATATATACTGATCCTGTCTTTATACATATACAGTACTTATACTGGTACATATAGAATTAGGTATTTACAGATTGAAGCAGTTTTTACACATAAAGCACTTATAAGTTTGTATTCAGTTGCTTTATCTTGTGTTAGGCTTTTAAGAAAACTTTTAAATGATAAGTGATTTGTATTGCTGTATAAGTTCTTGAATGACAAAGGTTATGATTCGTAAGAGGGTAAAGGAAAGTATGAAAAGGCAAAAATATATGACACTGAAAGATGAACTCCCCAGGTTGGTAGGTGCCCAATATGCTACTGGAGAAGAGTGGAGAAATAACTCCACAAAGAATGAAGAGATGGAGCCAAAGCAAACACAGTGCCCAGTTGTGCGTGTGACTGGTGATGGAAGTAAAGTCCATTGCTGTAAAGAACAATACTGCATAGGAAGCTGGAATGTTAGGTCCGTGAATCAAGGTAAATTGGAAGTGGTGAAACAGATGGCAAGAGTGAACATCTGCATTTTAGGAATCAATGAACTAAAATGGACTGGAGTGGGCAAATTTAACTCAGATGATCATTATATCTACTACTGTGGGCAAAAATCCCTTAGAAGAGATGGAGTAGCCCTCATAATCCACAAGAGTGTCCGAAATGCAGTTCTTGGGTGCAATCTCAAAAATAACAGAATGATCTCTGTTCATTTCCAAGGCAAGCCATTCAATATCACAGTAATCTAAGCTATGCCCCGACCAGTAATGCTGAAGAAGCTGAAGTTGAACGGTTCTATGAAGACTTACAAGACCTTCTAGAACTAACACCCAAAAGAGATGTCCTTTTCCTTATAGGGGACTGGAATGCAAAAGTAGGAAGTCAAGAGATACCTGGAGTAACAGGCAGATTTGGCCTTGGAGTACAAAATTAAGCAAAGCAAAGGCTAACAGAGTTTTGCCAAGAGAATACACTGGTCATAGCAAACACCCTCTTCCAACAACACAAGAGAAGACTCTACACACATGGACGTCACCAGATGGTCAACACCGAAATCAGATTGATTATAGTCTTTGCAGCCAAAGATGGAGAAGCTCTATACATTCAGTAAAAACAAGACCAGGAGCTGACTGTGGCTCAGATCATGAACTCCTTATTGCCAAATTCAGACTCAAATGAAAGAAAGCAGGGAAAACCACTAGACCATTCAGGTATGACCTAAATCAAATTCCTTATGATTATACAGTGGAAGTGACAGATTCAAGGGGTTAGATCTGATAGAGTGCCTGATGAACTATGGATGGAGGTTCATGACATTGTACAGGAGGCAGTGATCAAGACCAATTTCAAGAAAAAGATACGCAAAAAAGTTTTCTGAGACGGTCTTACAAATAGCTGAGAAAAGAGAAGCTAAAGGCAAAGGAGAAAAGGAAAGATATACCCATTTGAATGCAGAGTTCCAAAGAATAGCAAGGAGAGATAAGAAAGCCTTCCTCAGCGATCAATGCAAAGAAATAGAGGAAAAGAATAGAATGGGAAAGACTAGAGATCTCTTCAAGAAAATTAGAGATACCAAGGGACTATTTCATGCAAAGATGGGCACAGTAAAGAACAGAAACGGTATGCACCTAACAGAAGCAGAAGATATTAAGAAGAGGTGGCAAGAATACACAGAAGAACTATATGAAAAAGATCTTCATGACCAAGAAAGTCACAATGGTGTGATCACTCACCTAGAGCCAGACATCCTGGAATGTGAAGTCAAGTGGGCCTTAGGAAGCATCACTATGAACAAAGCTAGTGGAAGTGATGGGATTCCAGTTGAGATACTTCAAATCCTAAAAGATGATGCTGTAAAAGTGCTGCACTCAATATATCAACAAATTTGGAAAACTCAGCAGTGGCCATAGGAGTGGAAAAGGTCAGTTTTTTTTCTAGTCCCAAAGAAAGGCAATGCCAAAGCATTTTCAAACTACCACATAATTGCAATCATTTCACACACTAGCAAAGTAATGCTCCAAATTCTCGAAGCCAGGCTTCAACAGTATGTGAACCATGAATTTCCAGATGTTCAAGCTGGATTTAGAAAAGGCAGAGGAACCAGTAATCAAATTGTCAACATCCTTTGGATCATTGAAAAAGCAGGAGGGTTCCGGAAAAACATTTACTTCTGCTTTATTGACTATACCGAAGCCTTTGAGTGTGTGCATTACAACAAACTGTGGAAAATTCTTGAAGAGATGGGACTACCAGACCACCTGGCCTGCCTCCTGAGAAATCTGTATGCAGGTCAAGAAGCAGCAGTTAGAACTGGACATGAACAACATTCTGGTTCCAAATGGGGAAAGGAGTAAGTCAAGGCTGTATATTGTCACTCTTCTTACTTAGATGCAGAGTACAACATGCGAAATTCTGGGCTGGATGAAGCAGAAGCTGGAATCAAGATTGCTGGGAGAAATATCAATAACCTCAGATACGCAGATGACACCACCCTGTTGGCAGAAGGCAAAGAAGAACTAAAGAGTCTTTTGATGAAAGTGAAAGAAGAGAGTGAAAAAGTTGGCTTAAAACTCAGCATTCAGAAAATGAAGATCATGGCATCTGTTCCCATCACTTCATGGGAAATAGATGGGGAAACAGTGGCTGACTATTTTTTTGGGCTCCAAAATCACTGCAGATGGTGATTGCAGCCATGAAATTAAAAGACGCTTGGTCCTTGGAAGAAAAGCTGTGACCAATCTAGACAACGTATTTAAAAACAGAGACATTACTTTTCTGACAAAGGTCTGTCTAGTCAAAGCTATTGTTTCTCCAGTAGTTATGTATGGATGTGAGAGTTGGACTATAAAGAAAGCTGAGTGCCGAAGAATTGATGCTTTTGGACTGTGATGTTGGAGAAGACTCTTGAGAGTCCCTTGGACTACAAGGAGATCCAACCAATCCATCCTAAAGGAAATCAGTCCTGAGTATTCATTGGAAGGACTGACGCTGAAGCTCCAATACTTTGGCCACCTGATGTGAAGAGCTGACTCATTGGAAAGAACTCTGATGCTGGGAAAGATTGAAGGCAGGAGGAGAAGGGACGACAGAGGATGAGATGGTTGGATGGCATCACCAGCTCTATGGACATGAGTTTGAGCAAGCTTTGGAAGTTGGTGATGGACAGGGAAGCTTGGCGTGCTGCAGTACATGGAGTCGGACACGACTGAGCGACTGATCTGAAAGAATGCTTTAAACACATGGTGCAGTTTTGGGTTGAGAGAATTTTTTCACTGAGGTTTGAAAGAATGGAAAGGGAAAATGGGATATAATGAGGGGAAACAAATTTAGTGGTTTTTAGGTTAGGACAGTTGAAGAACTGTAAATATGAAGTGAGAAAAATAAAACACCACAGCCGATGGAGGACAGAGATGGTATAATAGAGAGGTATGAACAGGCCACAGTAGCAGTTCAGCAGAGAGGTATAAAGGAGAATTTCAATACTAGGGATGATCTGATTCAGAGTAAAAAGGGAATTTGCCTAGGGATCATAGAATTGGGGTCAGGATAGGCCCTAGGTAAGAAGCACCAGATGATGAGCCCAGCAAGCAGAAAAGAAAGCTCTCTTGAAAAACCAGAGCCTGTACCAGTATTTAAAGGCATGCCTCCAAGATCAGGTTACTTCTGAGTTGAAAATGTTGGTCCAACAAAGGGATTGTCTCTCTTGGCTCTTGTGATATCGTATACAAGATACCAGCAAGGGTCAAAATCAGGGTAAATACTTTCAAGTATGATCTATACTTTTTTATTCAGCAATAGTACGTTTCTTAGGCAAAGTGTGGCTCAGCATGAGCACCATCTCTAAAGGTGTAGCTGGTGACTGTCAGTCAGCTGGGCTCCCTAAAGCATCATCTCTTGAAGGGAAGTCAGGACATGTGTCTTGGTGGCCACCACAGCAACCTTTGCTAAATAATGTTTTCCAATCTGTTAGAAAAGTTCCAGAGAATCTTATTGGCTTAACTTGAATCAATGCCCCCTAGATCAGTCGGTGTCCAAAGGACTGGTGAACTTTAGGTATGCTGGGGTCATGTGTTCATACCTGTGGCTTGGGTAAGGTGGGAGGAGAGAGGGCGTCAACTGCCACAAACTGAATTCCCCACATGAATCAGAATCTGAGTGATTCTGCTATATTACTGAGGAGGCCAGTGAAAAATTATTACTTCCTTTGTGGTCCTTCATGAATTTTTAGAAGATGTAATTCACAATAACTTTTTGTTGGTTAGAGCAAATGTTTCTAATGTGTTCTACTTTCATCAGAGCAGTTTGGAACGAAAAGAGCTCTGCAGTTGATCAACATGGTAAAATGTTTCTGGTTTATTTGTATGCTGGGCCCTGAACGACATAGTTCCCGTGACCTCAGTTATGGTGACAGTAGCTCAGCTACTTCAGTTGCATAATTGTGGCAAAGACTTAACTTTGTCCTAAAAGATACATATGAAGATAAAGGTAACGTGGCATGATCCGGGATGTGGCAGTGTTGGTCTTGTTTTCATGTAAGCATAGAAGATGATTACTGAAAAAATACTTTTAGTTGTAAGAGGAATACATAACAGAAAATGGAGAAGTAAAAAGAATAAAATTATCTATAGTCTCATTACCAGTAAAGCATTTATTTCCTAATAACTAATATATAATACATAATTATGTATTTCCTTTTAATGTCTATTAATAAATAATACATAATTTTATATACATATATATACTATGAAACTATGTAATACCACTTTACACAGTTGAGATACAGTAAAACCTGACCAATGAGTGCTATAAAGTTTAAAAATTAAAAAAGTTAATTTTTTACAGTTTATACAATTCAAGACCATGTTGCAGCTGTCTGGAGATAGTTGCATTATAATCAAATTCCTGTTGTTGTGGGTACATTATTTAGAATTTTAATTAGTTTTCCATTTTTTTCCAATATAAATATTGTTTATAAGCAGTTTTTAATATGATATAGTTGTGCTGCTGCTGCTGGTAAGTTGCTTCAGTCGTGTCCGACTCTTTCTCTGTTGGACATTTACATGGTTTCTAATTATTTATGTAGCAGGATGAGACTTTGTTGTTTTTGTCTTCATGTTATAGTTCAGGCTCCAAAGGTAAGGAAAATATTTAATAGTTACCTCCATATTTTAAAAAAGGATGTTAGGTTGCTTGTATGGGACCTTCTGAGAGATGAGACTGCTTTTCATCCCTTTATTCTCTGTATATCCATAAATGTACATACATATGGACATATATCCATTCATTTTCATATGTGTTTGTACATGAATGTGTATCACATGCATATGTGTATGTAAATGAATGAGGATTTGTCAGAGGGTTTGTAGAGTGCTGTGCTTCTCCCTCATCTTCAGGTAAATGAAGAGAGGGTATGAAAATCAGCCATAGAGGTTGTTTATTGAAATGGAGGATTGAGATCTCATGTCCAGTTTGAGGCTTGCTAATCTGTAGAAATGCTTGAGCTGTGCACCAGAGAGAAATGGGCAGTGAGGACTCTAGTCTGAACTGGACATGATATGGGAGTAGGCATGAAAATTGTTGCCTGACTTTCCTTGCGGAAAGTCTGAAGATTAAATCCCACTGAAGTGTAGAGGAGGAGGAGGAAGAGGCTGTATTGGGAGGATCTAGTACTTGTAGAGTTTGGAGGGGCAAAAATATTGCTTTTTTTCCCTCTATGGGCTTAATAAGTAGAGCAGAATGTAGCTGGTTAGAGCTGTCTTGTAAGAATCTTGGTTATAGGGTTTTTGTTTTAGACCAGTTTTAGAGAGTTCTCATATCTCCCCAAACTCCTCCCCCACTTGCCCCTTTTATTAACATCTTGCGTTAGTGTGGTACGTTATTACAGCTGAACCAATATTGTAATTACTAAATAAAGTCCATCATTTACATTAGGGCTTACTTTTGGTGTTGCACATTTTGTGAGTTTTGATAAATGTAAAGTGACACATACCCACCATTACAGTACTATACAGAATAGTTTCACTACCCTAAGAATCTCCAGCTGCTGCTGCTGCTGCTAAGTCACTTCAGTCTTGTCTGACTCTGTGCGCCCCCATAGACGGCAGCCCACCAGGCTCCCCTGTCCCTGGGATTCTCCAGGCAAGAACACTGGAGTGGGTTGCCATTTCCTTCTCCAATGCATGAAAGTGAAAAGTGAAAGTGAATTTACTCAGTTATGTCCCACTCTTAGCGACCCCATGGGCTGCAGCCCACCAGGCTCCTCCATCTATGGGATTTTCCAGGCAAGAGTACTGGAGTGGGGTGCCATTGCCTTCTCTGGAGTTACACCTATTGATCCCTTCTTCCCTTTCCATAAACTCCTGGCAACCACTGATCTTTTTAATGTCTCTCTTTAACTGTCTTTTCTAGAATGTCATATAGTTAGACTCATACAGCATGTAGCATTTTTAGATTGGTTTCTCTCACTCAGTAATACACATTTATGTTTCCTCTGTGTCTTTTCATGGTTGATACCTCATTTGCATTTTAGTGCTAGATAGTGTTCAGTTATTTGTATCACAGTTTATTTGTCCATTCATCTTGGTTGCTTTTAAGCTTTGGCAATAATGAATAAAGCTGCTATAAGCATCTGTGTATAGATTTTTGAGTGGCCATATTTTCCAACTCCTTTGGGAAAATACCAAGTGTTGAATCCTATGGTAAGAGGATCTTCCCCACCCAGGGATCAGACCTGGGTCTCCTACATTGCAGACAGATTCTTTACTGTCTGAGCCACCAGGGAAGCCTCCATCCTTGTATAAAATTTGTACACAAGTTTTCAGCTCGTGTTAGTAAATACTAATGAGCATGGTTACCGCATCGTATGGTAAGAGTATATTTAATTTTGTAAGAAACTTCCAAACTGTCTTCCAAAGTGGCTGTTCTGCATTCCCACTAGCGATGAGTGAGAGTTTTTGTCCCACTGCAAGAGACGCAGGTTCGATCCTTGGATTGGGAAGATCCCCTGGAGAAGGAAATGGCAACCCATTCCAGTATTCTTGCCTGGAAAATTCCATACACAAAGGACCCTGATGGGCTGTCGTCCATGGGGTCGCGTAGAGTCGGACACGACTGAGTGACTGAACACGGCAGGTGTGTAGTGGTGTCTTGTTTTTCATTTGCAATTAGCTCATGACATAGAATGTTAAATCTTTTCATGTGGTTATTTACATTCTATCTTCTTTGGTGAGGTAACTCTTCAGTTCTTTTGCCCATTACAAAACTTTGCTTATTGTTGAGTTTTAAGAGTTCCTTGTGTATTTTGGTTACCAGTTCTTTATCAAATACATTCTGTAAATATTTTAACTCACTTTGTGGCTTGTCTTTTCAGTATAACTGTCATTTACAGAGTTGGCTTTAGATTTTCTGTCTTAAATTTATGTTTTTAAGCTTACATGTTTTTTACCCTGTTGGGTGCTGGGTTTTTATTTGCCTGTTTATATTTTGAAGCTTTATTATATTATTTTAAAAGTTTTATGGCATTGCAGTTTGAAAGATCATAGTTGTCCTTTCTGACCATGGCTGTATATGTAAAAGGTTTCCTCCGTCTAGAGATCAGATAAGTTAAAAGGGCCATCTTTTATTGAGCTCTTCTGTTATGCCAGGTGCTGTGCTAAATTCTTGGCATACAGGATCTCAATTAATCCTCCGTGTTTTTCACTTTCTGAGATAACTATGTCACATCTTCATCTGTCTCTTTGTCCTCTTCAGTTTTATATATTGCCATGCCTCATACTTCAGAGATTAAAACTAGGCTAAATCTTCATCTTTCCACCTTAAAATCTATGAACCTTTTCACAGCTGCAGCAACTTTCTCCTTTTCCTTTTTTCCAAAAATGACAGTTTCCAAAAGAACTGTTCTCTTCTAGTCATTCCAATTGAACTCTCCCCTGCTGAAATATTTTGTTTTTTCCCTTGAACATTTTTTGCCTCTTCCACTTTTCCTTTCTCATTAGATAATTTACCTCTGTATGTAAACCTGGTATCTCCCAGCTAAAACCTTTCTTTACCACTGTATTCTCTTCAAGCTGTGGTTCCATTTTTTAATTTGTTATATGGGCAACATACAAAGAGTTATCTGTATATGCTTTCTTCAATTCTTAAAATTAATTCTTATCCGATTTCTATGCTACCACTCAGCTAAAAATGCTTTTTAAGAATTCACCAAGCAGTTCCATATTGCCACAGCTATTTATTGGGTGCTTTTCTCACCTCGTCTTTCCTGTCTTCTCAGTAGTGTGGCTATGTCTTCCTCTTGAAATAGTCCCTTCTCTTGATTTCTGCAGTCTGCTGGCAAGTGCAGTATTTTTTTCTTTTCCTTTCATAAGAGTATTTGGCATTCTTGGCATGTGCTTTTCTTTCTTCATCACCAAAGCAAAATAACCACAAAGCAAATTTAAGGCAATGGAGATATGTTCTTGTTAATTCCTTGGTAAAAATGGTGCTTTATTGTGTCATTTTTCCCCTATCACTTGTGTGGGTGAATGTTTTTCCATGTTTATGTTTGTCTTGTGTTCTTTCCTTGGTGAATTGTGCATGTTTATCTAATTATGCTCTGCTCTTTTTCACCATGACTTGTATAACTCACTCTAAGTTGAATGCCATGCTTTTTTATAGACTTTATACTGTAAGAGTCTGGAAGCAAATGCAGAGATAAATGATTTAATGAGAAAGGAAAGGTGGAAGAGGCAAAAAGGGTTCAAGGAAAATACCCATTCTTCCTTAGGTATCATAGAAATTAATATTTGAACAATTCTTAAGACACAAGAGTACATTTGTAGTAGTCTGTGTGGTTTCTTGGCAAACATTTTCCACGTATATGTAATGATTGGCATGTATTTTAGAAGCTACCTCTTTAGTTTCAGTCAGATTGAGTAGTGGAGCATTTCTTTGCAGTTTGGTTTAGTTACATGATTTCTTGGAGTGCAGAACTGAAAGCTCAGTAAATAGGTAATCTAAGAATATTCCCCTCTCCTCAGACCATTATTGAGTCAGGTGCTATGACTCTGCCATAACTTTTCGTTCAGTTCAGTCGCTCAGTCATGTCCGAATCTTTGCAACTTCATGAATTGCAACACGCCAGGCCTCCCTGTCCATCACCAACTCCAGGAGTTCACCAAAACTCATGTCCATCGAGTCAGTGATGCCATCCAGCCATCTCATCCTCTATCGTCCCCTTCTCCTCCTGCCCCCAATCCCTCCCAGCATCAGGGTCTTTTCCAATGAGTCAACTGTGCATGAGGTGGCCAAAGTACTGGAGTTTCAGCTTTAGCATCATTCCTTCCAAAGAAATCCCAGGGCTCATCTCCTTCAGAATGGACTGGTTGGATCTCCTTGCAGTCCAAGGGACTCTCAAGAGTCTTCTCCAACACCACAGTTCAAAAGCATCAATTCTTCAGCACTCAGCTTTCTTCACAGTCCAACTCTCATATCCATACGTGACTACTGGAAAAACCATAGCCTTGACTAGACGGACCTTAGTCAGCAAAGTAATGTCTCTGCTTTTGAATATGCTGTCTAGGTTGGTCATAACTTTCCTTCCAAGGAGTAAGCGTCTTTTAATTTCATGGCTGCAGTCACCATCTGCAGTGATTTTGGAGCCCAGAAAAATAAAGTCTGACACTGTTTCCACTGTTTCCCCATCTATTTCCCATGAAGTGATGGGACCAGATGCCATGATCTTCATTTTCTGAATGTTGAGCTTTAAGCCAGCTTTTTCACTCTCCTCTTTCACTTTCATCAAGAGGCTTTTTAGTTCCTCTTCACTTTCTGCCATAAGGGTGGTGTCATCTGCATATCTGAGGTTATTGATATTTCTCCTGGCAATCTTGATTCCAGCTTATGCTTCTTCCAGCCCAGAGTTTCTCATGACATACTCTGCATAGAAGTTAAATAAGCAGGGTGACAATATATAGCCTTGACATACTCCTTCTCCTGTTTGGAACCAGTCTGTTGTTCCATGTCCAGTTCTAGCTGTTGCTTCCTGACCTGCATATAAGTTTCTCAAGAGCCAGGTCAGGTGGTCTGGTATTCCCATCTCTTTCAGAATTTTCCACAGTTTATTGTGATCCACACAGTCAGAGGCTTTGGCATAATCAATAAAGCAGAAATAGATGTTTTTCTGGAACTCTCTTGCTTTTTTGATGATCCAGAGGATGTTGGCGATTTGATCTCTGGTTTCTCTGCCTTTTCTAAAACCAGCTTGAACATCAGGAAGTTCACAGTTCACATATTGCTGAAGCCTGCTTGGAGAATTTTGAGCATTACTTTACTAGCATGTGAGATGAGTGCCATTGTGTGGTAGTTTGAGCATTCTTTGGCATTGCCTTTCTTTGGAATTGGAATGAAAACTGACCTTTTCCAGTCCTGTGGCCACTGCTGAGTTTTCTAAATTTGCTGACATATTGAGTGCAGCCCTTTCACAGCATCATCTTTCAGGATTTGAAATAGCTCACCTGGAATTCCATCGCTTCCACTAGCTTTGTTCATAGTGATGCTTTCTAAGGCCCACTTGACTTCACATTCCAGGATGTATGGCTCTAGGTGAGTGATCACACCATCATGATTATCTGGGTCGTGAAGATCCTTTTTGTACAGTTCTTCTGTGTATTCTTGCTACCTCTTCTTAATATCTTCTGTTTCTGTTAGGTCCATACCATTTCTGTCCTTTATCGAGCCCATCTTTGCATGAAATGTTCCCTTGGTATCTCTAATTTTCTTGAAGAGCTCTCTAGTCTTTCCCATTCTGTTGTTTTCCTCTATTTACTTGCCATAACTTTACTGGGAGTTAATTATATGTGTGATATTGTAATTTCTTAGTAATTTTGTGAGAGATAAAATTTCATTACTAACAGTTCATTACTATACTAACCTTAAATTTCAGCACATGTCTCAGTCTTAAAATAGGGACAATAGTGAACTAATCATATGTTAATAATACCAAACTTACATGTTTTCTGGATTCAAGAATATTTTTCATGCCTCTGTGCCTTTATTTAGGCTGTTTGCTCTATCTGGAGTAATTTCTCTCACTCCTGCTTGGCAGAATTGACTCTGTTCTTTGAGACACTACTTGGATGGTCATCTAAGTGTTCCTACTTGGATACCATTGATATTCCTGACCATTCTGCAATAACATTTTCTGTTTATATGCCTTTCTCTGTATTGGACTGAAACTTTCTAGAGTGCAGAGAATGAGTCTCATTTTCATATTCTAGTATATGGTATGATGTCTGTCCTGTAACATTCAGTCTACAAGAATTTATTGAAATGAACTGATGAATTAATCGTGGCAGATCTAGAAGAAATTGTTTAATACTTTAGGTAAGATAACCAATTAAATGGGAACTAAGTACCTGTAGTTTACCTAATGTAATAATTTATACCCAGAACCAAAATAATTACATATTTTTCAGATAGTGTAGTAGACTGGACTAGAGTGAGTCAGAGGTTTCCTGCTGGAGAAGAGAAGGAAAGACAGTGGGTCTGTAGAGGAGAATCCTTGCCTGCATGTCCATACTCATTTACCTTAAGTATTACCATTCTTTTCCTGCCCATTATCTATATGTTTAAATATACTAAATCTGTTGTCCTTTTTGTGGAAATGAAGAAAAATAAATAATAGTAGTAATCTAGTATAATAATACTACAGGCTTTAGCTGCTCTAGAGGGTGTAAGGTTCTTAGTCTTCATATTTCTCAGTTCCCATCCCAGAGCATCAAATTAAAAAACAAGTTTGAATTTACTAGTCAGTAAAAAGAGCATTTTAAATTAGTGCATGTAGATTCAGCCACATAATGGTTTGGGTGAGTATTTTTGAAGATTGGATTGATAGAATGGCTTATCTTTGAAGTAATGATTGTTTGTTTGTTTTTCTAGTCAGCGGATAAGCAGCGAGCCCTAGAAGAAACCAAAGCCTACACCACCCAGTCCTTAGCAAGTGTTGCCTATCTGATCAATACCTTGGCCAACAATGTCCTGCAGATGCTGGATATCCAGGCATCCCAACTGCGAAGGATGGAGTCTTCAATCAATCATATTTCACAAGTGAGACCACACTGTTTTCCTGTTTTGTCCCTGAGGAATACGTAATAAGCACATGCAGTCTGTAGTGCTGGCAGCCTTTATTGTGTGAGTTTACTCACGTATATGATTTGCAAGATACAAACTCAATATTAGGTTGTTTTTTTGTTTCCATCTTTTTTGTCTCATGATTATCTTCTCTGTGATTTTGATAGAGAAGAAAAACCTTAATGGTTTCATTAAAACTCAGATGTCAAGTTAAAATAATCAAATCAGCCTTGAGAGTGAAATTTTGCCCGGTTTCTTCCAATTTTTACTGAATTTTACACTTTAAGTGTGGTAGCTTGATGAGTTCTTTAAATGCTTTTTTCTATTACCTCAGTAATGTAAAGATTAATATAAGTGACCTTATAAAATTATCTTTTTATAGAACTTAGAAAAAATAAATGTAATACTTTTTTCATTATAAATGTCATGAATAGATAGAAAAGAAAAAGTAGACAAACAAACCCTTTCCCCACTACTCAAACTTTTCCTGTTAATATTTTGGTATATTTTGTCCAATATTTTTTTTCTTCTAAATAATTTTTATTTAAAATGTAAGTGGAATTATCCTATGTATGGAATTTTGAATTCTGCTCTTTTAGCTTACCATTACAACAAACGTCTTTCCTTGGTGTTACAAGCTCATCATAAACATTCTCAGTGGCTCAATAATGTTGCATATCTATATCATAGTTTTCATACCCATTCCTATATTTAGGGGCCATTTAAAATACTACTGTGGTGAGAAACAATTTATAATTTCAAAATATGTTTTTAAAAATACTAACAAAAGATTTTGCTCTTCTTTTTGAGATCTTTGTGGCATTCCTATTTTAGCACTTTGTCATTTGCATAACTTAGTGGTATTCAATACTCATTAGAACTAAATGATTAGAACTCTTCTGGAATAGAATGAGTTTTAAAATGTGCACATTACCTTTTTTTACATAAAGAATTCAGAACTCTTCTGAAATTGACCAGTCCATCAGTTTTTCAAAGTCTGATGTTTAATTATGTAATTAAATTGAATGTATTCCACCTAATCAAATCACTTACGTAAAGTCTACCTTATATTTCTGTTAAATTCATCAGACCATTCAGAGGTTTTTCTTGTTATTTAATAGTATGTAATCTTAAATCTGAATTTGCCATTCTAAAGGTTTTTTCACATTCCATATAAACTTCTGTAGACAACATATAATTCATTGCTTGTTGTATTGCTATGCATCTTAGACTTAAAGAAAAAAAGTATTGGTTAGTTTTAGGGAGTGAGAGGTAAATTTTTATTCTGAAAGGACCTCTTAGAGGAAATAGTGTCATTTTAAATGATGAAATATATGAACTTGGTTTCCTGTAGAAGAAGGGATGTTGACAGATTGCAAATCTAATACAGAATTTTGGGATTTATACATCAGAGTCTTAACATTTCTGCATATTTGAAACTTGGGCAAAGAACCCAGAAAAGAAATTAAGAATAAAAGTGCAAATGCCAAAGAGAAATTAATATATTAGAGTTCCTAAAAAGGAGGGACAATTTTTTATTAGTTTGCAAGAGAAAATAGGCAAGATTGTGTGGATAAATGATGACAAGAATATGACAACAAAAGTAATTATCTATATTCTGATTGGAATTCTGTAATTCTTTGGTAGAAAAGTGTGGCAACCTTAAGGAGGAAAGTGATTAAGTTATTAATAAACTGTAAGAATATGCATTTAGCTAATAAGAACTTTTTCATTTTGAGTATCACATAAATCTATATGATTTAATTAATAGATCTAATTAATATCTTTTAAAGCTAGTCTAATGGAATAAATTAAAAACGGGAGAGATGAATGGACAGAGACTGGTAGACTAGAAATAATGGGCTTGAGTCACAGCTTTCAAGAGTAAGTTGTGCCACTTTCATTTGGAGTTGAGTATCTATAGAGGACAATACTTGGAAAAGCAAAGGATCTGCAACTCTGCAATGGCTGTTAAGTTTATACAGAATATATTCAAGTAGTTGGATGAGGAGTTGAGTAGGAGAAATGGGCTGATGGAAGCTATAGCAAATTAACGAGTAAATTTTTAAAACTTAAATGATTTTAAAAGCATTTGCCTAAGGATTAAAATTTTTTTCGGTTACATTTAATGTACGGGTAGAGTCCTTTGTTTTATTTATTTATTTATTATTATTATTATTATTTTAAATTTATTTTTTATTTTACTTTACAATTCTGTGAGTCCTTTGTTTTAATAGTCAACTGAATGTCAAAGCTATTTGATGCTTATTAGAATGGAATATTATTCTATTTTTCTATTATTCCATAGTATAAGAGGAAATGTTTTCTAAAACAAATATTCAATAAATGGTGTAAACAAGGATTGGCAAACTTTTTTGTAAAGAGCTAGATAGTCAATATTTTTGACTTTGTGGGCCATAGAGGGTTTCAGACTCATATTATTTTTTGTGTTTTATTTTATTTTTTGTTTGTGTTGTATTTTTTAAGCAACTGTTTAAAAATGTAAAAGACATTCTTAGCTTGTGCACCATATAGAAACAGACAATAGGCTAGTCTTGTGATGTAGGATTTAGTTTATAAGTTCTTGCTCTACAAATTAATGTTTTTCAAGTGTGTGGTTTTAAATTTTATAATCATTGTGCTTTATTAAAACATTATTTTGTTTATGGAGGGAGTAAAAGTTATTAAGATATTTTGAGGTCACATTTTTTTCACATTTGAGTCAAAAATACTATGTTGGGGGAATTTAGAGAAAAGGAATTGAAGCAAAGAAATAGAAGTTTAGTCAGCTCAAAGATGAGATGACATGTATATAGGAATGGTTGGTGTCAAGAGTTGTTAAGGGTTGTCTGGTAGAATGGTTAAAAACCAGTAGATATTAGATATCTGAGGTATTTTCTAAACCCTGCTATAGTTTCCTAAGATGTAGGCAATCTTTTAGAGTAGACAACTAGAAATGTATAACCAAACTATTTTGGCTTTCTAAATGTAAAAATATGCTATTAAGAATTATGTTTTAAAATATGCCTTCAAGTTTAATGAGAATTAACATAAGAAACAAAGAACATTTTTCTCACATTTCCTTCAACTAGTTCCTTTAAGAGTTTAGTGCTGGGCAAATGGTCACTTTCCTAATGAAGGGGTATGCATTTCCTTGTAACTCATTTCTGTTTTGCCTTCTCTAGGAATCTAAACTAAGAGCCTAATTTTATGCCCTATTATAGCAGCTATCCATTATTTAGGATTATTTATGAAAGTTCTTTGATCATTTCTTTTACCATATTGGTTTTCCTTTTATGCTTCTTGTAATGGTTTATACAGCTTTGGGCTGTGTGTTTATGTGTACATAAAGAGAATAGATAAGTAATATGTAAATGCCTACAGTCCCTAGGTATAATCTAATTGTTTTCATTCTTTTTAGAGTCTCAGTTTTTTCAAAGAATGTAAAATACGTGTTTGTTACGAAATATAACTATATATTAGTGCAAATAATAAGTGAAATGTTACCCCCCTCTTCATTCTCCGGAGACATATTGATATTTCTAGCAGGAAAATTTGAAATTGAAGTTTCAGTTTGCCTCAAACTTAGAATTCTGTTATCATTGGTTAGGTTTACATTCTTATATTTTCATTTCTGGGTGAGATAATTATATTTTTAAAAACTAAGCAGAATGAAAACAATGCTGAAAGGATCACATTCTCTAATAAATTTTCTTTATTGATATGATAGAGACCAGTTATATACAAAAAATAAGGGTCATATTTTGTGTTTTTAGTTTATTTTGAAGTATACTTGACAAATATAAAATTTTCCCAGCTCATATTTTTAATAATTTCAGAATGATTCTTTAGAAATTATTCAAAGTAAATGTGGTTAATTTCTATTTTTTCTGTATTTAAAAATAAATAAATCCCAATATTGTCACTAATACACAAACTTCTTTCTTCTATTATAGCTCCCCCAACCAACGTAAAAGGAAAGCAGATTTTATAACTTACCTAATGTGCACAGAAAAAGTTCAAAGCCTATTTTGGTCTTAAAATGAAATACTTACAATGCTAAGGTCTGTCCTACCTTTGCCAATATTTGATCTGATGCTTCACTTAGGTATTTATTAGTTACGCACTTAAAGAGTCTGTTGCCTTTAAAATCTCTTGGTTGAAGTAAGAGGCTTCAAATTTGTTTCAGGTTTCCTTTAGACTTTATGTAGTTTAGAAGGATAAGTAATCAGTGTTCAGGTTTCCTAACGTTGTATTTAATATTGTCATAATGTCCTAATATGACATAATAATGTCATAATATTGTCTTTATTTTCATTTCTGGTTACTACCTGGCTATTCTTTAAGAAAGGATAAATTGAAGTAGGTTTGGGGAAGAATCAGCAATAAATTCCTGCTTAAGCCATGAATGGTGGCAAGAGATGTGAACAATTTAGTGAAGTATGTTTGAAACTTTTAAAATTGAAACCCACAGTTAAATATATATCTTATATTCCATCCGTACACACTTTAATGTATGTGTTTATGTACATAACAAATATTTTAAGAAAAAAGTACCTTACAGTGTGTATGTTGTCTGATAGTTCTGTTCTTTTTGATTTAAAATAATTGCTGCTCATTATCTCACTAAATTGCAACTTGCAATTTGAAAAATGCTGTTTTAGCGTATTAATTGCCTGTGCTTATGGAGAAATTCACCCTCTATTAGCAAATGGAAAATAAAGTAAAAACACATTGTTGTTATGTACTAAATTATAGCCTGTTTTGAGCATTTAATAAAATAATGAAAATATTTTACTAGCATTTTATCATGATAAAATATAAGCAACTTTACCTCAGCACACTCGTTTCTTTGTAAAAGATGACTTATTTTTAACATTGTATTTATATTTTAGGCCTTTTTAAATAAAAAGCCATTTAAACACTAAAAGAAGTTATACTAATAGGTTATCTTTAAATGTTACCAGATTAATTGCTGGTACTTTCTTAATTAGGCTAAATCTTAATAGAGAAGGAAAAAATTAGCATGCTTTAACCTGGAGGTTGGTAAGCCTTTCCTGTAAAGGGTCAGCTAATGAATATTTTATGCTTTGCAGGTCATAAGGTCTCTGTTGCAGCGTTTACCTCTGCTGTTGTTTTGTGAAAATATTTAAGCAGGTAGAATGACTGGTATTGCAGTAAAATTGTTTATGGAAACTGATATTTGAATTCCATATAATCACATGTCAAGATCTTATTTTTCTTTTGACTTCTTTTAACCATTAAAAAATGTAAACACCACTCTTGGTTTTTCGGCTATAAAAAGATGGGTGATGGGCCAGATCTGTTTTGTCTGCCAGGATTTCCCAACTCTTCTTTTAGCCTGAAAATGGAGAAAGTCAGTATTGGTCCCAAAAGGAGAAATTCGTAATTGCAGTTAAGAATATGAATAATGATGTTAAATCTCTAAGTATTTATGTTTTTATTTTTCTGGCTATCAGGGCTATACATTTTTGTGTTTATGTTTTGTAGACCGTTGATATTCATAAAGAGAAAGTTGCAAGAAGAGAAATTGGTATTTTGACTACCAATAAAAACACTTCAAGGACACATAAGATTATTGCTCCAGCCAACCTTGAACGACCAGTTCGATATATTAGAAAACCTATCGACTATACAATTCTAGATGATATTGGACATGGAGTAAAGGTAAGCATAAGTTCTGTCAAACTTTAAAAAAAAATAGCCCATGATGGAACTAACCCCTTAGAAAATTAAATGCTTATCTTTTCTTTCCAGAGGATCATTCTTGGCCTAGTTGTAGTTCTGAAGATTTCTTACCACTAATAACTGTGTTATCTTTCTTTTTAGTGCTGGGTTCTCAAGTCTTAAACAGTCGTCTTTGAGTGAATTGCATTTGCTTAATCAGTTATGAATATACCTCATGTACATCTGGAAATAAATGTAGTATTATATTTTAAATCCTTTAATGATCTAATGTGACTAATTAAATATTATTCAGTATGTTAGTAAAGTATTTGCTTTATCTCAAAAATATCAGCAAATTTCTGGCATTAGTTTTCAGAAAGAATATATGTAAACATGTACTTTGAATTTTTCTGGAAGAAATTTATTTCAACATTTTGGGTGAGGATAATGTAGATAAAAGTAGTAAGTTAATTTAGTATTTCCACTGCTTTTCAGTATATAGCCATTATATATTTTGGCTTTTAAAATGTATTTAGGTGCCTGCTATGTACATAAAGTACAGTAATCACAACTGATAAACTTGCAACTTTCATTTAAATTGATACTTGTACTTAAGAAACTGTTCAGAGCTTCAGCTAAGTATTAGTTTATTTAAAGTTTGTGTCTCCTCAGTGATTTGAAAGACAATAACTTTTCAAATGTGATGCTGAGCAACTATGTATATGCCTGTAAGTGAAACCATACAGTTCATGCAGTTGATTTATATATGCAAATTTAGAAAATACATCCCATACAAGGATGACTAGAAATCAGTTAAATCTAAATTGAATGTAGATCTAGGTAAGAGAATATGTACCGTGTAAATTTAAAACAAAAAAATTTTTCTCAAAGTTTTGAATCAAGCACTATCATCTGAAATTTAATATTTACTATCATAATGAACACCTAATACATTTAGATTGCAGTACAAATTAGAGCATTTTAAAATAGGATGTGTAATTGGATGGATAACTGAAATTTATTCTAATGGGAAAATTTTTTGAGGCTAACAACTGCTAATAGAAAATTTTAGGATCCTTTCAGAATCTAATGGCAAAAAGACACTTAAAATATAAAACATCATATTTGTACTTGCCCACTTATGTAATAATAAAAAAGGTTATCCCCCTAACTCTTACTTAATTCTCCAGTAATTGTTCTTTAGGAACTCTGTAATCACTTTGATTTTTCTGGACTTTTAATGTTTAGGGGTCACTAATTTGAAGAAATCAGGAATAAAATTGTTTTTAAATAAAGGTGTCTTATATAATTTCATCCAAAAACTCCCGTTCATGACACATTCTGCTTTAACCACTCTTTCTATGATCTACTGAAACATTATTTTTTAATGCTGAATGCTTAACTGTTTTTTCTTTGTTTTTTCCTTTCTCTTCACATCCTGAAGTTCCAACTAACCTTTCAATGCTTTTTTCCCCTTACCTCTTTTATTTGCTCCATTTATGCATTAAGTGGTTGCTTAGATTTAAGGTAAGAGATTCCAGGGCTGGATTTCCATTCTTTGTTCTTATGTAGACTATTACATATGGGGAGTGAAGAGATACTTGGCACTTGGCCTTTTAAAACCAAGAAATGATTCCTTTTTCTTATTTTTGTCATGCAACTTTGTGTGTCTTTATGTTCCACGAGGGCAGATGTTTTTGACTGTTTTGTTCATTGCCCTATCCCGTGTGCTTAGGATAGTGCCTGACACACATTAGATACTTAGTAAATATTTGTTGAATAAATGATTATTTTGCAATGTTAATCTATTTTATGAAACTGAAATGTAAGTTACCCTATCATAAAATGTCATTATGAAATAAGCTGGATTTTTGTAAGTGGAGATATTTTGTTATGGATTGGAGGGCTGCTAATGTGCTTTGTTTAACCCTCCCCCTGTGTAATACCTTTTTATTCTATAAATGGTGTGCTTGATCATACACCTTATGGCCACTATGTCATTATCTCTTGACTCAGTCACTGTAAAAAAAAAAAAAGGAAAATTGGAAAATATTCAGTGTTATGGGTGTTTTTTAAGTTGCAGTATCATATATCTTGAAAAAAATTAGCATTTTTATTCAAATTGGTTATAAATTATATATTTCAGTATAACCCACTTTAAGAGGTTTCAAGCTGAGTAGTATTACATGTAAAACATCAAAAGCTCATGATAATGTTTAACAAAATACAAGTTAAGAACCGGAGATAATCGCCTTTTTTTTACTTGTGTCAGTAACATTGGAGGGAAAACTGAGAAAAGATGTTCAAGAGTAAACAAGGAGCCTGTCAGATAGAGTGATCCTAAAATTATTGTCACCAAACTGAAAGTGCATTTCCTTTTTTTTAACTTTTTTTCTTAGCTGAATTCTGTGATTCCTTTTCTCACACACACACACACACATATATATATTCTTAACCATTCTTACCATATATTGTGCTGTTGGCCGTGTCTTCAGTGTAGAAAGTGGTAACAAGAAGATGACTGAGACCTGAATCCTTAGCTACTAACCACGGCCGTGGAAAGGTAAACAGCTCATGGTAGAGAAATGTGACCAGAGGAGCCCAGGCAGATGTACTTCATGTGAGTGAGTGAGGCATGTGGAATTGTGAGGAGATTCCTTTGCATAAAAGAGGTAGAAATAGACCAAAAGTAGTGTTTGTGGCTACCTCAGCTTTTTCTGTGTTCCAATTTCGGCTATTGATAATGAACCTCCAAAGTGATAGAAGTGTGCAGAAAATTCAGCTAAAGGAAAAACAAAACAATGGGCCAGTTCTTTCCCCTTCAAGTTTAGACCATCTTGCCTAAAGAACTACCCCTGGCTCATTTCCTCTAAACTCTACTATGATTCCTTCTTGACCTTTCTGGGTTCAGGATCCTGTTCTGTGTGAGAGAGAGACCAGAGTGAGTGGAAAATGAGAGGTTCCTAGGAAGAAAGATCCAATAAGGAAACATCACACTTGGAGAAGATTCCTTAACATCTTTGCTCTTTGCAACAAAAAAACCCACTTCCCAGGATTGTGGCTCCATGCCGTTGTTTCTGCTCTGTTGGGCTGGGGTGGCCAGGGTAAGGAGTGTAGCCTGGGTTCATCCTAGAAGCTAGAATGTGACAGTCCTCTGTCTTTCCTTTCTTCGTATCCTTCATTGTAAGTGTGTCTGTCTCCTCTATAAACTTGTGGCACATAGTGAATCATTTTGGGTGAACCAAAGCAGAGTAGAGTGAAAAAAACCATTCCTCATATAGCAAGTTGTTACTTTTTATGCTGGTAGAAAAAAAATGAGTGGCTTCAGAAGGTTGATTAATGGAATAATCGAATGTATTAAGATAGAAAATAGAATTTAAAAATGTTGAAGTTGGAAGGAACTTGCAAATAGTAAACTAGTCGAGTGGTTTTCCAGCTGAGATTTTGGAGACCCATGGTTGACATCAGGTGCCCTATAAGTCTCCTGATTCTTGGTTTCCTCTTCAGCTTATCGTGAGTTCCGTCTTTGCTCCCAGTCTTGTCAGACTTGATGGCTTTCATATACACTCTTAACAGATACCATCTTTGGGACCAGACACATGGGATGTGACTCAAAAGAGACCTCCGTGCTTAAAAGTTGAATTTTTAACCTTTTATACATCACATCCTGGTTGTGTTTAACAGTTCTTCTCTGGTGAAATTTAGGTTGTTTTTTCTTCAGTCAAATAAGAATAAATTGTAGGATTTAACTCACAAGACCTTTGAAAGCAATGGGTAATATTTTCATAGCAAGAAAAAGCCAATGGTAGAGTGCCATATTGGAAGTATTTTAATATGTACCTGAGGCCATATAAAAGTGGCATGTACCTTGAGCTGGGGTATCCTTTCCCCACTCTTTATTTTAATATTTAAGACTTTTAAGATCTTGTTACTGATGTATTTGAAACAGATTTTTCTGATGAAAAGTGGAAAAGTTGTCCACTACTGAAACTATGCTTAAGTACTTTTAAAATGAGTGTATTTATTTCAGTCAAAAATAGTAAAGACTTCTGATCTGTTAATGTAGCTTTTCAGTTGAACGTTGTGCAAGCAGATTCTTCATGATTAACGAGGGCTTGGAAGTCTCCTTTACGTTTAACACATGAAGAATATAACACTTTGGGAAGGTTTTGCTTGGGATCTTGAAGATTCATAACTTCACTTTGAGTGTCATCTTATGTGTGTCATTATCTATAGAAAACTGCCCTTCACATATCTAGGTTTTGGGTACAGCTGCGGATTCATTGTTAAGCATTTATTTGACAAACTTGGAAGAAAAACACCACAATAGCAACACCTTTTGGGGGAATCATCTGCTTTTGCCTCTTTGTTCCAGTCTTGAGCCACCAATTCTGTCTTGGCAAAAGCCAGTTGTTGGAAAATTGTTTCAAAAATGAAGCAGAAATTTATCCATCTTTATTCTTCTTTTCTTTATCTGTTCTTCCCTCCTTACTCCTAATCTCTTATTTATTATCTCTGTAGTTCAGTTCATTTGCTCAAGCATGTTTGAATCCTTGTGACCCTATGGACTGCAGCACACCAGGCCTCCCTGTCCATCACCAACTCCTGAAGTTTACTCAAACTCATGTCCATTGAGTCGGTGATGCCATCCAACCATCTCATCCTCTGTGTTCCCTTCTTCTCCCACCTTCAATCTTTCCCAGCATCAGGGTCTTTCCAAATGAGTCAGGTCTTTGCATCAGGTGGTCAGAGTATTGGAGTTTCAACTTTAGCATCAGTCCTTCCAATGTATATTCAGGACTGATTTCCTTTAGGATTGACTGGTTGGATCTCCTTGCTGTCCAAGGGACTCTCAAGAGTCGTCTTCTCCAACGCCACAGTTCAAAAGCATCAATTCTTCAGCACTTAGCTTTCTTTATAGTCCAACTCTCAGGTCGACTACTACATGACTATAGTATACACGACTACTGGAAAAACCGTAGCTTTGATGAGACAGACCTTTGTTGGCAACGTCTCTGCTTTTTAATATACTGTCTAGGTTGGTCATAACTTTTCTTCCAAGGG
This sequence comes from Oryx dammah, assembly GCF_014754425.2. Lineage (NCBI taxonomy): Eukaryota > Metazoa > Chordata > Mammalia > Artiodactyla > Bovidae > Oryx > Oryx dammah. Next base: position 44,164,861 of record NW_024070211.1, on the reverse strand, counting down.
GCAAGCGTCTTTTAATTTCATGGCTGCAATCACCATCTGTAGTGATTTTGGAGCCCCCAAAAATGAAGTCTGTCACTGTTTCCACTGTTTCCTCATCTATTTGCCATGAAGTGATGGGACCAGTTGCCATGATCTTCGTTTTCTGAATGTTAAGTTTTAAGCCAACTTTTTCACTCTCCTCTTTCACTTTCATCAAGAGACTCTTTAGTTCTTCGCTTTCTGCCATAAGTGTGGTGTCATCTGCATATCTGAGGTTATGGATATTCCAGCTTGTGCTTCATCCAGTCTAGCGTTTCTCATGATGTACTCTGCATTTAAGTTAAATAAGCAGGGTGACAATATACAGCCTTGACGTACTCCTTTCGCGATTTGGAACCAGTCTGTTGTTCCATGTCCAGTTCTAACTGTTGCTTCCCGACCTGCATACAGATTCTTAGGAGGCAGGTCAGGTGGTCTGATATTCCCATCTCTTTCAGGATTTTCCAGTTTATTGTGATCCACACAGTCAAAGGCTTTGGCATAGTCAATAAAGCAGAAATAGATGTTTTTCTGGAACTCTCTTGCTTTTTTGATGACACAATGGATGTTGGCAATTTGATCTCTGGTTTCTCTGCCTTTTCTAAATCCATCTTAAACATCTGGAAGTTCATGGTTCATGAACTGTTGAAGCCTGGCTTAGAGACTTTTGAGCATTACTTTGCTAACTCACATCTCATATGAGTGAGATGAGTGCAATTGTGCGGTAGTTTGAGCGTTCTTTGGCATTGCCTTTCTTTGGGATTGGAATGAAAACTGACCTTCACCAGTCCTGTGGCCACTGCTGAGTTTTTCAAATTTGCTGGCATGTTGAGTGCAACACTTTCACAGCATCATTTTTTAGGATTTGAAATAGCTCAAGTGGAATTCCATTACTTCCACTATCTTTGTTCGTAGTGATGCTAAGGCCCACTTGACTTTGCAATCCAGGATGTCTGGCTCTAGGTGAATGATCCCACATTGTGATTATCTGGGTCGTGAAGATCTTTTTTATATAGTTCTTCTGTGTATTTTTGTCACCTCTTCTTATATCTTCTGCTTCTGTTAGGTCCATACCATTTCTGTCCTTTATTGTCCCTATATTTGCATGAAAAGTTCCCTTGGTATCTCTAATTTTCTTGAAGAGATTTTTAGTCTTTTCCATTCTATTGTTTTCCTCTATTTCTTTGTATTGATCACTGAGGAAGGCTTTCTTATCTCTCCTTGCTGTTCTTTGAAACTCTGCATTCAAATGGGTATGTCTTTCTTTTTCTCCTTTGCCTTTAGCTTCTCTTCTTTTCTCAGTTATTTGTAAGGCCTCCTCAGAGAACCATTTTGTCTTTTTGTGTTTTCTGTTCTTGGGGATGATCTTGATCACTGCTTCCTGTACAGTGTCATGAACCTCCATCCATAGTTCTCAGGCCCTCTATCAGATCTAATCCCTTGAATCTATTTGTTACTTCCACTGTATAATCAAAAGGGATTTGATTTAAGTCATACCTGAATGGTCTAGTGGTTTTCCCTACTTTTCTCTGTAGTGGATTATGTTAAAACTCTTGTTACCTTAGGCTTTTTGTCTTCCTATCTTACTAAAAATTTTACCTATCTCCTGAAGCTACACTTGAATTCCTGATTTCAGTTTTGATTTCCCTCAGAGACTCTCCTGTTCCTTTTCCTGTTGGCTCAGAGAATTGAAATAAGAACATATATCCTCTGAGGAGAGGGATAGAGGTCTCTAGGAAGCCAAAACTTATGCACTGGATGGGACTGCTGGGAACACACTGGACGCGGGATGAAGCCTTCAGGGGTTTGCGCACGGCTTCTGCCCATCCTCACTTCGCCACCTCCAGACACAAACTATATATACTACCCCTCTTCTCTTAGTGTGCTTAAATTTTGCTCTTTTTAAAACTTGGTAACACTCCAACTCAGATTTTTCTCTATAAAACCTTCTGTTAGGTAATTCTTCTCACATCGATACTTCTTTTTTGGAGATTTCTGTATTATTTATAGAAATTATGTTTTGTTTTAAGCAGGGTGTCTTAGTTATTCTGAAATAAGTTCCTTGAAAGCAGAGAAATCATTTTATAGACCTTTGTCTCCCCTTATTTTTCTTATTCTTTTACTCTTGTGCCTAGAGGTCTGGTGGTTGGTGGTTTAAATGAGCGATATACCACAGGTGTCATTTTAGAATGTGTTGCATAACTATTGCAGCAAGTTATCTATTCCTGAGAGATTTCTTCCTAACAGAGGTGATATGCTCTATGAACTAAAGATACAAAGATACTTTGTGAACTCTAGTATTTTTTAAAGAGTATTTACAGGGTACTGGAAAGCTCTGAGATTTGTAATGAGCATTATATATGATATGCATGATATTATATATCAAGGTTCAAGGAGGTGCTGCTGCTGCTAAGTCGCTTCAGTTGTGTCCGACTCTGTGTGACCCCATAGACGGCAGCCCACCAGGCTCCCCTGCCCCTGGGATTCTCCAGGCAAGAACACTGGAGTGGGTTGCCATTTCTTTCTCCAGTGCATGAAAGTGAAAAGTCAAAGTGAAGTCGCTCAGTTGTGTCCGACTCCTAGCAACCCCATGGACTGCAGCCTACCAGGCTCCTCCTTCCATGGGATTTTCCAGGCAAGAGTACTGGAGTGGGGTGCAAGGAGGTACTGCATATACCAAAAAAGCATAGGGCAGGAAAGACAGGAGCACTTTAGAAGCAGTATTAAGGTATAATGACTGGCCTGATGGTTGGTGCTAGTTGTGGTCTCCAAAGTTTGGAGACTAGAGAAGACCTCTCTGGTCCTAGAGGAACTGCTCTTACTCTCTGTATTGCCTGCGTTTCTTAGTCCAGGCTGGTGGGAAAGTATTTGAGCTTGGTCATGCATTAACCTTTGTCGCCTAAATGAAATATTTCTTCTGTTCTTGAGTGTTTCTTTCTGGCAGGAAAAAAAAAAAAGCTTTTCCTGCTGTTTCTCCATGTGCCTAATACCTGTTTCACTCAGCTCTCAGTGATGACTTTTTCCCTTCGTGGCATCAGAAAATACCCACGTTAATTGAATTATTGTTAGAATCAGCCACCAAAGTTTCATTCCAGTTCCCAAGTAAAACTTTGGAGAGAATGATGAGCACTGCTGTTCATGATTCAGGACCTCTAACTAGACACTTATGTGCCAGATGATAGTGTGCCTAGGTGCGTTTTAAGGTTTCACGTGGAATTGCTGTCGTGAATGGCGCAGTGTTGCTCTGTTTCCTTTGTCCTGAGTTCGTGGTGTGTGCTCTCTCTCTAGCTCTCCTTCACCATGCTCACAGTTAGCCTTGTGTTTTGCTCCTTGTCTGGAACCACTGGGTTGCCCTATAACTTCCCTCAAAGTAGTTTTTAGAACCATGATAACTATCCCATAAATATTTTTTTTACCAAATTACTTTAGATGTGAAATAGTTTAATTTTAATTATAATACAGATTTCACCTATGAAAATTGTTTTGTTTGGCAATTTTTCTTGTATTTTTTTTTGTTTTCCTCAAATTAGACAGCAGTATTTATACTCTACATAGCATATTCATTGTTTTACTTTTAGTATAGAAGCATGTTTCTCTAAGGAAAACCTTGAAGAAATACTGAGTTCTCTTTTAGCTTAATACAAAGGTAGTACAGAACTACATATTAGTTGGACATTCCATAGGGACTCTGGTTTTTTTAAGTGAAAATTACTCATGCAAATCCCATTTACCAAAGAAATAGAATCATTTGATGATTCTACAGGTCAAAAATGTATCAAATTTTATGTATGGAATTGTCCACTATGCTTCAATTTGTAGATTGCTTATTTCATATTATTTTTTGGATAGATTTCAAGATTTATAGAGAAGATACTGCAATTTAAACTGAAAACCTTACATACCAAAACCTTAAACAAATTAAAGTTGGAAAGCTGTTTCAAATATTTTAGCTATTCCATGTATAGAATAAAATTCTGTTTTATCCTTTTCTGTCCTTGCTCCTTTTCCTTCCTGTTTCTAGCAAATTGATGTAGTTTAGTGTTTGGCTCACCTACTTCTCCTTCATCACTTAAAGTGACCTTGGGTTTTATGTTGTTTAAGGTTGAGCTTAAAGGACTTTGGTTACTACTTTTAAAAATCTCCTGGTATCATGAATTAAGATATATGGTTTTTAAAGCTATTGGTTATTTGTCATACTGCTCCTAAAAATTTGCCCCAATGTGGATTAATTTTTTAAAAACTTTCTGGCACTTTTAAGATATGATCAGTATACCCTCTGCTTATTAATGAGGGGGAGAGCACAGATAAGTTAATTTTTATTCTTCCTTGATAACCAGTTTGTTTTGTATTTGTTGTTTAAAAGTAATAACAAAGGAGTACAGAAAAATGCATAGCGTTAAAAATATTGCTATTTCAAAGGTATCATTTGTCATTAAAGATTGTTTTAACATCACACACAACTTGTTCACTGGGCTATTCATTTGAAGAGTTTGTTTCTTGATATATTTTTTCTTGTCTATTCAAATAACAAGCAGTATTTTAGAATTTTAAAATATTCCATTTGAGTTAATTTTGACAGCCTCAATATTCTGTATGTAATTATGATCTGTTTTCTTAAATTTTGTATTTTAAAATTATAGTTATAAATGTATTCTGATTTCAAAAGTATAATGTCTTACAGTTTCATTTTATAAGTATAATTTGAATACTCTGGACATACTCATAGTGGAAAAGTTAAGATCCTTTTTTGAAGTGTTTGGCAGTCCAGAATATTAGGAGCTTTAAAATAGGGTCAGGCATGAACACACATGGTGAACATTATTAACTCTAACCCATTGGTAATCTCAAACAACTTGAGATTGCATTTGAACTATAGTCATGGGTGACTTCTCTTAATGCCTTAAGATACCCAGATTTCTAGGGCTTTCTGTGTAAGTGCTCACTTCCTCCTTTGGTGGCATTCTCTTCTGGTAGCAATCCACACTTGTTCCCAGGTCACCCAACTTTCCCACACTTGGGTTTTCAACCGGGGATAGAATAGTGAGGAACACAGCTTAGCTCTGTGTTCTTAGCTCTTAGGATTGTGTTGCATCTTTCTCATGCCTAAATTAATCTTCATTTTGGGCCTGAGTGGGTTTAATTCCTTTCCACTGGAACTAGGACATTGCCAGTGGCCACTGTACCACTCACAGTTGAATGGTATACCTCAGCCTTTCCGGTTCAGATGTTTAGGAACATGCCTTAGCTTCTGGCAGTTCTCAGGTAGGTGATTCCTTCATAAGAGAACATTAATGAAATCTGAATTGTAAGGCTGATCCACAATTTATAAAAAGGAAATTTTCTCTGTATGATTTAATTTTATATAATATTCTCTACTTACAGAGGATCAAAAGTAAAGTTGCATACTTTTGGGGGAAAACATGTATTTTGTTTTCTTATGATAAGCTTGCTATTTAAAAAACAAGGAATTGCTTAAAGGCATTGTTGTTTCTGATTGAGTTACTCTTATTAAAACTGAAATTTTTATAGTTAACCTATTTAATTTCAATTGAATGTAGTATCAAAGAGTCTAACCAGTGATCTGTTGGTGTGATGAGCTAATGGCAAATATAGTCTTTGCATACACATTTATAATCATTTGAAAATCTCATGTTAGGAGGAGTCCTTTGAGTACAACTGTAGAATGATAGTAGAGTAGAAATTGCATATGAAATGCATGGCCTCTAATTTTTTTTTTCTATTTAAACCTTCCCCTCCTTTGTTAAATAGCATAATGTTATTTCCCGAAAGTGGAACTTTGTTTCACTGCATTCAAATTAAATAGAGTTTTCCTCAAAATTTTTTTAGGTGAGTACCCAGAATATGAAGATGGGTGGGCTGCCGCGTACAACACCTCCAACACAGAAGCCCCCCAGCCCCCCTATGTCAGGCAAAGGGACACTTGGGTGAGTATGTAACTAAGTAGTAATTGCAAACCATTTCATGTACTGTGTGAAAACTAAACACTATATATATGTTTAAACTATTTTTAAATATTTGAAAAAATATTTTCTTCCTAAGATTATCCATTTTGTGTGTAACTTTCCCAAAAGGAAAACATCTTTTATACTTTAAATTATACCTGGGAAACATGTCTCTACTTTAAAAATATTCTGTTTAGAAATTATTTTTTTAATTTTAAATTTGAGATAAAATCCTAGCCTAAGTTCATGGCTTATTATAAATTGCACTCTAATTCCTATTTTCAGAAACTTTCTAGTCTTTTCTATTATAATTGACTCTTTTTATTCTGACTAGTCTTCTGAAGAAAATACTGTGCGGATTACAGAATTCTGTATATCTTGTTTTTTTATGAGAAATTATGAGCTTTCATTCAGTCTACAGATTGGGGCTCTAGATTTGACATAAATGGTCAATTAACAGAAAAGCTTGACCTTGTTTCTTTTATAGCATCTTAATACAGAAACTTGGTTTATCATGATCAAGGTTTGTGATCAGTTGGGCATAATATTGCCCAGAAGTTGGGTGACTAAAATTGTGGTCCTGCTCTGCTCCTGATGTGTGGTCTTGCATAGTAAGCCTCTTAGCAATTCAGTTTTTTCATCTGTAAAAGGGGGTAATATTTGTCCTCTGTCAACTTTTCAGGGTCACTGTACCATGAATTGGATTTTTTTTTAAAAAATATATAAGACAAAGACAAAATGCCTTTATTACCATTGGCTTTGTGATATATGCTTAAAAGTTTTTCATTGGAAATCTTGGTTTTTGGCCCCCTCACCAAAAAGCAAACAAGAAAACCAGACCAAAAGACCCAGCAACCTAATTAGTCAAAGAAAGATAATGTGGAAGGAGGAATTAAAGTTAGGGCAGTGGAAAACAAAAGGATAAAATCAGATTTTTGGCCAGAAATAAGGTGATTTTATTTAGGGAGGACAAAAAAAATTCTGCTTAGGTTAGAAAGGCAAAGCTCTACTAGCTTAGATAAGATTTAAGCTTCAGAGTAGAATGTAGATGTCATGGTATGTCAAAATTGTATAAGGTAAGAATAGAGATCAGGTTAAGAGGGAGTATTTGTTTTATTTTCCTGCGAAAATATTTCTAAAATATTTCTGTCTGTATTTCTGTCACTTATAGTTTCTAATGGATTTTATTACGTTTTGAATCAAGAATGTTAGCAAGATAATCCTAGTAAAATAAAAACTTCCATTGCTCCCAAATTTTAAAAATTTACTTACACACTAGTATTTGTTTTCCTTGTGTATTAGCAAAGGCTCTGCAGGATTCCTGAAGGCCAGAGCGGCCGAGCACCACCAACTATTTGATGGTCACAGCCTGGCTTCTTCACAGTCTTGGCTCAGCCGCCATATTTTGTCCTCTCTCCCTAGTTTTTACCTTATTTTTATCATTGTCTTCAGTGTATGGCCTTCCCTGGTGGCTCAGCTGGTAAAGAATCTGCCTGCAATGAGGGAGACCTGGGTTCATTCCCTGCATTGGGAAGATCCCCTGGAGAAGGGAAAGGCTACCCACTCCAAGTATTCTGGCCTGGAGAATTCCATGGTCTATATATATATAGTCCATGGGGTCGCAAAGAGTCGGACACAACTGAGCAACTTTCACTTCACTGTGTAGTTTTTAGTCAGCAAGGTTTTCTGTTTTCTTGGATGACACAGAGCACTTTTATTGTCTGGGGAAAATTGTTTGGAAATCCATCAGTTTCCTATTTTATGGTGTTTTAAATGTACATCATAATTTCAGAGATGCCTTAACTTCTTTATAGCTTCTTTATAACTTCTTTAAATTCAAGTCCCTGACATTCCTTTTTTTTGACCTAGTATCTTATCTAGTGCCCCTTATTTATTTTTAATACTGTGTATATTTGTTTATGCAAGAGGATTTTGAGAGTAGTAGAGTAGACAGGGTCATTGCAGAGTCATCTCATCCAGAATCAATGAGCTGAAAGTTGAGTGGATGAGAGAGAATAATATTTAAAGGAACCTTGGGAGCTTTTGAGGAAGTGAGTTATTGAGAAATATAGAAGTCAGGTGAGCATCATCATTTTAGGGGAAAAAAGCTCCTTAATTTTCATATCTTGAGATCCAGTTAAAGATCAGAATCTCATCTACATAATATCAATTTCATGTCAGCTGAGTATTAATCATTGCCATCATGATGGAAATTTAAAGATGAGAATAAACTTAATAATTCCTAGTGTGCCAGTGTGCATCCTGTTTCCTATATTTCCTTTCTTGATCTTGTCATTCTTTTAAGAAGAATGTTTGAGTAAAAGAGAAGTATGCTAATGAAATACAGTCTGTTCTGTACTTCAAAGTAAATAAGACAGAAAGACTTAGGTTATCTTTTTTTTTTCTTCTCTCCCTTTTAAATGTTGAACTCTGAGGAGGGTAAGAGGTAAGAGCGATCATGGTGAAAGGTTAAGGAGAATGTGAAGTGAGAATGGAAGGAGAGGAGATTAAATTATGTATTTCTCTGTGTGGATGTAGTTTTATTTCTATGTACTTGGCATAGAAAGAGAAATGAATTGTTAATGGTTGCTGTTGATCATCAATGTGGGGGTTGTAGAGCCAGACTCTGTAGATTTATTTACCCTATCTTTGATCATTTTTGGTTAGGGAGAGAGGGGTGAGGAAGATAATTAGTGCATTTGTGAAGTGCAGTTGGGAGACTTTAATTTGAACTCATCTAAGAAGAGAGTCTGGGAAACACTGGCTTACCTGGGGGAGAAACTTCATGCTCTCAGAATGAATGAACATAATTAGTTTAGGGAAATGAGGTCAAAGACTAAAAAAAATACCAGTGTGCATCAAAGCCCTGATGCTGGAGACGTGATACTTAAGGGAAGATGGAAATTGGTAGCCGGGTTTTATTAAAACACATTTTACTACCTCTGAGTACAAATTGTATTTCACTACTGGCAACTCTGAATTTATTGTGCCGAGACTTGCTAATCACACGATACATACGCTCTTCTTTTTGTAGGCGGCACTCCCCCTATCGCACACTGGAGCCAGTGCGTCCTCCAGTGGTACCAAATGATTACGTACCTAGCCCAACCCGTAATATGGCTCCCTCGCAGCAGAGCCCTGTGAGGACAGCTTCTGTGAATCAAAGAAATCGAACTTACAGGTATTTTCTCTACCTCAGTGCAAAATGGGATGGTCATAGCACCATTATTTGTTCAGATAACTTCAGCTAAATCTCTCTCATTTTCCGAGCACTAAGTTCTTTTCCTCACACTACTCCCCCAAACCTCATCTGATTCCACCTCTCTCTCCTCATGTTCTGATGCAACTTTGAGCAGCCAGGAAGTTGAAAAAGGACAGACATCTCAAAGTGCAAACTTTGCTGCAAGACTGATAGTTATAGTTGACCTGAAAAAGAAAATAGTTGACCTGACCAGATACGGGGAATTTCAAGTTGTTTTTTGGTGGTACTTTACAGATGAAAAACCATGTGCAATAAAACATTAATATGGCATAATATGTCATGATATTACAAGTAAAATTGGACAAATTTGTTTAGGAAAACTGTTCTTATTATAAAGCTATTTCTTCAGACAGCCATTAAACTGGAATAAAAGAAAGTAATATTATTTTCATGTGTTGAGCCCCATCATTTATCCCTTATATTTATGGAGAAGTTTTATTTTTCTCAATTTCTTTAGTATATGCTTATTGAAAGGTGGCCAAAACAAGTTTCTTGAACTCAAGTTTTTTCCCTTCCTTTATAAAGAAATTCATCTCTGAAATGGAGGGCTTTTGAATTACCATCTAGTACCTATATTCATTTCAGAACATTCTGGAAAATGCTGGTGATGTCTTCCTGTGCATAGATGCTCATGTTTTGGTGGCTCTTATTTCTGTAGCAGCAGCGGGAGTAGTGGAGGAAGCCACCCAAGTAGCCGGAGCAGCAGTCGGGAGAACAGTGGAAGTGGGAGCGTGGGGCTCCCCATAGCTGTCCCTACTCCCTCTCCTCCCAGTGTCTTTCCAGGTAAAACGTGAATTGTGCTTCGTCTTCATGTCCTTTCTGAGTTTGTCCTTTCAGATACTAATTTAATTATACTGAGCTTTCTTCATAATCAGGATTTTTTTTCTCTTGAAGGCTCTGTAAATGTTGAGAAATCTTTCTGCATTCTGCTATTTTTAACCAAATTATTTGTCAGTTTATGTTCACATACTTCTGCGTGATTTGGTGTTATGTCTTCAGTGCCGTGTCTTGGTTGGCACTTAGAGGTTGCACCTTGGAACGAGTGACATGTTTAACTCCCGCTGGTGTTATAACAGTGCATGCCTTTGGACACAGTGCAGTCTCGGTGTAAGGAATCATTGGTAACAAAGGATTGGGCAGATATAATTTCAACAGTTCAATCTAGTGGACTCTTGGAACTTGAGTTGCTGAAATGCACAGAAAAATGTACTTGTTTCATCTGAGGACACGGAACTTAGTTTTAAAAACCTGACGCAGAAGACATAAAGATGGAAAATTACGTATTTAATTTACTTGTAACAGATAATATCTTTTAAAAAATCATGAAAAAGAGGTTTGTATTTCTCTAAATTCTTTTTACCTGATTAGATATTTATGTCTGGAATGTTTGTTTTCTGATTTGTATGATTCAGAATGGAATACTGTTATTTTCTGGTGTGTTATGTTTAGCTTTGTATACTATTTACAGAATGCTATGTTAAAAACAACAACATAAAGGGGGCACTTTTCTTCCAGTGTGTTGGCTATCAGGTAAAAAGGAATGCTTTTAATGAATTTAAAGATCTGGACATTATCCTTAGCATCTTGAATTACTTGCTGTAAACCTCATAATCCTTTAACATAAGCTTCATTCTTTTTTAACACTCCCTTCTATTCTTTGGTATTGGTCAGCACTGAGTATCTAACACTGAGTTCCCCGGTGCCTGTTCTAACCCCGCCTGATGGAACTGCCTCGTTAACGCTGCCTCTCACTCCTCTTTCCCCTCAGCCCCCGCTGGCTCTGCTGGTGCTCCACCCCTTCCTGCTACTTCCGCATCTGCCCCCACCCCTCTTGTTCCTGCAACTGTCCCTTCTTCCACTGCCCCAGATGCTGCCGCTGGGGGTGCCCAGACCCTTGCTGATGGCTTCACTTCTCCAACTCCCCCTGTTGTTTCTTCCACTCCCCCTACAGGTGAGTATTGGCCTGTTCCTTGCAGGCCGATTCAGTCGTCTGGCTCTGGCTCCTCTTACTTGGAACTCTGGCTTCATGTTTTTTGTCTGTGCTTTGTATTTAAAAAAAAAAAATCTGCAGAATAATGTACTAACTAGAAAATGGCACGTGACCGAAGAGTAGAATTTCCTGAGGAAATCAGAGTAAAGTTTCTCATTTTTCTACTGTGCTTGTGTTAGTAGTTCAGTTGTGTCTGACTCTTTGGCGTGGACTGTAGCCCTGCCAGATTCCTCTGTCCATGGGATTTCCCAGATGAGAATACTGGAGCGGGTTGCCATTTCCTTCTCCAAGGGGATCTTCCTAAGCAGGGATTGAACCCACATCCTCCTGCATTGGCAGGTGGATTCTTTACCACAGAAGCACTGGGGAAGCCCAGTTAATTAAGTACGTTGTGCTGCTACTGTATCTAGGTGTTTAATGTTTTAAATGTTTTAAAAGACATTTTAAAAAATTCATTTTAATTCACCCATTTGGGATGGTGTATTATGGCTTAGTTTCTGTACCAGCACTTTTTAAGAAAAGCATTCTGTACTGGGGGTATTTAAACCTGAGCTGTTCTTTTGATTTACATACAGCTCTGTTAGGCCACTATAGCTAGTTAAATGTAAAAGTCCTGTTATGCTCGTACATCAGTGGAGTAAGGAATACGTCTTGAAATCCGCTGTAGGCCTAGAAAGGACGAATCATCTCCACTTAGAGTCAGCATTATAATTTAATAACAGGTGCTGGTTCCTAGTCTGCACTGAGTTATCTATTACATGAGTGAACAATAAGTTTTTTTCTTAAAAAGCATAATTAATGCCTTAATAACAATTTATATAGTTTCTTTAATGTACTGTTTTTGAATCTCCAGATACTTTTTTCTCTTTATTAAGGTATAATTTATATACAGTGAAATTCACCCTTTCTAGTGACTTCTTTGAGTTTTGACAAATGCATACAGCGATAGGAGCACAGCCCCAGTGAAGGCGCACAGCAGCCCTGCTGTCCCCAGATCCCTCCTGCCCCCTTTGCAGTCAGTGCTTCCATTTCCCTCATTTCACTCTTTGCCCCTGGTTTTTTTTCCCTCCCTCTAAAGTTTTGCGTTTGTAGTAATATCACAAATGAAGCATACGTAATGTAATCTTTTGAGTCTGGTTTTTTGGCACAGTGCATTTGAGATTTATCTATTACATGTTTTGTTATTTTCTTCCTTTTTTATTACTGAGTAGTGTTCTATTGAATGGATTTACCAGTTTGTTTGTTTACCCTTTTCCCAATTGAGGGACATTTGGGTTATTTACAGTTTTGGGTGATTATGAATAAAATTGCCAAATATATTCGCACACAGACTTTTGTGTGAGCACAGGCTTTCATTTCATTTGGGTAAATAACTTAGGGAGTAGGATTGCTGGGTTATAAGGTAAATGAATGCTTAACTTTATAAAAAATTGGATGGCTGTTTTCCGAAGTGACTGTGTAGTCTTGCACACCCGCCAGCAGTGTGTAAGACTTCCAGTCACTCTGCATACGTGTTAGTGCAGGGTGCTGCCATAATGGCCTCCCTGGTGGCTCAGATGGTAAGGAATCTGCCTGCAGTGCAGGAGCCCTGGGTCCAGTCCCTGGGTCAGGAAGATCCCCTGGAAAGGGAGTGGCTACTTACTCCAGTATTCTTGCCTGGAGAATCCCATGGACAGAGGAGCCTGGCGGGCTGTGTAATTGTCATTCAGTTCAGTTCCGTTCAGTTCAGTCACTCAGTCGTGTCCGACTCTTGGCGACCCCATGAATCGCAGCACGCCAGGCCTCCCTGTCCATCACCAACTCCCGGAGTTGTCATTACATATATATATATTTTTTTTTTTTTAATTCAGCCATCCTAATAGGTGTCTAATAGTTTATTGTGTGGTTTTGATTGACATTTCCCCAGTGAATAATGATGTAGAACATCTTTTCATGTGCCCAATTTGCCATCTGTTTATCTTTTTTGGCAAAATGTCTGTTCAAATGTTTTTGCCCCCCCCACCTTTGTAATTGGATTGTTTGTTTTCTCATTAAATTCGTATATATTCTGAATATGTCTGATTAATTTTGTGATTCACAGATATTTTCTTCCATTCTGTGACTTACCTTTTCATTAATGGTGTCTTTTAAAGAGCAGACGTTCTTTATTTTGATGAAGGCCAGCTCATTGCTGTTTTCCTTTTTGTGCATTGTGCTTTTTGATGTTGTGTTTACAGACTCTACGTAAGGTCAAAAAGAGCTTTGTCTTATTTTCTTCTGGAAGTTTTTAGTTTTATGTTTTTTAGTTAGGGCTGTGGTAATTAAGCTATAGTTTTGTTTTTCAACTCAAAGCAGAATAAATGCCCTTGTTAATGGTTTGAATGGAATCTTTATTATGTAGCGTCTTTGGATCACTGAGGGCTTATAACATGGGAAATTTTAGTCTGGATCTAACTATATAAAATTCATAATGGTGTTTTCAGAGTTTTTAACTCAGTGATTCTAGGTGTAAGATGTTGCAGATTGATTCCTAAAATGCCAGCGTTGTGTATCTGGTGATTCAAATGACAGAATATACCTTCTTATAGTTGTTTATTAGTTTACATGCTTTTACATTTTTACCATGGCTATGTAAACTTGAAAGTGGATTATGTTTAAGCTTGACTACTCAAGATTTTTATACAACAGAATTGAGTTTTAGGTTTTGATATTGTCATATATATGAAGAGTAAATGCTGTAGCAGCTCTTGAGTGCTTTTATAACATTCTTTATATGAGTATCCATATGAATCCAAGTTTGATCGATTTTATAGCTCCTGTAGATCAGTTTTAGGCATGTAAAACCATTTGACAGGCATGGAAAAGTGAATTGTCGGCCTTTTCTCTTATCTCCTCTTTGCCTCCCTTCCTCCCTCATGTCGTCTTTCCTTTCCCCTCCCTTCCACCTTTCATTCCCTCTCCTTTCTCTTGCCTCCTCCTCTCTCCCTCATTCTTCTCTCTCCTCCCCTCCCTTCTTCTCTCCTCTTGCCCTGCTCTCTCATGGGTGCTCCATGAGAGACTACTTGATCTGTCTGTACAGTAGGCCCTTAGCTAGTGATTTTAAGTTGGAGTGGAATCAAGATAAAATTTAAGAACTTGATTGCATTAGACGGTTGGATGGATTAGAAAGAGTGTCTTCTGTTTGCATTAGTTGTTGAAGGTACTCTGAGCAAAAGGTAGTGAAATTGCTGATAAATATGAACAAGTTCCAGGATGATACTAAAATTAGATATATTTGATACAATTTTTGTATTAGCTTTTTTTCATAACTGTAAGTTTTCTAAACTCTGAGACAAAATAACTTTAGAGAAGGATATTTTTGATTGAAAAATGTCACTTGACCTTTTTCTGAAATATTTTATGATTTCCTTTAAATAAACTGGTTTGCTACTTTAAATTTACTATTATTATTTTGGAATAAGACTGTGTGTCGAACATTTTTTCTTTTGCTTTCCTAAATGTTGTTCTTACTTTTTTGAGCTTAGTTTTCGATGTTTAATTGCTGGTGTTTGTTGAGGAAGTGAGCCATAAATTTTAATTGTGATGATTGTGAAACCCTGTCAAATTACTAATTTAATAAACTCACAATATTAATTAGTAATGTATTTAGATATAGCTTTTCCAAACCTAACCATAGTTTTATTTACCTACTTTCCTATTTTTTGCACTTTGATACACTGTCAACTGAGCAGTAACTGTCACTTTGCATTAATATTTGTCAGACAGCAGTTAAATTAAATATTTTTATTTTTTAATAATCTTGGTGAGATTCAGGCATTGTACCTAAAGTGTTTTATCGTCTGAGATAATTTTAATGACAAGTGTATGTTCTGTCTCTTTTCCAGGTCATCCTGTTCAGTTTTACAGCATGAATAGACCTGCCGCTCGCCATACGCCCCCAACAATAGGGGGCTCCTTGCCCTATAGACGCCCTCCTTCCATCACTTCACAAACAAGCCTTCAGAATCAGATGAACGGAGGACCTTTTTATAGCCAGAACCCAGGTTAGACTTTCTTTTGCAGTCTATGGAATGTATCTAATTTAAAAATCTTCAATTACTGAGACAAAAAAACCTTTAATTGCAAATGACTAGTATATACTAGATGAATAATATTATTTGTTGAATGAGTGGAAGAATGAATACAGGTTGCCGATATTGTATCTTCCAGTTCTTTTGAAAAATCAACATATGGTTTCCATATAGAGTTGTAGAACTTAATTTTTCTGAATAGAATGTTTTTGAATGTGCTAGTGGTTTTTTTTTTTAAGTTAATACTGTGAACTGTGTTTTTTAAATTAATACTGTGTTTTTTAAATTAATACTGTAAAGATGAACAGTGTTTCCTTCTTATTTAGTCAGATTTCATTAATTGCTATTCATACAGCAAGGATATTAGTCAGATATCCCTGCTGTATGAATAGCAATTAATGAAATTTGAACATACATGAGCAGAGTTTACAAGTAGCAAAAGAAAAGGAAAATATTTTTGAAACTGCTTTGTGGTGGGCAGTTACACTTTCATCTTCAGTTCTGCTACCAAACCTCTGATGGAACAACTGCGACTTGAGCGGACTGATCCGGGTATAACAGTAATCTTTCAGTTGCATCATGTGTACAGAAGAACTAAAATAGCACATGTTTAATACTTAACAGCCATTTGTTTTACTTCTTCCCCAGAGAGGGTCAGAGCAAATATTATTCTCTGTGACTGCTGTGGACATGTTATGTGAACTTGGTGTGTTTTTCTGGATTTTTGCCAAGAGACCAGTAAGCCCATGTGTGATCACCTCTAGTGTTATTCCATTTTGGATAAGCCCTGAATTGTATGGAACAAAAATCTGTCTATGTTTTGGTGAAACCTTGTTATATCCTTTGGAGTCTTGCAGAACAAATTTGATCCTCCTTTTACATAAACGGATCTTAAAGAATAGTTTTTTTGTTTTTTTTTTAACCTCATTTGATTCTTATAATCATGTGATCATTTTCATCTGTATTTTACAGGTGAGGAAACAGACTAAGAAGTCAAGTTAGGATTTGAATTTAGGTCATCTGACTCTTAAGTTCCCTGTTATTTCCACTGTACTATCCTACCTACCTTTAAGATTTAAAAAAATCTTTCTCTTACCTTCCCAAGGGTAGGGGGGTGGGAAGGAGGATGCCCACATCGTAAAGTAAAAAGCTGTAAACAGTTTTTCATCTGTTTCATCCTGGGAATAGTGCTTGGTAACTACTTGTTGAATGTGGAATGAATCCTTTGTTATTCAGATCCTCTCATTGTTTTGGGTCCCTCTTGTAAATTAAATGCCACATTTATAGTCTAATCAGTGCACAGAGGAGCCTGGCAGTCTACAGTCCGTAGGGTCACAAAGAGACACAACTGAGCTAGTGACACTTAAATAGACACGTTTTTAAAAGAAATTTTACTAGATTATTTTGAGAAATATGCATGTGCATTTTTAATGAGTCTTAAATAAGAGTAGTTGCTCTTTTTCTAATGTTTGACCAAATTAAAACCTATAATTAAAATTTAATTAATTTAAAATCCTTTGGGTTATTCTGTTTTTTTAAATTGTGTTTTCTTGAAGTGTAGTTGATTTACAATGTCGGATTGGTTTCAGGTGTATAGCAAAGTGCTTCAGTTATACAGGTGTATATCTCTTCTGTCTTTGATCACACTTAATGATTTTGGGTGTGCCATTCTTTTTAACTCATTTTGAACTCCGTTTTGGCAGATACGCCTGTCTTTTCTTACGTTCTACTTTTAAATTGTGTTCCAAACCCATATTTGTACAGATGCTATTTTGTACCTAAATGCATATTTCATTTTTAAATTGTAATTGGTTAGATATGGCCTGTTTCATAGTTCTGCTAAAGATAAGCTGTCTCCCTGACCCTTTGGGAAGTTTAGACAGTTATTGCTTATGGCGTTTATGCCCTTCTTTATTTACCCTTACATAGAATTTTAAAAGAATGGTGTCAATCCAGAATGGGCTGATTCCATAATGGAACTGGGAGATGCTTCATTATTACAGCTTGGGACCAAGTATACATGATATTCAGAAAGTACATACCAGTATACCGGTCCCATGAGAACCATCCTGGTGGAATTTATTTGAAGCTTATTTAAGTATGTATTTAAATGTATTTTAAATACGTATTTTAACACTTCTTTGTAAATCTGATTTTGCATATATTTTGAAAGTACATGTTAAAGTAGAAAAATAACCGACTCTAAGGAATGAGTGTTAATGAAAGTATTTTTCACACTCATGGGACGTATAAAGTGAATTGAGATTTTTGAGCCTTCAGCATAATGTGTGAGGCAATTTAGTTAGTTTTTATGCACTTCTCTTGATAAGTTCTGCCTTTCTTCTCCAGGAATTTGGTATTTGTTTAAAGAGGATGACTACAACTTTGTCAGTTGAAGAATTAGTGCTTTTTTCTAAACTAAAAAAGTTTGTAATTAAATTATGTTCTTTGAAACCCTTTTTGCAAGACCTAGTGCTTTGTAAGCCAGTATTCTAAGGCTGTTAGATGCACTTTCATTTCATCTGCTTTAGACGATTATGTAAGTCTCATATTATTCCCACTTGTCTTAAAATGGTCCTTGTTTTTTGTATTTAGAATGAGAAAATTTGTTGTGTTTTCTTAAGTAGCTAATTACCTGATTTAACAAAATGATCCCAGGTTTGTGTTTTATGAGCATATTTTTCGCAGCTGGAGGCTTGACATGGCTTTGTGCCTCTGAGGAAATGAGCTGCCAGGCAAGGATTCATGTGACTGTAAATTCAGGGAGGTTTTCTGTGCAACGTTAAGTTTAACAGCACTGCTACTATATTTGGTTTGAGTTTGAAATGGCAATGTAACATAGGAACGAAAACATGGAACCCCTGATATGCAGTGCCAAGTTCTCGAAGCACAGTAATTGTTTTCTAATGGGATTATTTCAGAAACAAGTTAATGAAAGGAACACTTTAATCAGGACATAACTGAATCCTATGTGGTTCTTATTGTTTCTTAATCTAATCCAGACAAGGAAAGAAGAATATTAGTTTATCATTCATCTTGCCATCATCAAGAGAGGCATTGAAACAACTAGGGTTAATCACAAGTTTTAACAGTTTTTGCCTTCAATATAGTATGGAGCACTTTGGTGGTAAAGAAGAATATACATGTATATTTGTACTTGTACATCTGTATATGTTAACCTACTTTGGTAAGTGCCTTAGTTTGGGCTGCTATAACAAAGTACCATAGGGTGGGTAGCTTATAAACTAGAGATTTGTTGCTTACAGTTCTGAGGCTGAAAGCCAGAGATCAGTGCCAACATGGCTGAGCTCTGGTGAGAGCCCTCTTCGTGTTGTAGGCTGCTGTCTTGTATCCTTGTTGTTTAGTTGCAAAGTCATGGTTGACTCTTTTGCAGCCCCGTGGCCTATAGCCTGCCAAGCTCCTCTGTCCATGGGATTTTCCAGGCAGTACTGGAGTGGGTTATCATTTCCTTCTCCAGGGGGTCTTCTGACCCATGTCTCCTGCACTGGGAGGCAGATTATTTACTCCTGAGCCACCCTGGGAAACCTATTGTATCCTTAAATTTGGCAGAAAAAGAAAGAGAGCTCTCTGGGGGTTTTGTTTTTGTTTGTTTGGGCAATGCCTTTTAACAGTTTTTTTAAATATGATTTTTTGAGCCTATCTTTCGCCCAGTGTTTATACCTCCCACTCTCCAAACCCCAGATTGTACCCCTTCCTGATAGCCACTGGTTTGTTCTCCATATCTGTGAATCTGCTTCTTTTCTGCTATATTCACTAATTTGTTGTATTTTTTAGATTCCACATGAAAGTGATATCATACAGTATTTGTCTTTCTTTGTCTGGTTGCACTTTAGTATAATGCCCTCTACCTCCATCCATGTTGCTGCAAATGGCAAAGTTTTGTTCCTTTTAGTATCCCATGTGTGGAACACCTCCCCAAATTCCCACATCCTTATCATGTTGGAGGTTAGGATTTCATATGAATTTGGGGGAGATACATTCAGTCCTTAAAAATGGGAAATCAGTAATATGGGGTTTTAAGTACTAAGGACTTTGGTAAAAGAGATCTTACATTTTACCATTCATATTATAACAAAGACTAAAAAAATCTAATCCATAAAGTGGAATGTTGGCTCCAGGCAACGTGACTGTGTATAATTATGTAAGAAAGGAATTTCTGAATGAGTATGGTGTTTTATATAGGGAAGATGTCAGGCTTCCCTGAATATTATTATAAATAATTAAAAAGAAACATTGAGAAAGCAGTGTTGGGTTGGTGGTACTGTAGAAGAAAAGCCATAACACATTTTCTCTAAATGATAATTAACTTACAGCATTACTATAAATCTCCAGAAAAATACAGATGTGGGAGGAGGGATTAGCAAAGTATAAACAAAGAACTGCATCCAGAAGCTATTTTTGAATCCTCATTTTCGGCAGTCTTTAGTGTCTGTCAGTGATGCTTACTCTAGGGAGAACAAAAAAGGAAAAACTGAAAAATCTAAGTATATTATCAGACGAATCAGTAAACCAAATAGACCCTTTTCATCATTAAAAATACAAGCTGTGTTTTTAAATTATGTGGATTAATTTGCTGCTTTTTCTTGGCATAATATCATTGTTTTCTCATTTGAAAAGGAATAACAAAAATGATAGAATTCATTTAACTCTTCTGAGACTACAGGAGTGATAGTTATTTGCAACCATATTCTTTTCCATCAAAAAAGCTCTTCTTACTGAGTATAATTAGTTAGGTTCACTTTTAAATACTCCTATCCATGTTTAGAAAACATTTCCCTTTGAAAATGATAACATTATCTCTGTCACTGGAATGTAAAATATTAGCAACTAAACTTGAATGGACTATCAATTGGATGGCCTCTAAAGATGATATCTTTAATGGTTTCAGAAACAGTATTTAGAGTGGTTATTTTGTCTAATTTTCTTATAGTATTTAGAAAGCTGTAAAACACACACACAAAACAATGTAATAGTCTAATTTTTCTTCAAAACTCCTTTTACCTTTAACACACTAAGCCTCAAAGATGTTCCATGATTTTGTGAATAATCAGGAAGATCATGCTTAGGAATTCTGTATATTTCTCAGCACAGGCTCATCCTCTAAGTTTGGTTTGCCTTACCTTTTATATGTAAATTCCGTGGATGGAGGAGCCTGGTAGGCTACAGTCCATGGGGTCACAAAGAGTCGGACACGACTGAGCGACTTCACTACCTTTTATATCTACATATTGCTGAGTGCACATAAGCTATAGTTTTTATAGCTGTTCTACTTAAGATCACTCTATAAACTCCAGTGTCTTCTTGAGCCTTTCTCTTCACATTAACTTCATTGTTGTGTAATGTGAACATAATATTACTGAATCTAAGTGTGGAGATCTTTTGGTGATTATAGGGAAAGGGTTGTTGTGTGAGGAATCAAACAGAGAGAATGGAAACAAATTGATAGTTGCTTTTTGCTCTTGCCTGTTCATGAGCTATTTGGCCTAGAACTGAATATTGCAAACAGTTGTTCACATCAAAATCCAGCTTAAATTCACCTAAAAGGAAGATGAATCTAGTCTAAAGTAGGATCTTCTGGTTCACAGGTTTTCTGAGGAAATCTTGCTGACCAGAAAGAAAATGCTATGGTAACTAAATTAATTTGGATCATCATGTAAAAAGTTTGCCTTGGGCAAAAATAGAATTTGGGGCAACATTTGTAAGCTCTATTTGAAACTGAATTTTTTTAACATGCCTTGGACTGGCTTTGAAAAAACCTAACTTGTTCTGTTGTAAAGCAATTCCATTTAAGGAAGATCTGGGATCAGTTTTTACCTGGGCTGCTGTTGGTGGACGTCCGTGAAAAGACCTCTGTAGTTTCAAGTTTTCACTTTCAGCACTAGAAAAGAAAAAATTCATTAAAAAAAACAAAAAAACAATATACATACAAAAAGTTTGTTCTAAGTTAGGTGACTAATCATTCTTTTTTAGCTCAATACTAGGTTGTTTTCTTTTTTCTTTCTTTTTTTAATGGTAAAGACTGAAGTGGGAAGTTTCCTACTTTTCCATTACAGGTGGGGCGGCATTGGTGCCCACAGACAAGAGAGAATTCCATCTTATTTGAATGAGCATACGCGCTTTTCTAGCGCAGCCGGCCTCTGCTGCTGTTTCTCAGTTTTACCTGCTTCGTCTCCGCCACCTCTCCGCTCATTGTGTCTTCTTACCCCAAGTTTGGAAACAGTATTGTGAACACATCAGCAATTGGTCTAGGCCTCTAAGAGTGGGAGACAGACACCCAGCTTAAGGGTTTGCTGCCAAGAAGTATAAAAAACATATCCAAAAGGTATCTTTTAAAGAAAGTTGCCGATTTCTAGGGTTACATGACTCTGTCCCTTAAATCTGGGCTGTTCTTCAGAATCACGTGGGTAACTCTTGTCCACACAGTATGTGTACATGTCTTGCCTGCAGTTACCCACAGCACAGCTGTTCTCTCCTAACTGCTACCACCTTTGCACCTTTGATGGTTTCTACAAATTCAACCCAGACTTTCCAGTTGCCTCCCATGTTTATGCTTAAGTTACTTTCATACATCTTATTTATCATGCCATTATTTCTTCCTGACTTTTCTTTCCCTATACTTTACAGCCTACTTCATTCCCTGTACTACTCACCAACATTAATGTGGTTAATGGCACCTCTGCCTTCATAGTTAAATTTAAGAATATCTTCAGCTGTTTCCTTCATGTGGTACCTAAATCCTTAGTTACCAAACACTCTTTTTGTCCCCACTAAGTTCTCTCTTTTTCTTTCTGCTTGTATTACCTTGATTTTTGTGTGCCAGGCCTTGAGTTAGACTTCCTATATGCATTTTTTTTCTTTTTAATCTTTGTAGTTACACTGTAAAGTATGTTGCATTATATCTTTCATTTCACATTTATGGTTTAAATTTGAAAAAGTTAAATAACTTGCTGCTCCAGTAGCAAGGAAATAGCAAATCAGGTTTCTGATGTTAGGTGACTTTATTTATTTAGCTGCACTTTGAGGCACGTGGGATCTTGTGTGTTGCGCATGCTAAATTGCTCAGTCATGTCTGACTCTTTGGGACCCCATGTACTGCAGCCCACCAGGCTCCTCTGTCCATGGTATTTTCCAGGCGAGAATACTTACTAGAGTGGGTTGCCATTTCCTTTTCCAGGGGATCTTCCCAACCCAGGGATGGAACCTGGATTTCTACTGCATTGGCAGGCAGGTTCTTTCCCACTAGCGCCGCCTAGGATGTGGGATCTTAGTTCCCCGATAACCTGATAACCTGTACTCTGCAGCAGAAGCTCAGCCTTAACCCCTGGACTGCCAGAGAAGACCCGCTAGGTGACTTTGAAGTCCCAAGCTGTTTCCATTAAGCACTCTTTCACCTACCGTTTAAGATTCCTCCCTGTTCCATATCCACCTGTTCGTCTTTCTGGTTTTGTACTTTCTCTCTCAGGCATCTTATGCCAGCCATATGGAAATACTCATGGTTTGTAAACTGGTCGTGCTGCTTTACACCTCAAAGCCTTTGCCCCTCACTTGGTTCTCAGCTTGTCTTTCTCAACCCTTGTCTGTTTGTCGAGCTCCTTTTATTCTGGTACCTGCCCAGAGGTTATTTCTGTGTAGCGCTCACCCCTGCCCAAACCCTGGCCCCCTTCCTCCCCACTGTAACGCCACCTCATCACCACTGCCTCTTCCACCTCCACCACCTGCAGGGAATTGCTGCAAGTATTGTTGGCTTGGGGCTGTTATTTTACCTCCCATTCCCTACTAGAATGTGATTTTTTTGAGGGCAGTGAGTCTTATTTTTTTAGTTTTATTAGTCTTACCTGTGATTTGAAGCTCATAAAGGTGTTCTCTCTTTATAAGAAAATGCACATCATACTGTTTACTCAATCTGAAAGAAACCATAATTGTGGAGTTAATCTTTGGAAGTTGTTTGACATGTACCTGGCTTCTCTGTATATTTACGTATATTAAATGTTTGTTGAAGACTCACGAGTGCTAGATGCTTACCAGGTGTTTAAGAGGGAAAGATAACTTTGTGGGGAAAGGAATGGTTTGAATGAGGCAAGCATTTTTCTGTAGGGTCACGGTGAAAATGCCCCTGAAATAGATGGTATGAATTGGCACTATGGGAAACTGTAAAGTTACAAACCTGACTCACAGAGAGTGGCTTTGATATTGGTCTCTTAGAGTGCTTGCCCCTTAATGGGAAGTAAGTAAATATTTGTTTAATTACCAATTAATTTTTCCTGTTTAATGAAGTAATGAAAAGTATGAAATTAGGAGGCTGGCACGTAATGGTCTTTTTTCCCTTTTATTGATGAACATTTAAACTTGTAACTTCCAAGGTAAAATTTGGAAAACCAAACTACTCATGGTAATCTGAAGAAATTCTTTTTTTGACAAGACATGCTATTGTATGAAAAGACAATTTGCCATTGTATCTTAGAATAGATGGGTATATATAAATGCTTCCTATTGTAAGCTTTTAAAACTTCCCTACCACTTTGTTTTGTGTTAATGACTTATCTCTCAAAAGAGCGCCTTAAGACTGCGTGTAAAATGGTGATCACAGTGGTTCCCCCATGTATGTGTGTTTTATTGTTATCCTCTCCTTTTAATGTGACTTGCCCTTACCCCTTATCCTCCACACCTTTTTTGTTTTTGCAGTATCTCTTGCTCCTCCTCCTCCCTCCATCCTACAGGTAACTCCTCAGTTACCTTTAATGGGATTTGTGGCCAGAGTCCAAGAAAATAGTAAGTTTATGTCTTCTTTATGCTGTAGATCAGATTATAGGTGTAAAATGTCATTTATATATGATTGGCTGAATAGTCATTCATTCACCAGTATGTCAGATATTTGATTATTATGAACAAGTCACTCACTGTATGAGCCACTAGTGTGGATGATAAAATAACGAAGATGAAATTCTCTACTTTCAAACAGCTTAAAGTCTGCTAGTGAAGATAAGACAAACATAAAATAAGGCACGTGTGAAAAGAGAAATCACATCTAATTGAGGAGATGCTCTTTAGTTACCAGGCAGCCCACCTTTTTCTCTCTGGATTGCTCAGACACTTAGTCTGTCACTGGAGTTTTAGGGTTTTGTGGCTGGCCTGAGAATCTTTCTCCAGTCCTGTGATTCCAGGTGTGAAGATGAACCATGCCATGGCGGGTCCCAGAGAACCAAATTGTCAGTCTGTCTCCTAAGATGCTGCATAGATTGGCAAGGTATTTAAGTTGGCCTGTGGTCTGGTGTTGAGTGATGCAGGAACAGATAACTAATTTTATTGACAGGCTGAGTTTTCCTCTAGGGAAGCATTAGAATGGAAGTGCAGGAGACTGATATCTACAAAGCAGGAGACCTGGGTCAGCGTTCAGTGAGGAGCTGCCGTTGCAGGGGCCAGTGAGCACGGTCTGCATGATAGCTGAGTTCTCTTCTTGCGAGCAGTCTAGGTAGGAGGCATGGCACAATCCAAAGGCTGCACGATGGCTGTGAAATCTGAACTAGGGGAGTTACACTCATAAAAGAGATAATGTCATCAGGCTGATGCAGCCCCGTGCCTACATCTCATATCAGGGCTGGCCTCACCAGTGGGACAGAAATACTTGCATTCTGTTGCTTAAGACTCCTGCTCCTTTGGAAACAAGCATCGCCAGTGCTAGAATGGAAGCTCTATGAGAGCAGGGATTTTTGCTTGTTTCCTTCACTGGCATTTAGAAAAGCATCTTACACGTAGCAGACACTTTTAGTTCCTTTTTTGTGTGTGTGCTTCCACAGCTAACTAAATGCCCCCTTTTTGTCGATACGTTTCTTTCTTGTATTTTAACTGGTTATAATCCAGTCGTATTGGCCTGAGGGCTCGGTTCTCTTTCGGGTACCTTTGCATCTCTGTTTGCTAATTTCTGAAAGTAGTCTGTTTTACTTCTGTTTATTGGATGGTACCCATGAGCACCTCCAATACTTCCCACAGTGTGAATACCTTTTAGAATGATCTTTTCTCATTTCTTTTATAGTTGTATACATTTTCTCACCTACAAAATGTATACAAACAAGAAACTCTGTATATAAGGTGAGCCCTGACTGATTTTATAGACATAGCAGGACATTAGACATTCAAATGGATGTTGTCTTCTTCAAAACATTCACCTTGGAAAGATATATACCTATCTTTCGGAGTTATCTTTATAGCTTTCAAGTACATTATTTTGAAGATACTCTCTGATAGCAGATATTTATATTAAGTTTGATGTTTGGAAGAAGTCTGGGATTATTTGGAACCAGTTATACTGGGCTAAGTAGTACAGCTATAATCTTGTTCTTAAACCTTTCTCTGGCTCCCATTGCTCTTTGGAGAGAGGTCAGAATGTTATAAGGCCCTTTCTGCTTAGTACTCCTCAGCTTCCTCAGGCCTTTTTCTACTGAACTTTGATCAGCTCTTTTGAAGGGTTCCTACTTTCTTACCTTTGTTTTTGTTACGTCTGACATGAAATATCTACCCCCACCTTGGGCCATTAACTTTGCTCATCCTTTAGGTTCCAGGAAGCCTTTCCTGACCCACATAAGAGATTTGGTCTATTGCTGTTTTCCGTGACAACTTGAAGCACTGACCGCATGTAACTGTAAATGGAAGCTTGGTTGCCCATGTCTCCATGACTTTTGCTCACTGCTGTATTCTCAGTGCTGAGCATGATAGCTGGCCATCGTAGGCTTACAGTTGATGGTTCTGAATGAGTAATGAAACATGACTTTAAAGTTATTGAATTGATCTCATCTCTTCATAGTGTAGCTTTTAAGATGAGAGGCATTGGAGTTCAGGTTCCTGCTCTTCCACTTACTGTAGGAGTACTTAATCTTGGAAAGCCAGATTCCACATCCATAAAATGAAGATTTAAAAACACCATCTCCCAAGGTAAAGATTAAAATAAAGATTAAATGAATAATGTATTGTGAAGTGCTGAGTAATTGGAAGATTTTAACTAAAAGATAGTAGCATATGTTAGTTTTATTACACTGACTCTGAGGCAGTTTTAAGAAAAAGGGAGCAGTGGCAGCATCTTTGAGTAATTTTCTGGTATAATTTCTCAAGGTGATTGTTTTGAAAGGCACAGTTCTTTGGATCCTTGTTTCTGTGCGTTTGTTTAATCGCCTTACCTTATAAATGCAACTAGGACGTATTATTGATTCTTACCATAACCACATGTAATTTGTCCATAAAGTATATGCAAAAATCATATATCTATATTTTTTATTTACTAAAAATCCCATTAGAACTAAAATGATTATTTTTACTGAGTAAAGAAAGGTTTGAGGTTCCTAATGTAGACAGGTCATGACACAGAGTGGCACTGCAGATTGGAAGAATACCGGAACACGAGAGTATGATGTGGATATGGCGGATCTTCATATTTTAAAATCCATTTGACTTAAAATCCATCTAATTCGATCCCTCAGCTTAGATAAAAAAGAGAAAATAAAGACAATTGCTTAGAGAATTTCATGGAAATAGTACTGGTATTTCAGAAATAAGCATTAATACTGTTCATTAAAATTGGACCACTGATGAATAAATGCAGC
The DNA here is from genome assembly GCF_014754425.2 of Oryx dammah. Taxonomy (NCBI): domain Eukaryota; kingdom Metazoa; phylum Chordata; class Mammalia; order Artiodactyla; family Bovidae; genus Oryx; species Oryx dammah. The sequence continues at coordinate 44,137,967 of NW_024070211.1, read as the reverse complement.
TTCTTTCGGTTTATTTTGTTAAGCTAAGCTCAAATATGTACTCAGCATTTTGAAAGGCTTGGGTTCCCAGAGTTTGGAGATGATCTTTTAGACATTACTGCATTCTGATACCTGAACTGTGGACGCAGATTTCTATAAGAACACAATTCAAATATTTTAAATCACTGGGTCATAAGTTAGTCTGAATTACTTGAAATTCTGTACATATAAAATGAAACAGACACAAATATCTTCATGGATGAAGTTACCCAGAGATGTTTGTGATTTCCACCCCACTAATTTGGTAAAAAAAAAAAAGGAAATTCATTGAGAGAAATGTGGTAGATTATTAAAATTTGTTCACTGGACTCATTATAATTTGTTATAAATGGAATATGGTTAAAATGTCTAAATTACTAATATTTCTGGTAACCACGCCTCCTCGGATATAATGTAAAGCCAAACTATATTGTACTGATCTTTCTTTGAAAGAATGGATTATGTATTAGCATAAACAGAGTCCAGAAGCTTAGTTAATAATAATCATCATTTTGGCTATTCTTTATTCGCCATCCATCAGCACTAGCCCAAAGGGAGGAGGAAGTCAGACTTGGAGATTTGACACAGTGTAGCTGGTGGGGACACTTCTCTTGCCTACTCATTTTTTTTGAGATGATTATTTTCAGGTCTGGGTTTATATTCCATGAACATAGGCGCTTGGATAGGAAACAGTGAACTTTGCACCATGTGTCCTTTTGTTACCAGCTTGATACATTCTTAGTTTCAGATGCACCACCTCCACCGCCACCTGTGGAAGAACCAGTCTTTGATGAATCCCCGCCACCGCCACCTCCCCCAGAAGATTACGAAGAGGAAGAGGCAGCCGTGGTTGAGTACAGTGATCCTTACGCTGAGGAGGACCCCCCGTGGGCCCCAAGGTCTTACTTGGAAAAGGGTAAGTTTCAGAGGAATGTCTGGAACGATAGGAAGAAACCTCTGTGTACATATAAGAGCCTGCGTATTTTAATTAATTTCATTTACAAGGTTCAATGTATTGAAGGTCACACTAGTAAAATTTCTGTGACTGATTTTTTGGTTGATTATATAATTTTTCCTGTTGAACGTGCTTTTTATGAATGGTTTCTGTAAGGCAAAAATTTTTAAAAGAAAGGGTTTTTCTGGAATGACTCAGGAAGAGACTGATTTTTTTCAAATTATTTTATTCCTGTTCCCATGCTTTAAAGCATTGTTTTGTGGTATCTTATATCAGAAGTATCTCCATATGAAACCTTATTCCAGAGAATAATGGTTTCTCAGTTTCTTTTAAAGTAGTTGTTTGGCATTTCTTTGGATGAAAAGTTCTCTGAATGTATCAGCTAACCATCATATGGCAGTTTGGGGACAGAGGCTTCCAGGTTTCATCATGACTGGTCAGCTCAGGAGAAATGTGTGCTGTCTCAGAAATTTTCTGGTAAGGAAATTAAAGCCACTAGCACACTGGGTTTCAAAAGTGACTGCACATTAGAACCACCAGGGAGCTTGTATTAACAAGTAGTGGATTTCCACTTCTGGCTGAGATGGAGCAACAGTAATCAGATTTACCCTTCCTCCTAAAAACAATTGAGAATGAATCCAGGAAAAAAATATAAAAGATAATAGTTTTCAGACATTGGATAACAGATATTGGTGGACTATGAAGGAACTCAAACATGGTGTGAGCCTTTAATTGTCCTTGCTTTGCCATCTAGCAGTAGTTTCTAGGCCATGGTGCAAGGAGGTGGAACCCCAATAAGCCTGGACATCTCATTGAGTAAAGAAGATAGAGATCAGAGTTTTGGGAGGCCATGGAGTATAGGTTACTACAAAAAGACAAAGGACAGAGCTCTGGGATAACTGCAGAAGAGTCTCCTTGAATCTTTTGACAGAGTACCGATCTGTACATGTATGTGAAGAAACTGCCTACTATTGGAGAAAGAACAGTCAGAAAGGAATAGGCAGAAACAGGCCTGGAAATAGTTCATGCCCCCAAACCAGCGAGAATAGAAAGACCTTGTAATACACAAGGCATTGAGAAGAGGCCTCAAAATTGGGTCCCCTGATGTGTGGGGCCAAATTAGCACTAGACTATCTAGGTTGCCCTAGATTGCCCTAACAAAAGTTTAAGTGCAAACTTTGAAAACATCCAACTGATTTCAAGTAACTTAACTGAGCTCCAGGACAAAACCAGCGCTGTTGAAAGGACTTAACAAACCAGTGCACCAAACAGTAAGATTCATAGTGACCAGCATCCAATCAAGAATTACAAGACATGTAAAAAGACAGGAAAATATAACTCGTACCTAAAAGGAAAGCCAGTCAACAGGAGAGACCTAGAAGTGACAAGATATTGGAATTAGCAGACATGAGTATAGTTTATGACACCACATATATCCAAGAAGGTAAAGGAAAACATGAACGTGAGAGAAAAAAAGACAGAGAAACCCATATAGAATTTCTGGAGATGAAAAATACTGTATCTGAAGTGACACTTAGAAGGAAAGATCAGCAACCTTGACAATATGACATTAGAAACTATCCAAAACAAGGCACAGAGAAAAAAAAAACCAGCAACAGATACATGAAACAATATCAGATTATATTTATTCACAGGAGATATTATCTTTTATATAGAAAATCCTAAGGAAGGAATCTACAAAAAGCTCGTAGAACTAAAAAGTGAACTTAGCAAGATGGCAGACTACAAAGTCGATTTGCAAAATGAGTTGCATTTTTATATACCAGCAACAAACAATTAGAGATAGAAATTTACAAAATAATACCTCCTGTAATAACATCAAAAATATGAAATACTGAGGGATAAATTTGGTAAAATATATGTAAGACCTGTTGATGAAAACTATAAAACTGAAGATAAATAAAAGCCTTAAATTGAAATAAATGTTCTTTGACCATTATTGTGAAGAGACTGTTTTGCCAAATTAATATATAAAGTGAATGCAACCTCAGTAAAAATTCTAGCAGTCATTCTTGCAGAAAACCAGTTTTGAAAAAGAAAACTAATGTTGAAGGATTTAAACTATCTGATTTCAGAGTTCTAGTGTAAAACTACAGTGATCAGGACAGTGTGGCATCTGTATAGAAATAAAAAACAGTGGAATAGAAAATAGAATCCAGAAAAATATCCACATGTGTTTTTTGATGAAAGTGCAAGATAATTCAGTGGGGAAAAGATATATTGCTTATAACAACTGTATGTACATCTGTAAAACATGAACTTCAACGCTTATTACCTCACCAGACACAAAAATTAATTCAGAATTTATTTAGGCTGGAATTTAAAACTAAAACTTTTAGAGGAAAATAGAGGAGAAAATCTGTGTATTCTGGGGTTAGGACAATTATTTTGTAGACAGCACATTAAAAACCATGAAGCTTAAAAGAAAAAAGTCAATAAACTGGATTTCATTCAATTAAATTTTTATTTTTTAACTCTGATGTTAAGAATGATGTTATATGACAAGGCCAGCCATATAGACTGAGAAGAATATTTACAAAATACCTCAGGAGACAACTTGTAGAAAAAACAGTTTGAAAACATTTCATCAGAAAAGATACATGAATTGTACATGAGAAGATATTCAACATTAGTTATTAGGGAAATGCAAATTAAAGCTACAGGGAACCAAACTACACCAGAACACACCCTGTGGAACGGCTGCAGCTAAAAACATGATGCCAGGTGTTGGAGAAATGTGGTGGAAGAGGAGGTGGTACAGGGTACATTGCTGGTAAGTACGCAACATTTCAGCCACTTGAGAAAACTGCTGGCAGCATCTTATGAAGTTAGATATACACCTACCAGCTGACCTGGCAGTCCCTTCCTACACGTTGAGTTATGAGGAACGAAGGTGTATGGTCACACAAGTACTTAGACTCAAATGTTCATAGCTGCTTTTTCATCATAGCCGAGATTGGAAACACCCCAAGTGTCTTTCAGCTGGTGAATGGATAAGCTAACTGTGGGTCATCCATCCATTCAATGGAATACTGTTCAGCAGTGGAAAGGATTAAGCTACTGGTTCTTCCTGGCTCTGATGGTAAAGAACCCGCCTACCAGTGCAGGAGACTTGGGTTCGATCCCTGGGTCGGGCAGATACCCCGATGAAGGGAATGGCTACCTACTCCAATATTGTTGCCTGGAAAATACCACGGACAGAGGGGTCTAGTGGGCTATAGTTCATCGGTTTCAAAGAGTTGGACACAGTTGAGCAACTAACCCACACAACAGTCTAAATGGATCTCAAGCATTATGAAAAAGAATCAAGGCACAGAAGATTCAGGCTTTATGATTCTTTCTAAATGAAATCCAGAAGATGAGTGGTTTGGGCTTCCCAAGTGGCATTGGTGATAAAGAACTCCCCTGCCAATGCAGGAAACTTAAGAGATGCGGGTTCAACCCTTGGGTCAGGAAGATCCCCTGGAGGGGGGCATGGTAACCCACTCCAGTATTCTTGCCTGGAGAATCCCATGGACAGAGGAGCCGGGTGGGCTCCATGGGGTCGCAGAGTCAGACACGACTAAGGAGACACAGCACACACACATACTGGCAGGTGAGGGAATTTACCCAGGGGCACCAGGAAACTTTCGGCCAACCGTTGTTGGACAGCCAGTGTCCGGTGTGACAGTGGTGGGAGCTGTTCGTTTCTCATGTGTCTGGGTACGTACCTGTATCAAAACTCACTGAATTTTACACTTAACTGATTGTGTTTTGTGTCTAAATTGCATCTTAATAAAGCTGCTTCTAAGAAAAGAAGCACCCAAGGTACTCTCTAGGGTGTGGCCTTGGACATTGACAGGCTTTGCAAACTTGTTAGCGGACTTGAATATTGTCCTGGACAAAGGGATGACAGTTTTCAGTTCTGAAAACCCAGCTCAGTGATTCCTTAAGAGGAAAGCATAATGAAAAGATATGCTTGTTAAAAAATCTACTCCTCAGTGAATATGCAGAAATCTAGGGAGACTTGTAAGAGAAGAAAGTAAGTTTATTTTCAGTCCAAATAACTCTTTAAAAGAAAATGCCTGATATTTTTCAGAGTTTATCTTTGTTAAGCCAAATCTTTTAAAATGTAAAAATCAGATAAGCTCTTCCTTCCTCTTTCTGGCAAAACAAAAATAACCAGCTGTGTTCAGCTTATGATTGACTGCTCTTTGGGTGTGCATGCATGTTAAGGCTGTTGTTGCCTGATGTCTTATTTTGCTATCTTAGACTTAGATTCATAGACTTTGCTAACTTAGCAAAATTCGTAGACTTAGTCCTGGCTCTCACCTGTGCCTGCATTTAAGGTCACCTTGGGAGTGTTTAATGTGTCCTCACTTCCAGATCTATTAAATCAGTCTGTGGACAGAGGACCCAGGCATCAGAATTTTTTAAGGTTCCTCAGATAACTTCAAGGTTGAGCACCACTGCATAGGTTTATCCTAAGTGGAGATAACTTGTATATATAAGTATCTTGGTTGAACATGGGGAGAGAAAATACATTTTCTTGTATTTATTGGCGTAATGCAAAACTTATTAATATGAGACAGTTAGTCTCCCCATTTTGCAAACTAGAAAACCGAGGTTCAGAATAATTTATAATGTTATATAACAGAAAATATGTTAGAGGTAGTATATCACAATAGTTAATAATTAAAAGGGCTAACATTTATATTGAATGTTTACTATGTACAAGGCCCTGGGCTACACATACATATGTGCATTGCCTCATTTAATGTAACAGTGCTTTGAGGTATTCGGTTCAGTTCAGTCGCTCAGTCGTGTCCAACTCTTTGCGACCCCATGAATTGCAGCACGCCAGGCCTCCCTGTCCATCACCAACTCCCAGAGTTCAGAGTTGCATCCATCGAGTCAGTGATGCCATCCAGCCATCTCCTCCTCTGTCGTCCCCTTCTCCTCCTGCCCCCAATCCCTCTCAGCATCAGAGTCTTTTCCAATGAGTCAACTCTTTGCATGAGGTGGCCAAAGTACTGGAGTTTCAGCTTCAGCATCATTCCTTCCAAACAAATCCCAGGGCTGATCTCCTTCAGAATGGACTGGTTGGATCTCCTTGCAGTCCAGGAGACTCTCGAGTCTTCTCCAACACCACAGTTCAAAAGCGTCAATTCTTTGGCACTCAGCTTTCTTCACAGTCCAACTCTCACATCCACACATGACCACTGGAAAAACCATAGCCTTGACTAGACGGACCTTTGTTGGCAAAGTAATGTCTCTGCTTTTCAGTATGCTATCTAGATTATTATAATACCCATTATATAGCTGAGTAAAAAGCATCTTGCTGCTGCTGCTAGGTCGCTTCAGTCGTGTCCGACTCTGTGTGACCCCATAGACGGCAGGGTCTATGCCAGGCTCCTCCGTCCGTGGGATTTTCCAGGCAAGAGTACTGGAATGGGGTGCCATTGCAGCTTAGGAAAGTGGAATATGTTCTGTAAAATGGTTAGTGGTGTAGCTGGGATCTAAACTTGACAGCATAACTCCTGAGCCCACATTTTTAACATTGTCTTAAGCTTGAACTCTGACAGACCTGGGATCGAGTCTTGGCTCGATTTTTACTGGTGTTAAATTATTTGTGACAAAATGACTCAGTGACAGAACTTCTTGGCAGAAGCATAAACAGTATATGATTTATCAGGTAGCATTTCTGTTCTTACAAGACTTGTGACAGTCCCTCGTCTTATTCATCTTTGTATCTGTAAAAATCAGAATGGATGCTCCATTAATGATTGTCCAAGAATGAATTTGCGCCTCTCATTCTGAGGAGCCCAGAAACGCTCCTCAGTGAACATGGCATGCGTGATGTGCTTTGAATGCTGAGTGTGAGTTTCTCAGGCGGAGGAGAGAGATGAAGGGCCATCCAGTCAGAGAGAATCCTCTGAGTTGAAAGGGCATGGTGAGTAATGTCCTGTGCCTGGGGCCCTGGTGAATTTTAAGGAGGGAGTGGGTGAGCTAAGGGTGCCGGAAGGGAAGTAAGTTATAGTTATATTGGGAGGCCTTGAATACCAGGATGAGGGTGTTTGGAATTTTTTTTCTTTTTGAAAAATCTGATAGTAGACGAAAATTGTGGGAGATCTTAAGTAGGTTAATGCTAAGTTCCCATGTACTTATATTTTAATTTTTTTAAAAGATACTTGATAATAGTGTAGAGTGCATTAGAAAGAAAGAAAAATAGGAGTTGGAAAGACCAGGTTGGGTATCTTTCTAAGCAAGAGATTAGGGCCTCAGCTGGGGTAGTGGTGCCGCAAATGTTGTCCACATAAATAAATAGATGCAAATGGAAGTATTTTTCATGCAGCACTGTCACTCAGTTCTTTTAACTCCTTCAGGGTTGTTTGCCAAAAGTCAGTTGATGTTCTGCCTTTAAAAATTATGTTTTGTACGGTGTGTCATCTGATAACCTCATTAAAGTCTACCCTAACTGTCGTTGAAAGCAAAGGAATGGGAGCCACCTCACTTGTGAAAAAGTGGGGTATTCTGGGGAGTCATTCTCTTTCTTAATACCATGCTGGTAATTTGATTGGCCCTTGGCACCCAGGGTGTTTCTGTACTTAAGCATAGTGCACCACTATAGTTTTAAGTAGGAGAAAGATAAACAGGAAATGAGAACTTTTATGACTGATGCTTGCCTGATGGTATCGTCCCAGGCAGATCAGATTTAGATGCAGGATCATGTCACTCATGCTGCTTAGAAAATCTTCAGGTGCCCTTAGTGATACGTGTATTCCAGTTTGGAGTCTGCTGCACGGATGAGGGCATTGACTGTGACGATGGAGAAAAGCGTGGGTTTGAGACATTCAGAAGGCGCGGAATTAACAGGATTTGCGGTAGTTTCCTCTAAATTACTTTTCAGTGGGTTTACATTTCTGTAAGCATCAGGAATGTTATCAGTCCAAAAAAACAAAAGTTAAAATTAAGTTGACTGGAAATACTAAATACTCTCCATATCTTGTATTCTCTTTAAACTTGTATGTCATTTAATTATATTTGTTTAGGTGTTTGATTATACTTTGAGAAATACACACAAACTGTTTGTAGTTTCTGCTCAAGTATTTTCTGGCATCCTCTGTCACTCTAGTGGCAAATATTCAGTTTAGGAAAGCTGTTGAATTTTTACTAAAGCAGGCCAGAAATTGAAGTTAACTGGAGCAAGTTTTACTATCTCAAAAGTCCCTGTTTTTGTTTGTTTCTTATTTGTTTAGGATTAAGGTTGCATAAGAAACAGTCAATATATGCTTCTCAAAATAGAGATTTTATTGAGTGAAATTCTGAGTGGCATAATGAAGGTACAGAAGATCTTTTTATAGAATGGTTAGTTTGAGGGAGACTAGTAAAGGGAATGGCTACCCACTCAGGTATTCTTCCCCTCCAGGATCCCCTGTCCATGGAATTCTCCAGGCAAGAATACTGGGGTGGGTTGCCATTCTCTTCTCCAGGGGATCTGCTCTATCTGGGGATCAACTTAGATCTCTTGCATTACAGGCAGATCCTCTACCATCTGAGGCAGTGGGGAAGCCCAATATAGGGTGTCCCAATTTAATTACACCACTGAGGAAAATGTAATACTTAAGAACCTGAGATTTTCCGAGAAATCATTGAAAGGCCCTGGTTAACAAGTTATTTAAAGAATGAAAATCATAGGAGAGCTCACAGGTATCTCAGTTTGCTTAACACTTTCAGTCTGTTACTGTGGAGGTGCTCAGTTGGTGGCATAATACAGCATGTGCTTTGGAAGAATATGTACGGTAGGTGCCCGTCATTCACACATTGTCACTGTCCTCAGTTAACAGGCACAGGCTCTGAAAGTGTGAGAAGAGAGACCTAAGTCTGCTACTCCCTCAATTTCATCTTCTCACTGGCCTCTCCTAGTTTATCTCATTGCTGTAGTATCATTCCAGTGTTTAAAGATACGTGCTTTTACATAATATGGTGCTTTAACACAAGCTCTACTGAAGAAACAGCCATCTTTCCCCATTCTGGGATTGTGTGTATCTCCTCAATAGACTGATCAGTAAGTTTGACTAAATACTACTTTTTGCCATTTATGAAGTTTTGAACCTAATTTCAACGTGGAATTCCACTGTAGAGACTGGGTATTAGACAATGAACTTGGGTGGAGGGGCGGGTCCTGTGTTGAGAAAGTCAGTTTTTGATGTGTTGTAGAAGTTCGGAAAGGGTATTCATTACTTGGTTCTACCTTTCTATGAATGTTATTCTTTTTTCATATCCTTTTTTTCCCTCCTCTAGTTGTGGCAATTTATGATTATACAAAAGACAAGGAAGATGAGCTGTCCTTTCAGGAAGGAGCCATTATTTATGTCATCAAGAAGAATGACGATGGTTGGTATGAGGGAGTTATGAACGGAGTGACTGGGCTTTTTCCTGGGAATTACGTGGAGTCTATCATGCATTATTCTGAGTAAAGCTCAGCAGGGCTGTCTCCCTCACAGGAATAGTCAGGTCTTCCCAGATTATTGAAAGGCCCTGGGGATTCCCCTCCAGTGAAATGAATGAAGGATACAAATGACAAAAGCTACCTTTTTTTTTTTTTTTGGTTTATCCCTCAGTATTAAAACAAAAAAGCAAGCTGAATTTGAACAAATGGATCTTTCTGCCATCACTTATACTATGCTGAGCTGTTTGGATTGAAATAAAGTGACGGTTTCTGAATATATCAGAGGTATAACAGTGTAACTATGTGAAACAAATCAGGTTAAGACTGATTCAGAAAAAAAATCTGGGACCTTTCTCAGGAATACTGTACACCCTTGGGATTTCTCCTCCTGCGGAATCTGTGGCACTGGATGATATGCAGTGCTTATGCTAAAGGTTAGCCGCGTGGCCCAGTGCGTGCCCCAGCCCCACACTTTCTTCCACTTGTATGGGGGGGGGACCAATATTTAAGTATCATACATAACCATTTTTGTAACTGTTTCAGATGACCTATTTCCTCTTCAGCACTGTAAATTCTGCATTTTCTCAGCACTTGAGTGCTCTGAACAAGTTAATGTTGAGCTGACTTGCATCCCTTCATGTTTCTCAGTTCGTAGATTATGAGATCGATTTGAGTCTCCATTCTGAGGGTGGTTTGGTCCTGCTGCTGCTGCTGCGTGAGACTGCATTGCTGCTGATGGCAGTGTACCCACAGGGGTGATGGTGCAGCCGGTTTCACGAGCTCAGGTGGGCGTGCCGAGGTAGACAGGAAGGCTCCTAAGGTTCTAGAGAGGTGAACGGTAGAAGTGCCTTGCTCACGAGGCATCCTAAACCCTGGCCTTAGGTGCTGTTTTGAAGAGTAGGATCTTAGAGGTCAGACCAACTATTTCTTTACTTCTTTCACTATTTAGGGAACAAATTTTTTTTTTTAATAGTTATTTTCAATTCTCTTGAGAGTCACTGGGAATACAAGGCTTGCTCCTGTGCTCTCTGAATGTTATTAATGGCAAGTGTTAGCTACTGTTGAATTTGTTTACTCACTTAGAGAAGATAACTATTCCCCTGATTCTGTGTGATTGGCCTTTGCAGTAGCTGCTCTTGGTGAGAATCTGAACCTTATATTTCAGATTAAGAATAGTGGGATGAGTGGTATAAGGCCAAGTGCTTATCCAAGTTTTATTTTTTTTTTCATCTGCACAATTACAGCTTTGAATTCAGTGGAGTTTGGAAGGCAGATGACTTTAGTCATCTCTTCTGTAATAGATACTGAAAAAAAAAATCCAGGCGGCCTAGCTGTTTGGCAGGTGAATACTGTGACGAGGCACCAGCTCACAGGCCACAGCTGCCATGGGTCCTTTCTAGTCTCAGTGGCCTGGCCAGCAGGGAGCTCTGCCAGGTGACCTCCCAGGGCTGGATGAAGGGTGAGAGGTGGCAGCTGTGTATATGTCAGACACGGGCCTTGAACAGGACAGTGCAGGTGAGGAACGTGAATGAAAAGTGAGCAAGTGTCGTAGGTGTGAGGGAGTTCAGACAGTGCAGACAGAGCTAATACTCTACCTATGAATCTATGACCAGAGCACAAAACTCATCACCATGTAACTGAGACCCAGATACAGTGTTTCCTTAAGATTTTTGTTTTAAAGTTGCAGCTTTTTTTCCTTACACATTGAAGTTAGCAAAGATTTCCCAGACACTGCATTTCGTTTTCATTAACTTGCCTCCAGTACACTGTAAATTACACTTCATACTTTGTTAGGTCACCTTGATACCCTTAATTCCCTGCAATTCCCTGTCTTCCTTCAAAGTAATGGCCCTTGAGTGTCCTCTGAGCCTTCAGCTTCATTATGGATGCAACCAAGACTATACTTGGAGAGGTTAAACTTTTCCTAGTGTTGGTGTGTAACTAGGAAAACTGTTTTGAAATTAGATGTTCAAAGTTATTTAAATAGTTTTTTGCTGAGAAAGCTTAGTGGACTAATAAAGCAGAAGGTATTTCAAAATCCAGCAAATAGTTCCTACAGCTCCCACCTTCAGAAGCCCAGAAGGCAACTGTGCATAGAGGTGGTGGTGGTCAGCTTGCCCATGGGACCCCTGCCGGACTGGGGAGCTGAGATTCCGGTGAAGACCTGCAGCACAGGGATCCATGGGTCAGCCGATTTTCCCTATATTTTTTAGTACTAATGTGTGTGTAGTTTTTTGTTTTAAAAACAACACCTGTTGGATTTTCTGCATATTTTACCTTGTTTGTACAGGTTTAAATTCTATATATTGTTTTGGAAGGATACTATGTAATGATGATGGGCCAGGCTTAAAGTCATTGGAGACTTTTAATATTTCATAGGCTGCATGTTATTAATAGTCTGAGGGTAGTATTTGTTTTATTGTAAGTTCACCCCATTTTTAAATAAGATGGTTGGTAGGAATTCTAAACGAGTGCAGAAATTTTACATGCTACGTAGTATTGTGGCAAAGGTGATTCAGGTATGAAATCTGCTGACCAGTAAGCAACCAATTTATTGGGCTAGAGGAGGTCCATTTCCTGTTGAAGTGTTTTTGACTTGTGTCCACTCACTTTTGCCTTTAAAAAAAAAAAAAGAGGGAGAGATGTGACTTAAAAGTTGTTCCCTTTTTAAAAGTATTACTATTGGACAGGCCATGGGGATTTCAACAAAAGCATACTTTCTTGTTGACCTTATGACCTAGGCAATAAATTGAAAACCAAAATCTTGTCAATCTAGACTTGAGAGATTGAGCCTGTTGTTTGACATACATAGAAATCCTTTAAGGTGTCTGGTCTAGTGTTTCCCGTCTTTTGCCGACTTGCTTGCTTTCTTCTCTGGGGCCCTGCTATTCCTCACGCAGCATTAAGGACCTGCTGCTTTTGCTGTGTTCCTAAGAGTCACTGGTGAGACATTTTCATCCCTCCTCTTCCCCTCCTGTTGCTGTTCACTACCCAGCCAGAGAGACCTTTCTGCCTTCACAGTGGTCTCTGTACTGCAGCTGTGCTCCTCAGCAATCTCACGATCACTAGGATTTCCGAGAGGCATGACGACGATAGTAGTGTGCTTTTACCCTGTTATGCTCCCTTTCTTTTAGCAGGCGACCATTCTGCATTAAGAACTGGTACTTTTTCTTTCACTACCTTTCTTCCCCTCTGGAGAGAGCATGGCATGACCTGAAGGCCACCGCTCTCTCTGAAAAGGCTTTGATGGAGGAGCTAGCAGGTGGTCGACACATCTGGGAAAGAATGGGGATCTGCGTCACTTTTCGTCTGTTTGCTTCTGAACTTGTTTGGCCAGAAACTCCCGATCAGTGTTAAGGTGATAATTTCCCTCACATGATTTACTTAAGAGTTTTAGAGCTAGACGAAATTTCAGAAATTTTAGTTCAGTCTCATTTTACTGATGAGGTTAGATGTTTCATTTCAGGTAACAGCTAGTTAACAACAATAGAATCCCTGACTCAGCGCCTGGTATTCTTTCTGCAACTGTCTTAAGTGTGTTATATGTTTAAGTTCTACTTGATGTCTTCGGGAAGATACTTGAAAAGTTAACACTATGTTTCAATTAATACAATTCAAAGTGTTGTTTAAAGGAGTGTATTGAGTGCAGCCTTAATTAGTAAAAGTAATCTTCATTTTAACCCTTTTGAAACTACACTCAGTACAACTGGTCTTTTTCATTAGGTGTATGTAGCTAAAATGGTACAGTGTCTCAGCACTGGAAGGAGCAGCACAGCCTTATCTGAGAGCCTTAGAAAACAGTTCTTGAATGGAGGCAACGCGCTCATTACCTTAAGTTTATTTTGTGCTGAGCTTTGTTCCGATTTGAGAATCTCATACTTAAAAAAAAAAATTGACAAATAAAATGACAGGGCCTGTGTATAAATGATCCTTGCTAAATATCTTGAGGTTTTTTTGTAAAAAATCAAACAAAAAGCAGACAAAAAGCTTATTTTCACATTAAAATGGAAATGTCTTTTGCAAACTTTAGAATTCTATGGAAAAGCAGTTTTTACCATATTTTGTGTCCATGCATCTTTTTCTTAACAAAATAGTTTACAGAAAAGAATGTAAACAATTTGTGATCTGGCCAGTTGTGCTTACAGCTCCCAGAGGGAGGGCTGGGGTTACGCCTTCAGTAAAAACGATGTAGGAAAACCTGAGGGAGCATCTCTTGCCAGTAATGTTTCTTGTGTGTGCCGTTAAACCACCTCCAGATAAGTTGGGGGGACATTTCACTTTTTAATTTTGAAACTGTATTTGGAATTAATTGTTGCTGTGTACTAAGAACTTGGCCTAAATAAAATCCTACAAGGTATATCCGAATGTCTTGTGAACGTATTTATGCAAGTAACCTTTTTGGCCATGCCATGCGGCATCTCAGTTCCCTGACCAGGGAGTGAACCCGAGCCATACCAGTGAAAGCCCAGAATCCTTATCACTAGGTGGTAAGTTACAAGTGCTGGCCTGCTGCAGTCCTGCTGCAGTCCATGGCGTCGCAAAGAGTTGGACACGACTGAGCCACCGAACTGAAGTGTGTCAGAAAATCCTTCCCTATTGCTCTACTTTGTCTTTATTTTTGTTGTAAATGAACCTGAAGTTTTGATTACTTTTCACCAAATACATACAGTTCTTTTAATATAAGGAAACCTTCTGTTTTTGCCCTAATTTGGTAAATGGTAACATGATTGTAAATACATTCAAATCTACATTTACACATACCTTGACACAGCAGTCAACACATTATTGTGATACCAAGGCTTCCAAACAAAAAGTTCTTACCTAACTGTTGTTCAAAGGGGGAAAAATCTTGTTATTTTGAGTCGAACATATCAAATTAGTTTACGCTCTGTGTGCGTGTTGCAGTCTGTCTTGGGTACTTCAACATAAACAGAAAAACCAGGTTCTTATGGTGCCGATCCATAAACAGTCCAGTACAGTTCAGATGTTTAAATGAATCTATGTATTCTTTTTATTAAGGACTGGATAAGTTGACATAATGGAAACACGTAAAGTACACTGACTCCATGACTACTGTCCTAAGCCATTACAATAGTTTACTGACAGTAACTTGGCAAGAATAAAGTAACTTGGAAAATAACTTAATCCAGCAGTAGAACAAAAACATCAGTAGTACTGAATATCTCTCTCATATATATATATCTATATATAGGTTTAGCACAATCAGGGAGCAAGGCACATAATGAAATGAGTGTACATTTTAAGTAGAAGAAAATAATAGCAACAAAGCTGAAAGAAAAACTGTAACTTCATCTTTACCGAGCTGTGCATAATCATCTGAATAATGTCCTCTATCCTGTACTTTTAATGCAGTTCCTTTTGCCTTTTTCATGCTTTAAAAAGGTATATTCCTACACTGTATATATTTATGGCAAAGCTCCCACAGCCTGGATGTTAGCTTGAGCCTTTACTCCTTTTTTTTAAAAACATGGGAAGAAAGGGAGCAATCTCAGTTAAATGTGCAATTTTTCTTTAAAACAGTAAACAATGCTTTTATGACATTGACACAAGCTGATATTCTAAATGTACATTTCTATAAAAGTTCACTAGTGGCTGACAATAAAATTAAGCAAAGTCATTTGAAACATTCCAGTTAATGCTTTTTTTTCCCCTAGAAGAAATTATTTACAAGTAGAAGTATATGAGGTGGTAATCATGAAAAATGGCAGTTTTTGGTATTAGGTTACAATAAACTCAACAAGCAATGGACAGTGTGCAGAACGCAGATTTTGTTTAAGTGCCACAAGCATGTTCTGCTTAAGAGGTTGAGGCTTCAATTATGAGCTTGGTATTAATAGCCATCCATGTTCAACATTCATTCTGAACTTGGCCATCTTTTAAACATGTAGTATTCACCATCACCCTGACCTGACTCACTTCTCTAAATGTCTTTGGTAGAAAGCAGCCAGACCTTGATTAGGTAGATGAAGCCATCTCTTGTGAGACAGTCACTTTTTCTGTTTCTGCACAAACTAGAAACACCTTCCTTCTTTCATTAGCACCTCAAAGTTTGCTTGTTAAATTTTTTTATGCTGTTCCTCCAAGAGAGTTCAAGGCACTGGGAAATATAGCAGATGTTTTCTAAATGGTTTATAGTTCAACAAGCAAAG
Source organism: Oryx dammah (assembly GCF_014754425.2). Classification (NCBI taxonomy): domain Eukaryota; kingdom Metazoa; phylum Chordata; class Mammalia; order Artiodactyla; family Bovidae; genus Oryx; species Oryx dammah. Next base: position 44,122,372 of record NW_024070211.1, on the reverse strand, counting down.
AGCAAACCAATTTCCTTCAAATGTTTATCAAGTATATTGTGTTTAGCTTATTTTTACTTAGCAAGTGTATTCTATAGCTAAATTTTAGATTTCTTATACATATAGACCTTCTAAGGGCACAATTAAGAACTGAACACTTGTTTACTTTGAGGGAGACTAGTAGAGATAACAATAGTCTTCCATTCAATTTTTAAAGGAAAATAAATCTTAATTCTGTACTATTTGCATCTCTCCATAGATCAAATCTCAACTTTGTGAGTGGGCAAACATTCCTATAGGGTCAGGAATAACTTGCTATATGTAAAGAATGTGAAGTGTATAAAACAAAACTTCAAGTGCCAAAAGGTTCTTGCAACCTAAAACGATTTTTAGAAATAAACATCCTCTTAGAAATGTACAAATCCACATTATTTAAAGGAAGTCATTACACCTGTAATCACATAGGATCATACAGTTTTAATGGGTTTAAACAAAATCTGTGAGGTTATCAGATTACATAAGTTATAAATTGTTAGTTCTAAAGTTAACTACATAAAACCTACATGAAACAGTTTGGTAATATAGAAACTAGGAAAAGAATTTCTTGTTTAAAATCACCTTGTGTAACAAATTGCTTTTAACTGTGGGAAAAAGGGACAAGGGATTCTGTTAGTGGCCTGATAGTCAAATCAATCCGACCATTACCTGAAGTTTTTTTTCAGGCTCCTTATAGCCTAACATCCTTGACATGAACTTATTAGCAGTTGTATTCTCCCAGAATAGCAGCTTCTGAAACTCTTAACTGGATGCACAGCTCCTATTAACCTTGACCTCAGAGTTGTTAACCTATTGGAATTATTCTTCATGATCCCCCCAGTTCTATTTACCTTTTTGATCTCCTTAGACTGCTTTTAGTGGCAAGTAAACTTACATGGAGATGGGACTGCCGAGACAGTTCGCAGCCCTTCCTTAGCAGGCTATGCCAGCAGGGGGCAAGGAGCACCTTGATGTCCGAGGACTGTGGGACAGTCTGTGGGACATTCCTCTGAGATGTTCTGATGAAAACTGTTTCCTGTAACTTCTGAAGAATCAGCAATCTTATCTTAAAAAGCCCCAGAAATAAAAAACACCCAATTTACAGTGAAGTGGGTACCTGTAAACCTTAAGAGTAGTTACTTTTTCCAAAAGCAGAATTCTACAGCAGCTAAGGAAAAAATGTATTTGGGTAATAAAAGCCAAGCTTTAATACAGAATAATCTAACATAACTATGAACTTAATGTTTTAACAGAATAGGCTTTGCTGCCCTTCAGAGTTGTTGCCAAAACTTTAAGCATAGGTTGGATCCAATTTTGAAATTTTGTGGCACAAGTTAAGTATGTCACTGATTAGCAAGTCACTAGCTCTTAACAGGCACCTGTCTGCACTGCGCTCAACAGCAGGATACTACTCATTTTTCAGTCCAGCCAAGCCAACTGACGAGACTTTCTTCCTTGACCTGGAGAAGCCTTGCTGGGTTAGAGGAGCTGAGCAGGAGGCAGTGGAAGAAGGCACAGTACCAGTGTTATCCGGCAGTGTTTTTCTTGAACACACCAGGGAAGAGGAGAGCCCAGATAACAGGAGTCTCCAAACCACATCCCAACAAAAATCCCAATTAAAAAAAAACAACAACCCAGGGAGTAAAACACTAGAAGTATATTTAAAGTATCATTTTGGTTTTTTTGATTCAGTTGTTTCACATAAAGAGGAAAAAAAAAAAATAGCCTTCTTTGTCTTTGGAAAAATGTAAAGGGCAACAGACTGTTGTCAAATAGTCACGAAGCCAGTGACACAGTTTCTCTCCCTGGCTGTGTTCTCCTCGGTGTCCCTGGTATTCTAAAGGATATCTGCTCTTTCAGGAAAATGAGACACTAGAAGCAGCATCGGTTCAGGATGGCTGCCGTCAGGACTGACACAAGCAAGAAGGCCCAGGAAATCCCCCGCTGAAAAAAAAAAGGTTGGCTCTTACGGCTCACATCAGGAGTGAAGGAAGACAGGAAACGTGATTTCTTCCCTCAGGGAGAGCTGTCCATCCTTACATAAAAGACCACCATCACAATAAAAAACCCTAGTGATAAACGTTTACACCATTGGATTCAGAGTCTTAAAAGTCCTCTATCTCACAAATAAGGGTGATTCTTAGAAGATAAAGCTGTGGGCAGAAGACTGGGGAGTCACTTCATTCATGAGTCACAGTGGCGCCTGGCAGTGATACTCCAATGTACTCGAATCGCAGTGCATGCTTAAATGAAGAATATAGACATGGTAAAGGTCACTTCATAACCCTAAGAGTATCAAGCACATAAAACTGGGTGAACTGAAAAAGATCTAAAGTATCTTTTAAAGAAGTAGGGCTATAACAAATGCACACTGGTATATATTCTTATTGCTCTATAAACAGGAGTGTACAATCACATCCTGGAGATGTGACCATGGGGGGGGCGGTTTTCCACTTTCTCTGATGCAGTACTTTGTTGCAGAGTGAGAAATCCTGTGTACACAGCGCAATCTTGCTAACTCTTGAATTATATACCATCTCTGTCCCACTTTCTGGACATCACTTTTTCCTTACAGATAGGGTCAAACACTTTGGCAGTTGCACTGGTGATCCCTATTCACAACAGGCACAGATGTTCATTACAAGGTGTGCTGACTTACCACTGCTGGGGAGGTACTTTTTAATCTCCCGTTTAACAGCAGTTCTAACATTGGCCTAACGGTCAATTTATCATCACAAATTGCTAAGTCAGTACACATATCTCAAATACCAAGGAAAATTCAGAGGGGAAAATGAAACATCTCGAACTACAGTGTGAAGCCTGTGTCCTTAGAGCAATGTTCCATGTTACACCAACCTGCATATGCATAGTACGTAATGTCACCTACTGTCCTTGGACTACAGACTCCATCAGAATACCTGGTCACTTGGACAAATCTCTACAACTGGGCTACGACAAGCAAGGACCCTACTGTGCTCCGGTCACTATGGATGAAATCGTCTAAACACTCATTTCCTCCCCTCCCTCTATGATAGTCCCATACTTAAGTGAATTCTTTGTATGCCACATTACCAGCTACAAAAAACCTAATTAATGACAGCTGCACAGGGGCCAGTTTTCTCTTTTCTAATCCATCCCTTCAAAGAGCAATACAAAAAAAAAAAAGACATTTCAGAAAGTGATTTTGTTTTTTGTAATGATGCAACATAATGGACAAAGGATGTGAGTATCTTATATAGCAGCTGTCTATGGATATCTAATATCAACACCCACTCACAGCACACACTATAAGGAGGTAACTGGTGACCGAAAGACAAGGGGACAGAGCATTCTGAGGGTATCATGTTGGACAGTCTCTTACAATAAATCAAAGCAAGAATCGTGAAACCAAACTTGATGGAGCTTCATAAGCTCAAGGGAAGGATCCCAACAGTACAGAAAGAACTACAGGATAACAGCACTAGATTATCCACGTGATATAGGCAACGAGCTTACCTGTGACAGCACGCTCTAGATCCCAGTGGGGTCGTGGCAGCAGCACTGCAGCTAGAATGGTTTAGTTACACCACATGGTTACTGTTTTCTATGCACAACCACACACTGATAGTGTCTGAAAATTTCCCCACACTGCACGATGACCCATTCTGTGAAACTGATTCCTAATTAAAGTGCCCCTATGTAGAGAAATGAAGTGTCAAGCAGTTCTAACTTCAGCCAACTGGGGAGAAAAACACAAAAGCCCCATAGATACACCAAACATTCTGGTTGTCTTCTCAAACTGAGAAATAGCACATTATACATCTATCCTTAATATATAATACACAACATGCACAGAAAGGCCGCACATGGACATTTATAAAATTTCTAAAGTCTGAAGTTTTTGGTCCAACCCAAATGATAACAAATCATAAGGGACAAGACGTATATCCCCTTCCATGCCGCTGCCACCCAAAATACACAGAACTCATTTCCAGATTAGGAGAGAGAATAAATAGAATCACTTTCAGCTATATATATACATATAGATATATGTATACATATATATATACATACACACGCTACCTATCTATATATGTATAGCTATGTGTGTACCCGCACATGTGTACACACACAGAGCTGAACACTACCTGAATAACGACGACATACCAGGAGGCTCTGAACACCTGAATTCACAGATGATCAGGTGAGCTGATTGTAGAACTGATTACAGATAGCATGAAAATAAAATCCTAAGGTAGCTACCAATCTCTTGAGAGCTTGGTGTTCTGGTCTCTCTTGGGGGGAGCGGGAGGCGGTCCTCTCCGCAACGTTGCATAGCCTGATATATGACTGCCTCCGTAAGCGGCTTTCTGCTGCTCAGAAAGCAGTTCGGGGGGTGGCGGGGGCAATGCCATGTCATCCATGGTGGCTGTGGGTTCCGCTCTAGACACGCGGGAGGAGGAGAGCGAGCCGTGCCGGGTGATGGACTTGCGCTGCAGTGTCCTGTTGAGGTCAGCCAGGAAGCCAGGCTGGACACTAAGGCTGGACTTGGGCGAGGTGGGCACTTGCGGCACGACTGCGGCCGTGGCTGGCTGCTCCGAGATCTCGGCTTGAGTGAGGCGGGTGCTATCATTCCGCTTGGGTCGCGTGGGCGGAGGGGCCTTCTTCACCGACGTTTTGGACCAGGGCTGCGGCTGCGGCTGCGGGTTAACAACGGCCACTTTTGGAGAGGTGCTTCCTGAGAACACTGCTGGGATGTCGATGGGGGGCAGAGGAAGCTCGGTTTCCGGCGGAGGGGGTGGGAAGTCAGAATCGGACGGAGGAGAAGGGAACTCCACCGCCGAGTCCTTGCCGCGCCCACTCAGCGCAGCCACCTTCGCGGACAGGCATCCTTGCTGGAGCACCCCGGGAAGGTTAACTCCGGAAAGATGGAGTTTTCCTGGCTTGGGGGGCGCTGCTGGAGGTGGTGGGGTCTCCTTGCCGGGAGACCCCGAGGGTTCGGCTGGCGATGCGAACTTGCTGATTAGACTGTCCACTGAGGGTTTCTTGGGCTCAGGGTGCTCTGCACAGCTGCTGGCCTTAATGCTGGAGTTGCGCTGCGGGGTCGGGGGCGGTTTCTTTCCCCCGGGGCTGCAGGTTTTACTGGTCTTTTTGCCGGGAGAGCTGCTTTTGTCGGGGGTGGGGGCAGGAGCCGCTGTGGGTGTGGCTGGCGGCGGCGGCGGCGGTGGTGGTGGTGGTGGCGGCGGCGGCGGCTGCGGGGCCGGGGTGGGTGGCGGTGGGGGCGGAGGAGGAAACACCAGGCTGCTCTCTGGGGGAGGAGGGGGGAAGTCCGGAGAAGGGACAGGGACGGAGCTGGGCTGCCACTTGGGCTTTGCTTTCACGGCAGGGGGGGACTGTGGGGCGAGGCTGACCGAGGCAGGCTTTAAGGGCGGCCCCTCGGCGGGAGGTGGGGCTGGAGGTGGGGGGAACTGGCTGGCTATCTGCTTCACCACGGAGGGCGCGGGGGACAGGGGGGAGGGGGGTGGTTTTACGCTGAAGCTCTGCTGCTTGGGTAGCGTGGGCGGGGGCACCGGACCCGGAGGAACAGGGGGAGAGGGTGGAACGTGAGACACAGGAAGAACCGGCTGCTTTTTTACTGGGGGGACTGGCGGAGTAGGTGTGGGTGGCAACGATTGTGTCACTGCGGGTGGCACAGTCTTGGTGCTCGCTGGGGGGGGCAAGGTCACAAGGGGCTTGGGGGGGGCCTGGGG